>NW_028283600.1:917931-1223908 GCF_059441095.1 Idiotropiscis lumnitzeri | reverse complement strand
CGAGAGCCTTCTCCATTCTGAACTCTCACACACACACGAGAACACCCTTACCTTGCAGAACAGCATCGTGATGTGTTTTTATATACCCTATTCTGTACTAAATTCCATTGCACTCTCTTATTTATTAATCTAATTTATATATTTGTCTGTCTTATTGTTGTATTGCACTGGAGAGGGGAGCCTTCTAATCTCGTTGCACACTTGAGTACAATGACAATAAAGGGATTTCTAATTCTAATTCTAATTCTACTACGCATAGGAATGACTGATTGTAGTCATGGTCTTTACTGATTTATGATATTATTTTCACATGCTAAAGTTATATTACTTAGTTTATAAATGTGTGAACATAGTATTTTCATGACCTACACTCACATTCACATCATACATATTCAGTCTGCACATTACAAACTGATGACAAGCCAGACAGCACTTCATGGACAAATATGACAAAGCACATTCTCCACATAGGACATAGAGATGCAAACATACCAAATTGGGCACTGGATTTAGTTTTAAAATCGCTGCATTGGCTCCCCGTGTGTTTCAGGATTGATTTTAAGGTTCTTCAATTAGTTTTTAAATGCCTTAACGGTCTTGGGCCATCCTCGCGGACCCTGAGGTCCTCTGGCACCGGCCTGTTAATTATTCCTCGGGTGAGGACTGGAACACATGGCGAGGCTGCATTCAGCCATTCTGGTCCTCGTCTATGGAATAGCCTGCCGGAGGACATCAGGTCCGCAGAGACTGTTGATATTTTTAAAAGGAGGCTCAAGACCAGACCTGGGCATTGCACGGCCCGCGGGCCACATCCGGCCCGCCGGGTGGCACTGACTGGCCCGTATGACAGACCTGGGCATTGTATGGCCCGGGCCACATACCTTTGGTTGACTCTGACCGCGAGTGTAAGGTTAATTGGAAATTTCAAAATAAACATACTTTTTAATTTCACCTCATTCATGGGCGAAAGCTGCACTGCTTTTATTCTGAAATTGTTTTTTTTTTTTATTCCCGCACAATGTGCGTCGCACATAATGACGTAATGCGTTTATCAAGACATGCGCGCGATTGAATCACAACAAGACAACGTTCGCCCTCAAAAATGTCCGCTCAGGCTACAAAAAGAAAGGTAGATGCCGAATGTAGAATTTTCAACAAAAATTGGACAGCGAAGTATTTATTTACTGAAGTTAGAGGTAAAGCTGTGTGTTTAGTTTGCGGGGAGCAGATCGCCGTGTTGAAGGACTACAATTTGAGTCGGCACTACCAGACGAAACATGCAGAGAAATATAAAAACGGCACCAGATAACAATGAACTGGGACACTTTTTCTCAAAATCACAGTTCAGTGACAGTCAATATGTTGTATCTTGCTTAATGTTTGGTGCAAAAAGACAATATTGTGATGTCTTTAAAATGCTCAGAACCTTTACACAACTATCCAACAGTATATGGAACTCAAAATGTGTTTTGAAGTGAATGTGACAGAATATGTTTACTAATATGAGTCACAAATAGTAAAAAATGTTAATATTTTGTCTACCATTGTGTTGAGAAATTTGAATGAATACATTTTTGTAAGGCAACCTCATTTTTTCAGTTTATTTGGTATTTAGTTTCATTGCTTAACTTTAATGCCAGCTTGTCAAAACAGTGCTATTTACTGCTTTTTAAAAAAGAAATACAATTAATATTATACAGAATTGAGTTCAGCCTTTTGGCCCGGCCCTCCACAATATTTTATGTTTCTTATGTGGCCCCATGGAAAAAATAATTGCCCACCCCTGCTCAAGACTCACCTTTTTTGTTTGGCTTTTAAATAATTTATCTTAGTCTTTTAATTCAGGATTGTCATTTTATATATTATCATTGTCTTTAATTTTTTTTAGCTTCTTTGTCTTTTAGTATCATCATTTTTCTTATATATTTTAGCTCCGTCGTTTTATATTATTGTCTTTTAATTTTTAGCTTCTTCTCTGTCTTTTAGTATCATAATTTTTCTTATATATTTTAGCTTCGTCTTTTTATATTATTGTCCTTTAATTTTTAGCTTCTTTTTTGTTTAGCATTATCATTTTCTTTTATATATTTTAGCTCCAGTGTTTCCTCAAGGGGGGCCTCCGCGCTGGGAGGTGTGGCTGGCCTTCTCACAGGGGGCTTCATCCCGGAGGCTCCTTAGGCCCGGCGGACCGGGGCCCTCTGCACTATGTGTAGGGTCTACCCCGGTCAGTCTGGGCTAGGGGTCTGTGTGTTGGCGCAGCTCCCTGTGGGCGTGAGCCGTCATCCCTCTCAGCGCGGATGACCTACCCTGGGTACATTTTCTCATATGGTTTCTCTGTGCCTTACCCTGTCTTTCTACTAAGATGGTTTATTAAGTTGTGTGAATGCGAGTGTTCTGTGTGTGTGCGAGTTCAGGCGTGTATGTGGATGTGTCTTGTGTTTATGTTGAGTGGGTGGAATGGGTTTTAGTTTTTCGTTGTAATTTGGATGTTTTTATTGTACAGCACTTTGAGCCGCATTTTATGTATGAAAAGTGCTCTTATAAATAAAATTTGATTGATTGATTGGAGGGTTCAAGGGGACGCCATTGCAAAAACACATTCTGAAAGACATAATTTGATTTTGGAGCACACATACATGCACACTGACAAGATTACAGGGGAATACCAGCAGGAGAGACGGAGAGACTGCCGGCCGGAGAAGGCCAGCCGTGGAATACCAGTCTTGGGGACCAGCTGGGAATCAACCATCCAGACAATGATTAATCTGGAGAGGACCTTCCCTTGGACGTAGACCCGTGCCGGGGGAAGAATGTGAGGCTGGGCTGAGATAACGCACGACTCTTTTCGACTGTGCTTGCCCGAGTACATTTTCTCATGAGATTAAGAAAAAGCCGCTCAGTACTATTTCCTGAACCTCCGCCCTATTTCCTACCTACCATTCATTTCAAAAGTCCTAGATAATGTAGTCGCCACTCAACTCCACTCTCATCTCACCTGCAATAACCCTTTCAGTCCGGTTTCCGTGCACTTCACAGCACTGAATCAACTCTACTCAAGGTCACCTCTGCTCTCCTCATTGCAGCTGACTCAGATTCATTCTCCATTGTCATCCTTCTTAACCTGACTGCGGCCTTTGACACCATCTCACACACCATCCTTCTCAAAAGACTTTCTTCCATCGGCATCACCCACACCGCCCTCAACTGGTTCCATTCATACTTCAAAGACCGCACTCAGTTCATCCAGCTTAAATATTTCTCATCAAAGTCCCTCCCAGTCACCTCAGGTTTGCCCCAAGGCTCGGTCCTGGCCCCCCTATTATTTATCATATACCTCCTTCCCCTTGGCAGAATTTTCCGAAAATTCAATATCGCTTTCCATTGCTTCGCGGATGACACCCAGCTCTAGTTCTCCTGCAAACCCAGCATATCACTCCCTCCCACCTCCGTCACCTCCTGTCTATCTGAAATCAATGACTGGTTTTCTAATAATTTCATGAGGATTAACAGCGACAAAACAGAAGTTATTCTTTTCAGTACAAAATCAATACAATCCAAAGTTGGCAGTTTTCCCATTCCTGTTGGCCCCTCCATTGTTTTCCCATCCCCTCAGGTCAAGAGTCTGGGTGTCATCCTTGACAGCACTCTATCTTTCCATAAGCATAATAACACAACCCGGTCAGCCTACTTCCATCTGCACAATATCAGTCAACACCGCCCCTCCCTTTTTCCCTCATCCACTTCTATTCTGGTCCAAGTCGAGTCAAGTCAATTTTATGTGTATAGCCCTTAATCACAGACAGTCTCAAAGGGCTTTACATAACCACAATCAACATCCACTGATCTTAACCCCCAGGAGGGCAAGGAAAAACTCAAAACCCCATTGGGGGAAAAGTGAGAAAACTTGAGAAGGGACCACAGATGGGGGGGAAACCCCCTTCCAGGATGACCAGGCTGCTTTGGATGCCAAGTGGGCAACATTTGACACATACAATGATGCTATACAATGTTAGATGAGATAATGTGAGAGTCAATTAAATGAAGTGCTGCAGGAAGATGACTTTAGTGGAGTGGGTCCTCATCCAGGACCGTAATCGCCATGGCAGCATATCCGAGGTTGAGCCTTTGATCTTGAAATAGTCAGTTTGGGGTAAATTCAGAACAGCCACTTCCAAGTGAATCACCATCACCTAATTCCCAAGCTGTGGAATTGGGAACAGAAAAAAAAGAACAGAAATAGTAAACAGGCCAACAAGTAGTTCAACGAAGTGCTGAAATATAAATCAGAAGAGGTGCTGCATGAAGACGACTTCGGCAGAGCAGGTCCCTCCCCGGTTGGTCAGTGCCGGAATCTTCATAGCAGGTCACCATCACCTAATTCCCAAGCAGGGGAAGAGGGGGCAGAAAAGAGGAGAAGCGGCAGTAAACAGGCCAACAAATAATTAAATTAGATGCTAAAGTATATAAATAAATGTCGCGCTGCAGGAAGACGACATCACTGGAACAGGTGCATGCCCAGTTTGTCAATGCCTTAAACTTCCTAGTGGGTCACCGTCATCTAATCCCCCAGCCGGGGAAAAGGGGGCAGAAAAGAGAAGATAAGAGAAAAAGCGGCAGTAAACAGGCCAACAAATAGTTCAACTAAATGCACAAGAGTATAAATGCATCTTTAATAGTGTTTTGAACATTTCTACTGAGGTGGCGCCTCTAATACCTGAGGGTAGTACATTCCAAAGCATTGGTGCCCGAATAGAGAACGCTCTAGAACCTGTGGACTTCTTTTTGGCTCGCGGGATCACTAAAAGACCAGCATTTTGTGAGCGAAGGTTTCGGGACGGAACATATGGTACCACGAGGTCAACGAGATAGGAAGGTGCTAAGCCATGCAATATTTTATAGGCAAGTAGCAGAACTTTAAAATCACATCTCAAGTGGACCGGAAGCCAATTCAAATTGGCAAGTATCGGGGTAATATGATCAAACTTTCTCGTTCTAGTCAAGAGTCTAGCTGCTGCATTTTGAACTAACTTTTAATACTAGACATGGGGAGACCCGAGAGCAAAACGTTACAATAGTCGAGGCGAGACGTAACAAACGCATGGATTAAGATTTTTGCATCACAAGTTGATAGAATTGGGCGAATTTTAGCAATGTTACGCAGATGAACAAATGCAGTTCTAGTAATATTTTTAATGTGCATTTGAAACGACATAGTTGTGTCAAATATAAGACCGAGATTTTTTGTTGAATCCTTTTGGGCAATTTATCGATACTCATAGTGGTGTCTTTGAAAAAGGTACAGATGACGCGCTGGTCCAATGATCAGCATCTCGGTTTTATCTGAGTTAAGACGCAAAATATTGAAAGACATTCATAGTTTAATTTCGGCAAGGCATGCCTCTAATTTATAGCAATCACACGGATTCGTTATATCCAACGGCATGTATAATTGCGTATCATCAGCATAACAATGAAAACTAATGTGATATTTCCGTATAATATCACCAAGCGGTAGCATCTAGTACCAATCCCTGCGGAACTCCGCGTGTGATCTTACAAAGATCAGAAGACGCATTGCCATGAATTACACGGTGCGTCGTCTCCGACAGATACGAATTAATCCAAGAAAGCGCTGAACCTGAAATGCCAACACAAGTTTCAAGGCGTTTTAATAATATGTTATGATCAAGTGTCAAAAGCGGCGCCAAGATCGAGTAAGAGTAATACAGTGAACCCTCGGTTATCGCGGTTAATGGGGACCTCGTAGCGCTGCTCGGGCCCTAATAATAATTTCTACAAAAACAATAGGGACCTCGCCGCCGTCGCAGCTCGGGCCCTAATAACAATTTCTAGAAAAACAATAGGGACATCGCAGCGGCCACTGCTCGGGCCCTAATAATAATAATAAAAATAATAATGATTTCCACAAAAACAATGGGGACCTCGTAGCGGTCGCTGCTCGGGCCCTAATAATAATTTCTACAAAAACAATAGGGACCTTGCCGCGGTCGCTGCTCGGGCCCCAATAATAATTTCTACACAAAGTCCATTGTGGTGACCCGCCCCCTTTTAAGTAAATTCAAAGTGGCCGACTTCCTGTAAAACCTAGCTCATTGCTCCAAGAGACTTTTTTGTCGGTCTTGGTCTTATACATACAGTGAACCCTCGCTACTTCGCGGTTCACCTTTCGTGGGTTCAGTGCTTCGCGGGTCTAAAAAATATTCGGGGGCATTGTAGTTTCGCCGAGCGGCACGACAGGGCGCTGGAGCGGTTAGACGGCCGGCGTGCGCCGAAGAAGAGCGTGGGCGAAGAGGAGAGTGGACGAAGAAGAGCACGTTCCCCCGGACACGATCGGTGGCGACGTTTCGCGCGGTTCGGACCGTACCAGAGCTCCGGCCGGCGTGCGTGGCAGTTAAGCCGTAGAGGAGCACCTTACTGTTAAGGATGTTTCTATCAAAACAAGCCTGAACAAATGAATCAACCAGCCAAGATTGTCTGTCATTTACGCGCGGGGCAGCCCTCGAACTCCGAGGCGAAGCCAGCGTGTTCGACTGCACACATGGTTTTTATTTGCATCAGCATAAGCAATTTGAATATGCAATACATACAGAATGGAAAACTTGACATTTGACTCCATCCCACTTGCCCACCCTCTTCCTGCCTATTCTAACGGTTTCAGCTTACAAGACACCTTTTGTTCATACTTCTGCTTATTCTAACAGCAAAAGTTCACTCTGAACTTCATTTGACCTGTGTAGTGTATTTTCACAAGGCTTAACGTGTTGAACTTATTTTATGGCCATGACGATATTGTTGCTTTAGAAATACCAAGCCTTGTGTTGGACCTCCCTAAATGCAGAAGTTACAGCCTTAAGAGGCCTCGGGCCCCAACATTATCTACGAAGGGTTAAAGAGGTCATCAACACCCCAAGGGAGGTGTTTACAGAAAAGGGTTCTGGCGTTGGGGAGTCACATTCGCGAGGAGGCCGTACCTGGCACCCGTAGCTGTCGAAAGTTTAATTAGAGGCCAGAAAGATACGAATGCATGTGCAACAAAGGGGGCCTGTAAGATTAGTTATAGTTTGAAACTTGCTAAGATGACAAACTAAACAACAAAACTAACAGATGAACATACAAACTTAAATTTCTTTAACATATCCCTCCTGTTTATCAAGTTTCAAATCTCATCATCAAAGGCTGTCGCTTGAGGGGGGAGAAAAACTACCCAAAAACTCAAAAATTCTTGGAGAAAAGGGTAGAAACCCATGCCCCGAACGAGAAGCCCAAAAAAATAATAACAATTAAAAGATAATAAAGCAAAGCTAATGCAGTTTTTGGTCCAATACATGTATGTACAAAATAAACCCGGAACATCAAACATTCACAACTGCAACTCTTTTCTGTGATGCAAGTTACATGAATCAGTGACCTTGAGCGTTTTTTCAGAGGCTGCAGGTTTTATTTGATGTGCGTGTAGTCAGCAGTCTGCGCCTGTGCAACTCGTCTGCGTTTGACGTTGTCCTGGTCTCGAGGTTGTGCGCTGACCAGGCACAGCCCTGCAAGGAAGTAGATGATGCATCTGGTCGACAGGGCAGTGCCCAGTTGCTGTTCGGCGGCTTGCTCCATCCTTCCGAGAGGGGTGTGTTTGCCACGGAAAACCCTCTTTCCAACTGTGGTCTTTTGTTGGTACATTGGAGTGTACGTGGTGGAGATCCTCTCCAAGGGACTTGCGTCGCTCAGCCTTTAGCAGGGACCGGAGAAGCTTGCACTGCGACTGATGGTTCCAGCCGCCACGCCCCTCGACCTTTGCTGCCGTCGGGGTCACTGCAATCACCTGATGAGGGCCGTCCCAGCGTTCACTGTCCCAACGAGGTCGTTTCAGCACCTTGAGGAAGAGTTGGTCTCCCACATGGACGTGGTTTATCTGTGGATCAAAACACACTGGCCAGTAATTGTGGTCAAACATGTCTTTCATGTGGACTGGGACAGATGTGCCAGTCGCTGGTGGTTCTGATGAACCTGAGAGTCTATGTGTGAGGCCATATAGGATAAAAAGGGGATAGTGTCCTTCCTTCGGCTGGCACTATCCTCATTGCTGTGATTGAAACACAGTCTGGCCATTGTCTCTTTTTTTTTTCTTTGTCTTGATAAGTCAGTTCCATTCGTGCGTTCCACAAGTCCTGCAGACTGTATGCAAAATGACGCTTTGAGTCAATTTTGCAACAACTGTCCCACTTGTTACAAACATTATTCACAAAATGCATCATTTTCACTTTAAATCACTCTTGAAATTCCAAATGTCAGGATAATTCGATTACACAACACTTTTTCCAACTGTTTTAACATCATCATGTGTTGTTGGAAACAACGTAATCCATTTTGAAAACACATTAATTATAACCAAACAATATTGCAACCCAAACAACTAACACTTTGTCTAAAAAAAAGTTTTTTGTTGAAAAGTCTATATGTGGGAACAATTTCATATCATACTTCCCCCTGTTGACACACATGTGTCACTCATGTTACTCCTCTACTCCTCAGCAATGTTTGCACCTTTTTTCTCCCAATGTGTGCATTCAATTAGTGGTGTATTTTTCCCTGGCGTGAGATCAAATTGTCAAGTTGATTTGCTGCGTGTGTGTGTGTGTGTGTGTGTGCATTACCCCTTGCTGCATTGTCAGCGAGGCAGTATTCAATTGTAATCGTTTCATTTTCTGTTCAGAAAATTTTGCATTTACAAATACTTATTTAGACGTGCTTTATGCACAACTTTTCTTTCATCTTTTGTGATTTTTTAAAACGCCGTTTGCCCAATGTCGACAGAACACATAAACATATATCTTGGCAGTCAGTCCAAATTGTAAAATGTTTTTTAGAAAACATCTTACA
This sequence comes from Idiotropiscis lumnitzeri, assembly GCF_059441095.1. Classification (NCBI taxonomy): domain Eukaryota; kingdom Metazoa; phylum Chordata; class Actinopteri; order Syngnathiformes; family Syngnathidae; genus Idiotropiscis; species Idiotropiscis lumnitzeri. The sequence continues at coordinate 1,215,016 of NW_028283600.1, read as the reverse complement.
ATTCTGGATCAGCACAGAAGTTTCTGCTGCTTGTCCTGCACATACAGATTTTAATATCCCTTGAAACAAAATGCTTTGTTAAAAAAAAAATTCCCACCCCTTTGCGGCCGTCAAAAAACTGTCTCTCCAGTCGGGAGAAAGGTGTCCAAGAGGTCAGGTCGCTGTTTGGTGGTAATTTGGACTCGGCTTCCACAGTCGTGTGGTGTGCCTTCTACTGGTGCGGGAAAAAGTGACGCTGGGCTGAGCGCACCTTATCAGTGTAATGTGACAATTAGGTCGCCGTGCAATGTGAATGTGGTGGGTGAAGGCTGCTTGATCCAATTGTTGTGACTAATATGCAAGTGATTTCATGAGCCCTGCGCGTCTGCAGCCACACAAGGTCATGAAACCATTTTTTGCAGTCACTGTTTGCTCAAATGGCTCATAGTAATTTGGTAGTGCTAATACATCTTAATCAATGAGTTCACACTTGACAAGTTCAAAAGCTTGTCAACCTCAAGTGTTCAAACATTTTTTTTTCCTCAAATGTCATTGGCTTGTCATAAATGATGTCCAGCAATAGTCGTGTGATTTCTAAGTACTTTGCAATCCATGCCTGGCAATAATTGCGTACACCTATAAGGGACATCATTTACTTCTTTGTTATTGGTTTTAGGGCTCGGGCAACGCCTTCTTTTTGCTTGTCACCAAAAATGCGCCCCTTTTCAGTCAAAATGCGGCCTAAATATGTGACTTCCTTTTTTAACAGCTGCATCTCATCGGTTCAGTTTGATGACGCATTAAGTAATTCTCGAGGTCAAACATATGTTTAATATCTTCCTCAATGTCCTCACTGTTGTCACTGTCAGAGGGGGAATCCAGAGGTTTGGACATCAACTCGCAGTCCGAAGCCCCACTGGGGTCCCGGCCTAGTCATTCATTTTCCCAATCGTACACTTCCTTAAAACAAGTTCTCAAACCCTTCATTCATTATGTAAATTACTCGTCTTCTCCTTGGCCGCCCTCGTGTGCAAGCCTATCCTAGACGCTCACAGCAGAAAAAGAAGGGAGGGGGGGGGGCCTCACTGTTCATACGCCAATCACGCGGTCCCCAGGCAACCAAGCTGCCAGGGGTTACGCCCCCTACCAAAGGCTCCAGTTTACTGGCCACTCCTCCCTGCCAATTTACGAGCAGGCAATCTCAAGCCAATGGCAACAGCTCCTTCCCCCTAAACTTTCCGCTCGTTCCAATTCACTTACGCTTTCCTTCTGGCATCTGCCCAACCTACTTTACCTCTCAGTCATCTCCAACCCCCTCTTAACTTTCCGCTCATCCTATTTCACTTACGCTTTTCCTTCTCAACCTACCTTGCCTCTCAGTTAGAGAACCAAATTCTGCCCCCGCACCTCAGGTTTGACACCACTTAAAATTCAAAATCAGGAAACACCTATGCTTTTGCAAAGATTCCTCATGTTCACTTTCAAAACCTTCATTCCATCTTTCATAACACCTACTTCTCTCTTTCAATTCATGCAACCAACTCAGTGTCTTACATCCCTCAACCACATAGGTTCTAATTCTGTTACTCTATACAGTTTTCCACTTGCAAATCTGCCTATGACACCTTTCTCACTTGCCCTATCATTTGGACTTCATCAATCCTTTCTATGGAACATTAATTGTTCCTTTCCCTTTTCTACACATTCTTTTTCTTTCTTTACACATTCCTTTTCTTTTCTTATTAACTTCCAATCTCTACACTGCAAAGTTTCCCTGGACTTTACTATACTACCCAATACCCCAATTTTAGAAAATTGGACCAGTTTGTCAACACCTAGGGTGTTCTAAAAACTGGTTTCTCATCAGTAGGACAGCAACTCAATTTTCCTGTTGTGGCAATTCTCACTTCAACTTTTTCAGGTGGAGATTTCTTGTCTATTACATCCACAACAGTCTGCTGTTTATAATCCTACTGTATTACATGGGATAAAATACCAAGTGGTATTAGTAATCCCCAATCGCACACACTCCAGCTCACTGACTCAACCCCCACCCTTTCTCTTCTTTGTTCTCACACACACACATAGTCAGACTCAGACATATACACGGGCCCACAAAACAACACACACAGTTCTCAACATTGAACAGCTACAAACGAGAAGCTAATCAATATTTTTCAATTTCAACTAACCTACATTTTTCCTTTATTTCAAATTCGGAAAGTTGACAGTTAACTTCCTTCATCAATTCTGCCGCCATTTCTGACAGACTTAATTGTTATGGTGTCTAGTTATGGTTCCTCAGTGTTGAGAAAAATTCAAATTGCCTGACTTTGGGTTGAATACCAAGCTTCTACTCCCAATTTGGAGCGGGTATTCCTGGGTGTTTTTACTCACAACCCTCGGTCAGTTTTAGATTTCTCAAACGTAGGACATTCATACAATACACATACACACTCACAGATTGATCAGTTCTGTGTCTGTGAAAATAGATAAACTATTTTCGTCTTCTATAAATAACAAACGTTGTACTATCACTTCCAAATATAGTAATAATTACATCTGTACTCTACCAGAAATAAGGACCCCTAAATCTGTCTTCCAGAAAAAACAACAGTTAATTCTGTACTATCCGAGCAGATATAATCAACTACACTTGTACTCTCTACCAGACAAGGAATGCCTTAATCTGCCTTCCAGAATAAACAACAGTTAATTCTGTACTGTCCGAGTCTTCCAACAAGTCTTCCAAAATAGCAAAGTTAAATCTGTATTTCTTCCAGAAAATAGCTAAGCTAAGATGTACTATCTCTTCGGGTAAAGGAACTCCCTGAAACCCTACTATCCTTCAAAAACCCCAAAAAGTTTTTTACTATCTGTTGTATACAACCACAGACCTGTGACAATCTCTCCGCTGGTCGAGACACTCGCGGTTCATGGATGAAGTCTGTGTTCTCTCCGGTGGAGGATGGCCGAGGACCGGCCTCCTGGAAGAGAGGACTTTTCACGATGGCGCCGTTTTCAGTCGTCGTCAATCGTCCACCGCAGATCACACGTTTTCATCCGGCATTCGAAGGACCAAGTAATGTTAAGGATGTTTCTATCAAAACAAGCCTGAACAAATGAATCAACCAGCCAAGATTGTCTGTCATTTCCGCGCTGGGCAGCCCTCGAACTCCGAGGCGAAGCCAGCGTGTTCGACTGCACACATGGTTTTTATTTGCATCAGCATAAGCAATTTGAATATGCAATACATACAGAATGGAAAACTTGACATTTGACTCCATCCCACTTGCCCACCCTCTTCCTGCTGTTGGAATTTATCTTTATATCAATGTTAGAATTTAACTTTAACCCAATGTAAACTCAAATAAGTAATCTGACTCCAATTTGCGACCTTACCCAACTCCCACACATCCAACAATATGCGCGCTCGTTCTGCAATAGAAAGGTATCAGGAAGCCGGCATTTTCACACACGAGTGGATTTATTCCTAACACACAAATCTACAACTTGAGTTTGGGTCCCTCTCAATACAGCTCTCTCTGTCTTCGCTGTTCAGCATTAATTTATAGACACAATATGCAAATGACACAGAGACAAAGGCATCCTGGCATGATTCTATTGGCTATGTGTATGCTGCAGTTAACTTTAGCTTGCTTCTCTTGGTCTTTCTTCAAGTGGTGGCCCCTCCTGCTTGTGGCTGAAGGGTCGAGTTTCTTGTCGACCCCTTCCCGCTCGAGGTGTCTGTCTGCGCCAGGCACCAACCTAAAACCTCCCAAACCTCACATTCTTTCACTTTCTTTTTCCAACTTCACCAGCCACCCACACAGCATTCCACAGAATAACAGTGACACAAGATGCAGGACATCGAATAAAACTAGCCAGGTTTAAACTCTTCCACTCCTTTATTCCCTCTCATGACCTCAGACAACTGAGGTCATCACTCGAACCCCTCATTTTATTGTTAAACACGAGCTAAAAATAAAACAACGAAAAATTAGTAACAACTATAAATCCATAGAAGGTGAGGTAAAGCTCAATAGAAAATTAGTAAAAAATTAAAAATCAATAGAAAATTAGTAAAACTTAAAAATCAATAGAAAATGTCATTCTAGTAGAAAATCCGTAGAAAATTTCATTTCCTCCTCATGGCCTCAGGTCGCTGAGGCCATCTACACATACTCACATCCCGGACTCCCGTAGGGCCACAGCTGTTCCCCCCCCCCCTCCTGGGGGTCCTTCTAAGGGATCATCATGTACTGGCCACCAGGAGGGAGTGGCCCCAACGTGCGTTCAATTGTCTTAACAGTTAATGATCTGATACATGGAATACAACAACATCCACATAACACCATAATAGCGGCAAACACAGCGATAGAAATCAGTACTGATGCAATCAAGCTTTTATATTTGCCAAAGATGTTTAACCAGTCAGAGTACCAACTGGTGTCCACACCTGAGTGCTCCTTCATTTTGTCACTTAACGTGCGCAGACCCTCCAATGCCTTGGTAAGGCGACCGTCAGGAGATGTTTTGTTGGGAATCAGAGTACAACACTGATCCCCAAAAATACCACACACTCCTCCTCTTTCGGCTAACACCATATCTAAGCTTATTCTGTTCTGGAATGCCATAAGAGACGTGGCAGCCAATTGCTCATGCACTGCCTGGAGTGCCGAGGTGGTGAAGTTCGCCAATCGTTGGACATTATCATCAACATAATTAATCCGGTCCACATTTTTGTTTACCGTAACAAACAGGAAAATACTCTCCCATCCTGCCGCAATTTGATCCACCAATTTATACTCGTCAGGGATCCCTCTTGGAACTCCAATTGCATCTATATACGTGGGATCTCCTGCATTCAACCATTCTTGCATGTCCCTTCTCTTCCTGTTAAGGAAGGGGATTCTTCCCCATTGTCCAACACCTTCCCACTCCATTTTGGCCAGATCTAAGGCTGTCACACTAACTGGCATGATCAGCGTTACCAGGGCGCACTTACCTGAGGCATTGGTGGGAAGCCTATCGTACAGCACTTTCTCTCCACACCACAGCCAAACATCATCACGAGCGAGAGGGATTCCTACTGGCAAAGACACATTTTCATTACACCATGACTCCTGGAGATTTCCAATCCCAGGACCAGTCCCATTTAACTTTTAGGCAGGTGAACTTTTGTTTTGCAACTTGGGTGTCAAAAATAGGCTCTTTCTTTTTTATTCCCACATCATTCCATGGGTGTGTCCAATTAAAATTGTACCCAAGTGTTCACCTGTGTCGGTTGTTTACATTTCAGATTTAGCAGTAGTTGTTGTGTCTATGTCAGCGTCTTACCATCATCTCGCTCTGCTCCATACCATACCATTCCATTACATGCTCCTTTCGCTCCATCACTTCTGTCATCCCGCATCCTATGTTCAAACGCAAACATCGTCCACACAAAGCACACGCCAGCAGGTAAAATAGTCAATAAGTTAAACATTTGCATCGTCATCGTCTTTGTTCAGACTCGAAAGTGTCTGACTTTGATCCAATTCATGCCATCTACACATTCCCTCTCTTGACCTGCCCGTCCGGGCGGTCAACCTCTAAGCTCAACCATGGCGGGCACAAATACTGGGGCCGGGCGCAACTGTGAGCTATGGTACCACTTTTGTCCTGTAGTTCCCAATTGGATGGCGTGTCAGGTTCTAGCCAGAACTCTAAACTGTCCTTATCAGCGAGAATGAGTCCACCTCCGGGAAAGCACCCGGAGGTTGATGTACGGAGTGATGTCCGACTCCAGTGATGCTGAGTTCACTGAGTTCAAATATCTAACTGTGTTCCGAGATTACAAATTAAGCCTCGAGCTCACGCTCCAATTTTGACTGTTAATTGACAAATTTTAAAGCAACACAAATGAAATAGTAACCATTTATGCTTAAAATAAAAAATCCCAAAACTATAATAACGCAGATACCGAATTAAACCTCTATTTTTTCTTTTTTTTTTTTTTATGGGAAGAAAAGGTGCTCTACAAGACATAGACAGCTCCAAGACCGCTGCAGTCTTCACCTCCTATTGTCTCATGATTGGCTCAATCCACCTACAGGCTGTGCCCACACTGATTCTGTCAACTGGGGGAGGGGGTAGAGACAGTAAAAACAATCGCGGAGCTGTGGAGCCGAGCCCCAAATCAGTCGGGCCCTGGGTCCACAACACCTCTAGCAGAGACACACACAGAACTACCATTTCCGAGCGACCCTTCCCTGGAAATTTTGAAATTTAGTAATGTCCCCAAAACCAAAGAATTTGTAGTCGGTGCTGAAATATGATCTCCCGATTGTGCAACAACTATGGGGTCTAGATCTCTAGTATGATGACGCTCATCAATATTCAATGCGATTTGTGGCTCGGCGAAAGTAAACAATTCATACCATTTCCGCTGTCCAGGGACAAGGCACGCGTGCGAGGCAACGCCAGTAGACATAACAAATATATAATTCTAACGCAAGATGCACTCATGACTAAATTTGGATGAGTGCATTTTTGATAAATCAAATCATGTTTGTGATCACATGTACAATGTGATATGTCAATTGGTGAATTGAAAGGGTGGCGGTTGCTAAACCACTCAGACCAGAGCAAGAACAGGGCATACCCACCGCGGGAGGATGGGAACCAGGTTTCAGAGCTGCCCTCAAATGTTTCAGTTCAGTTTAGCCACTGGGAAGGAAGAGAGCACGACATATGCTCCCTCCGACGGATGTGCAGAGTCAAGTTCAGTCCCATCCGGGAATGCCACTCGAATTCCAGTGTTCGTTCAGTCAATGGCAGTGACTCAGGCACTCTTGAGAGTCCACATGGCTCAGTGGGGGTTGCGGAAGGAGCTCATAGCTCGCCCCAATATCCAGCACCATCGAAAACTTGTCCATCCACCGTCCCCGGACTGCTAGGACCTGCTAGTCCTCGAATGCTGAAGCTCCGCTGCCCCCTGTCATGGAATGGGGTACGAGCGGGTTTGTGTCAAGTGCGTTGGGAGTGGGTAACGGTGGCGCCCCCTGCGCTGGTGGAGCTCTTTGTGACAGATATGGCACCGGAGGATGGCACATTCCAGAAAGTGGCTCGGCATGGACAGCTCATCACCCAGTGACCCCACACCCCGCAGCCAGAGCACACCCCACTCACAACCCCCGTCTGTAATCACCCATACCTCTTTTACTGCAATCCCAACCTCGTTGACTGGCCTGCTATGGACAGCAGCCAGTCTGCTGTGGCGCTGCGTCACCCGAACCTTGCCCAGAAGCAGCAGAAGTGGAAGGAGCAGCTGCCTCCTTTTTTCTTATCTCTCTTGGCCTTCTAAACCTGCAAGTACAACAATTTTAGTCACGCTCCTTAATCCAATCCCATATATTCCTTTTCTGATGTCGTGCAAAGTGTGTTCTACTTAGGCCGATTAGCATTATTTCATTCATGGACTATTTGGCCTGATGTCTGCCACTGGAAGGTGCACGCCCTTGTGGACGGCCAACTGGAACAGCTGTGTAATGTCGACATTATTGGATGGGTCACTGCCGGAAGTCTCACTCCATTCATGTCTCGCCCTGGCCACATAGACCAGGCCTGTCTCCCTTTTCCCCACCTGAAAGACACAGCAACATCGACCCCAACGGGCCAGAAATATCTGATGCACGGCACAGCCAATCTCACCTGAGGTGTCCCCATTTAGCTGGTGACCATCATGCTGGTCAGCAGATCTGGCCTCGGCCTCAAGTGAGGACAGTTCCTCTTAAATAAATTTTGTCCCGCTTGTAACTCTGTATAAACCTCTTAGTCTGGTGTCTCCTTTGTAGGAGATTTCAACCAACGTGACCTTTTTACAACGTGTCAAATAAACCAATGTTGACCTTTCTGCTATCTTTACAGCTGTGAGAGCTGTTACTAACCCCTCCTTCCCCCTTGGGTAATTACGAATGTCTTATCTTCAAACTTCTTACAAGCACCCAGTATCCTGGCTTTACTAGATTACTGCCCCTGCTGGGAGACAGAAAGATCCTTGTCACTCTAAATTTGCGCCTGTCTTTTGTTTTCCTAACACTTTTCACATATGGTCAACTAAAGTTGCTTCAACATCTATTTCCCATTTGTTCTTAAATTTCAGGTATTCTCTAAGTTCTTCCAAACAGTGTTTTACAATGTCTTAGTCCTAAATACAATGAACTACGATACAATGGAAAATATCAGAATAACATTCATACATCCAACATGAGACACGTGCTTGAGACCACTTCAGGGTCAGTTTTGTCTGAAATATCTCCTCTACAACAACTTACCCTTGCGTTAAGTGAGTAATTTTCCATAAAAACAGTGCCACTAATTCGACATTAACTTCAAGTATCACTGCTGTGGTGCTGTATTATATGGAAAAGTCTAAACAATCCAAGAAAATTTTGCCCTATCCTGGACTGGGTGTGTGTTATCTAGTCGCGCATCCAATGTGAATATATCTTATATCTCCCTCCTTGTTGAGGAGAACCTCTGGGATGGTAGTGGTGAGGCGCTATTTGAAGCATTCTCTGGCCTTCTGGTCACACTGGTCACATGTCACCTCAAACCTGTGGACAGAACTGGACGAGTGGCACTTGCCAGTGAGAATGAGAAGGGGTAAATTATCTTCCTTCCAAAACTTTCAGTTTTGCATAAATTTTGTGTAATAACGTCAATCAATCATTCACTTGATGCTTGAATTTAATTACTCCAATCTTTCTCCAAAAACAATTTCAAAATCAATACTCGGGAGTGCAATAGGGATTCAGGTTGATCAGGCCTGTCCACCCATCGCATCCTAAGTACTGTAAGGGCTTGCCGGTGACCTCAAACAATTTTCTGTCCTGAGGCCCGTCCCTTAAACATTCACTCAAACCACATATGCATCCAAACACTTTTTCTTTCACACTGTCATTCACCAAACGATACTTTCCAATTCCACACAGAGACCCCTCCCTTGGCGCGTCCGCCTTGATTTCACTGAGATTTGTGCTGGCAGATCCATAATTTTGCCTTAATTTAGCCAGCGTATGCCAAAATTTACAACTGTGGGTCTCTGGATTTTCCCATTCACTCCCCGTGAAGTTGTTTCTCCTCTCAAGGACGTAGCTGACGAAACTGCACCTGTGACATCAAACAGCTCATAGATGCGAATGTTAGCAGTCTGGTATTTATGGAATGATGTCATATCCTCTAAAATTGTCATGTCAGCGTTCGCGTCGTACAGTAAAAAAAAAAAAAAAAACATCTGTCTTCCACCTTTGTCACATTTAATACACATCAGTTAATAAATCATCTACAAAACTATTTAGTCCAACTTTATATTTGGTAAACCAATCTCCAATGGCTAGATATTCCCCTTTCCAAAGATTTTCTTTCAACATGTTCATAGAATACTTCATTTAAAACTTATCCCAAAACCATCATCCCTTTGCTTAAAAAGTTAAATTTTAATAAGATTGTCGCCGCCCTGCTGTTCCTCAGGCATCCCCTGCATGTTTCAGTGTTTAACTTGTGTTCTAATTCCCTGCTAATTTGTATTTATTGTTAGGTTGAATACATATATTTTATCCCGTTCCTTACTACACTAGCACTGTAAAAAAAACTGCTCCACACCTCAATGAGAGGCAGATGCCTGAAGATTAGATCAACGTCTGCAACATCGAGGGGGGGGTGCTGAGACACACCTCTGAAACAAAAAGACTGTGACCTTCTTTCGAGAGCACCAAAAGGCATATCTTCCTTTTCAATCAGTTAACGACTGCCATTGATGCCTGTTTTTCCTCTTGTGTCTGAAATGTTTACATGTTCCTGCTGGTGCTTCCCCCCCCGGGGCCAGCACGGGCGTCTCCACACTCCCCTGCTGTTCTCCGCGCACCCTCTCTCTCATTATTCACAGCCTGTTCGATCAATTGTATGGTCGCTGGTGTCATCTGTGAATCGTTATCTTTTGCATCTCAAACCATTCTGCTCCCCCCCCATTAATGGCGCCGTCGGATCGGGCGGCGGCTCAAACACATACTGTTGCGAGTCTGGCAATTGTGGATGAATGCCTCTCAGACATTCCGTCTTTTCTTCCGCTTTTTCAATCACTTCATCCTCTTTCTCTGACTTCCTCCCCCTACTTGGGAACGAGCATCTAACTTCAAAGAGCTGTTAACTCTTTGTTAGAGCACACTCATGATTTTACGATTACACCGATACTCATTGCCTTCTGTAAAATCTTTCTCACTCTTATTTTTTTTCCTTTAATTTTCCAAATTCACTGTAGCCTTACCAAAGCCACTCAACCAATCAAGGTATCAAATCACAAACTACAAAGTCAGGAACCACCTATGCTCTTGCAAAGTTTTCTCATGCTCTCAAAAGCTTCATTCAATTATGATTTCTTAACACCAATCTTTTTTCTTTGTGTCATTTCCATCTGTGCATTTCATTCCAGTTACTAATTACAGTTACCTTAATAGAAAGACCATCAACTAAAGTATGAAACATAAAATATTTATTTCTTCAATTCCTCCTTACAGCAGACCCTAATTCTTATCCTTTTCATTTGTTCAAGTCATCATCCTCCTTTCAATGGAACATTAATTGTTCCTTTCTCTTTTCTTATTGAACTTCCAATCTCTACACTGACACAATTTCTTCTCTTTTCTCTAGCTTTCTTTCTTTCTCTTTTCTTATTTCATCCCTACTTCATGTTTTTCTTCTCTTTTTTATGTTTCATTTTTATGAATTTATCCTTAATCTCCGTGCCACACCCGAGACCACTATCACACTTACTCTCCTTCGCCATCTTGAAATCCACTCGTGTGTGTCCCAACCACTTCTTACGCAGAACAATTTTAGCCTTCACATTCACACAGCTTCCACACAGACACGTAAATCCCAGATTTTAAACCGTGTCCCGATACGTAAATCCCAGATTTTATACCGTATCTTAACCACGAATAGTTCCAAACTATTCTAGTAGGTAAATCCCAGATTTCAGACCCTACTAACGTCCACACTGTTACACTTTTTATTATTTTTTTTTAACTATACTACTTTACTTTTGCGCCATTAATTATGCTAGAAGGTAAATCCCAGATTTTACACCCTAATAGCGTCCAACACTTTTACGCTTACTACGTTCCGCTCCTCCTTCCTCTTATAATTTAGCGTTGCCAATGTGCAGAATTTGAAAGGGTTCTGCTTACCTTGTTTCACTGTGGGCCCAAGAGGAAAGATGGTCGGATGTGTGGCTCTTTTATACTTTATCCTTTCTCAGGTCGTCACCTGGTGTGGACGTGCGAGACCCAGTCTCATGTGGTTTTTCTCGAAGTTCCAAACTTCTTTTACCTCTCATGCATCACGTCAGGCGTCACCATAAATTGTTGGAATTTATCTTTATATCAATGTTAGAATTTAACTTTAACCCAATGTAAACTCAAATAAGTAATCTGACTCCAATTTGCGACCTTACCCAACTCCCACACATCCAACAATATGCGCGCTCGTTCTGCAATAGAAAGGTATCAGGAAGCCGGCATTTTCACACACGAGTGGATTTATTCCTAACACACAAATCTACAACTTGAGTTTGGGTCCCTCTCAATACAGCTCTCTCTGTCTTCGCTGTTCAGCATTAATTTATAGACACAATATGCAAATGACACAGAGACAAAGGCATCCTGGCATGATTCTATTGGCTATGTGTATGCTGCAGTTAACTTTAGCTTGCTTCTCTTGGTCTTTCTTCAAGTGGTGGCCCCTCCTGCTTGTGGCTGAAGGGTCGAGTTTCTTGTCGACCCCTTCCCGCTCGAGGTGTCTGTCTGCGCCAGGCACCAACCTAAAACCTCCCAAACCTCACATTCTTTCACTTTCTTTTTCCAACTTCACCAGCCACCCACACAGCATTCCACAGAATAACAGTGACACAAGATGCAGGACATCGAATAAAACTAGCCAGGTTTAAACTCTTCCACTCCTTTACTGCCTATTCTAACGGTTTCAGCTTACAAGACACCTTTTGTTCATACTTCTGCTTATTCTAACAGCAAAAGGGAGCATGTTCACTCTGAACTTCATTTGACCTGTGTAGTGTATTTTCACAAGGCTTAACATGTTGAACTTATTTTATGGCCATGACGATATTGTTGCTTTAGAAATACCAAGCCTTGTGTTGGACCTCCCTAAATGCATAAGTTACAGCCTTAAGAGGCCTCGGGCCCCAACATTATCTACGAAGGGTTAAAGGGGTCATCAACACCCCAAGGGAGGTGTTTACAGAAAAGGGTTCTGGCGTTGGGGAGTCACATTCGCGATGAGGCCGTACCTGGCACCCGTAGCTGTCGAAAGTTTAATTAGAGGCCAGAAAGATACGAATGCATGTGCAACAAAGGGGGCCTGTAAGATTAGTTATAGTTTGAAACTTGCTAAGATGACAAACTAAACAACAAAACTAACAGATGAACATACAAACTTAAATTTCTTTAACACTTCCCCGGGCACGGGCGGTGCCAAGCGACCCCTAAGTTTAACCAAATGGAAGCTCCGGAGGAGGAGGGCATGCTCGCGTCACAGTAAGCCGAAGAGGAGCACCTTCCCCGGGCACGGGCGGTTCCAAGCGGCCCCTAAGTTTAACCGAATGGAAGCTCCGGAGGAGGAGGGCATGCTCGCGTCACAGTAAGCCGAAGAGGAGCACCTTCCCCGGGCACGGGCGGTTCCAAGCGGCCCCTACGTTTAACTGAAGGGAAGCTCCGGAGGAGGAGGGCATGCTCGCGTCACAGTAAGCCGAAGAGGAGCACCTTCCCCGGGCACGGGCGGTGCCAAGCGGCCCCTAAGTTTAACCGAATGGAAGTTCCGGGGGAGGAGGTCGGGCGTGTGTCACAGTTAAGCCGAATTGGAGCACCTCTTCCGCCCGGGCACGAGCGGAGCGCGAGGCTGTCCGTTATGAAAGAATAAATAAATAAAGAATGCCACCTTTTTTTCACAGGGCACACCGGACGGCGTACCATCAGGTTAAAGTCGGAGTAATTAAATAAATACAAAAAGAATGGCTGGGGAATAAAAAAATAATACGTTTTAATAATAATTTGGTTTTTTTGTTATAACATGAATTTCACTCTCTCTCTCTCTCTCTCTCCCCGTATATATATATATATATATATAAATATAAATATTTATATATTTATTATATATATTGTATATTTTTTTAAGCATTTTTGAAGGTGCGCCGCTACTTCGCGGATTTTCAGTTTTCGCGGGTGGTCTCGGTCCCCATTAACCGCGATAACCGAGGGTTCACTGTACTCCATAAAATTTACAAAAAGCGAGGTGAAACACTCAACCAGGGCTGCTTTTTTGAACATTTCTCGAGGGCCATGGCGAGCCATTTCAAAAAAGCTGCACAACTAACGTATAAAATATTGATAAATTTGCTCTGCCTGATGTGTGTGTCAAGTTTCACGAGTTGTCGTTCATATTTAGAACCTCATAATCAGCGTTGTTTTATTGCCGAACCGTGCAATGCCACTCCCACAACTTTTCACGAAAAAGGATGAATTTCGTATTGTGACATCCTCATGGCCGAAACAGTCCTCCGAGCATATATGAGGGCGACCTTGTTGAGTTGCACGGAGAAAAACATCCAAGAAAATAACTTGTATTAGCTTTTACCAGTTGGTGGCGCTACTACTACGATGAAAAATAAGTTGGTAGATGTCTTCAGGGCTGAAGTATCCTCAAATGTGTACAACTTCGAGAAGATAGGATCATCTGAGTCATGTTGCCGGAGCTTTTGTTGCCACAAAGTACAATCGGACTTTTCAGCACCGTAATTGCCACGCCTTTTGCCAAAACGTCACAAAACTCGGCAGAGAGTAAGATCATTGTCTTGAGTCTTTTCTGACTAATTTTCAGTCGGATTCGTCAAAAGGGCACCGTGCAGTACGTGAAAATTAAAATAAAAACAAATTTTTGATTCCACTTGGCGGCGCTGTGTGTATAACAAAATAATAACATTAAGATGTCTTCAGGTCGGGACATTTTATTTACAGGTGAATGTTTGGATTTTTAGGAGCATGTGCAGGGGAGTTATTAAGCATTCATTTATTTGTATTAGGTTCATTTTGTCTTCTTATTATTGATATTTGACAGATTCATTAAAAGCAGACAATTATGTTTTCGGTAAAATTTTTTACCTGACATGTTTCGGCGAGTCTTTCGCCTTCTTCAGAGTGTCGCATGATGGTGTCTTGAGACCCGTCTTTATCAGCTGATGTTCCATGAGGGTGTGACTTACCTGTCAAAAAAATTAAAAATCAGAGCAGTAAAAGAACAAGCACAACATGAATATTACAAATCAGCAATCACTGACCACTGCAAAAGGGAAAACCACATCATGGACCGGGAGAAGGGCAGGGTCATCGGCACCGAAGAGAACAAACAACAGCGCTGGATCAGAGAGGCCATTGAGATCTGCAAGCGAGGCATAAAAACCATGAACAGAGACAAGGGAGCCTTCATCCTCTCTACCACCTGGAGCAGCATCTTGGCGGAGTTAACGGACAGCGGGGGGCGTGACTTGCCTTCATTCTTGTGACAGGTAAGTCACGCCCTCATGGAACATCAGCTGATAAAGACGGGCCACAAGACACCATCATGTGACACTCTGAAGAAGGCGAAAGACTTTCGTATTGTGACATCCTCAAGGCCTAAACACTCATCCGAGCAAATATAAGGTAGATTTTGTTAACCTGCCCGGAGAAAAACATCAACGAAAATAATTTGTATTTGTTTTAACCAGTTGGTGGCGCTACCACTGCGATCAAAAATAAGTTGGCAGCCGTCTTCAGGGCCTGAATATCCTCAAATGTGAAAAATTTCAAGAAGATAGATCATCTGAATCATTTTGCAGGAACTTTTGTTGCCACGGAGAATAATCAGACTCTGCGGCACCGTAATAGCCACGCCCTTCGAAGGAAAGTCACAAAAATAGGGATAGAGTAAGATCAATGTCTTGAGTCTTTTCTAGCCAATTTTCAATCGGATTCGTTAAAAGGGCACCGTGCAGTACGTCAAAATGTAAAAAATGATATTGATTGGCGCAAGGTGTATAACTGAATATAAACATATAGATGTTTTCAGGTACCGACTCTTTATGTACATGTGAAGTTTTGGATTTTTAGCAGCATGTGCAAGAGAGTTATTAAGTATTTTGTCCATTGCGGCGAAGGAAATCTTAAGTGAAAACTTCGAAGCCCCGCCCCCGTCATATAGTATTTCGGAAACAAAAAATTTTAGCCCCAGTGTTTGTCCCAGGTCTTAAGATGCTACAGACAGAATTTTAAGGCAATCAGATGAAGCCTTTAGGATCAGGGTGCAAAAGAATGACCCCTGTAAACATGCAAAAAAGGGCAAAAGTCGGACTTTCAAAAATTCATAACTCACTTCCTATTCATATTAGACATTAAAATATCAAATTTTTCGCCATGCCCGATGAGACTGCCAAGTTTGGTGAATTTTTGTGCATGTTTCGGGGGTCAAAAATGCAATCGAACAATCGGAAAAATAATAATAATAATAATTTCTACAAAAACAATAGGGACTTCGCAGCGGTCGCTGCTCAGGCCCTAATAATAATAATAATAATAAGAGAAGATAAGATAAGATGTCCTTTATTAGTCCCACAATGGGGAAATTTGAAAGTAATAATATTTTCTACAAAAACAATAGGGACCTCGCAGCCGTCGCAGCTCGGGCCCTAATAACAATTTCTAGAAAAACAATAGGGACCTCGCAGCGGTCACTGCTCGGGCCCTAATAATAATAATAATAATAATTTCCACAAAAACAATGGGGACCTCGGAGCGGTCGCTGCTCGGGCCCTAATAATAATTTCTACATAAACAATAGGGACCTCGCCGCGGTCGCTGCTCGGGCCCCAATAATAATTTCTACACAAAGTCCATTGTGGTGACCCGCCCCCTTTTAATAAATTCAAAATGGCCGACTTCCTGTAAAACCTAGCTCATTGCTCCAAGAGACTTTTTTGTAGGTCTTGGTCTTATACATACAGTGAACCCTCGCTACTTCGCGGTTCACCTTTCGCGGGTTCAGTGCTTCGCGGGTATAAAAAATATTCGGGGGCATTGTAGTTTCGCCGAGCGGCACGACGGGGCGCTGGAGCGGTTAGACGGCCGGCGTGCGCCGAAGAAGAGCGTGGGCGAAGAGGAGAGTGGACGAAGAAGAGCACGTTCCCCCGGACACGATCGGTGGCGACGTTTCGCGCGGTTCGGACCGTACCAGAGCTCCGGCCGGCGTGCGTGGCAGTTAAGCCGTAGAGGAGCACCTTCCCCGGGCACGGGCGGTGCCAAGCGGCCCCTAAGTTTAACCGAATGGAAGCTCCGGAGGAGGAGGGCATGCTCGCGTCACAGTAAGCCGAAGAGGAGCACCTTCCCCGGGCACGGGCGGTTCCAAGCGGCCCCTAAGTTTAACCGAATGGAAGCTCCCGGAGGAGGAGGGCATGCTCGCGACACAGTAAGCCGAAGAGGAGCACCTTCCCCGGGCACGGGCGGTGCCAAGCGGCCCCTAAGTTTAACCGAATGGAAGCTCCGGGGGAGGAGGGTGGGCGTGTGTCACAGTTAAGCCGAATTGGAGCACCTCTTCCGCCCGGGCACGAGCGGAGCGCGAAGCTGTCAGTTATGAATGAATAAATGAATAAATAAATAAATAAATAAAGAATGGCACCTTTCATTTCACAGGGCACACCAGACGGCGTACCAGCAGGTAAAAGTCTGAGTAATTAAATAAATACAAAAAGAATGGCTGGGGAATAAAAAAATAATATGTTTTAATAATAATTTGTTTTTTTTGTTATAACATGAATTTCACTCTCTCTCTCCCCGTATATATATATATATATATATATATATATATATATATATATATATATATATATATATATATATATATATATATATATATATTGTATTTTTTTTTAAAGCATTTTTGAAGGTGCGCCGCTACTTCGCGGATTTTCAGTTTTCGCGGGTGGTCTCGGTCCCCATTAACCGCGATAACCGAGGGTTCACTGTACTCCATAAAATTTACAAAAAGCGAGGTGAAATACTCAACCAGGGCTGCTCTGCATGTTGTGCTGGGCCACCTGGAACAACAGCGGAGCTATGCAAGGATGCTCTTTGTGGACTACAGCTCGGCATTCAACACGATCATCCCAGACATCCTCGTCGCCAAACTGGACACTCTCGGCCTCCCTGCCCTCACACGCATCTGGATTAAGGACTTTCTGACCAACAGACCCCAGACTGTGTTGCTCGGCCCCTACACGTCCTCCACCCTCATGCTGAGCACCGGTTCCCCCCAAGGATGCGTGCTGAGCCCTCTCCTGTACGCCCTCTACACCTACGACTGCAGCCCGGCCCACGGCAACAACACCATCGTCAAGTTTGCTGACGACACGACAGTGGTCGGTCTGATCTCGGAAGGTGACGAGACAGCCTACAGAAAGGAGGTAGGGAGACTGACAACTTGGTGCAAGGAGAACAGACTGCACCTTAACTCTTCTAAAACAAAGGAGATTGTCGTCGACTTCAGGAGGAACAAGACGCTGCCGCCCCCCCTCTGCATCGAAGGCGTGTGTGTGGAGACGGTCCACACGTTCAAGTTCCTGGGAGTACAGATCTCCGATGACCTTTCTTGGAGTCACAACACCACAGCAGTGGTAAAGAAGGTCCGCCAACGTCTGCACTTCCTGAGAGTCCTCAGGAAATTCAACCTGGACAGGAAGCTGCTGCTGGCCTTCTACCACTCGTCCATCGAGAGCCTGCTGACGTACTGTGTCTCCACCTGGTACAGCGGCTGCACTGAGGCGGACAGAGTGAGGCTCCAGAGGACAGTCAAAACAGCGCAAAGGATTATTGGCTGCCCTCTCCCCTCGCTGTCGGACATCTACACCGCCCGGTGCCTCAGAAGGGCTCTCAACATCGTCAAAGACAATACCCACCCAAACTCACACCTGTTCGACCTGTTGCCCTCTGGCAGGCGCTACAGATGCATCAAATCAAGGACCAATAGACTGAGAAACAGTTTCTTTCCGAGAGCCATCTCCATACTGAACTCTCACACACACACGAGACCACCCTAACCTTGCAAAACAGCATTGTGATGTGTTTCTATATGCCCTATTCAGTACTGAATTCCATTGCACTGTCTTATTTATTTATCTAATTTTTATATTGTCTGTATTATTGTTGTATTGCACTGGAGAGGGGAGCCCTCTAATCTCGTTGCACACTTGAGTACAATGACAATAAAGGGATTTCTATTTCTATTCTATTCTTTTTTTAACTTTTCTCGAGGGCCATGGCGAGCCATTTAAAAAAAGCTGCACAACTAACGTATAAAATATTGATAAATTTGCTCTGCCTGATGTGTGTGTAAAGTTTCACGAGTTGTCGTTCATATTTAGAACCTCATAATCAGCTTTGTTTTATTGCCGAACAGTGCAATGCCACTCCCACAACTTTTCACGAAAAAGGATGAATTTCGTATTGTGACATCCTCATGGCCGAAACAGTCCTCCGAGCATATATGAGGGCGACCTTGTTGAGTTGCACGGAGAAAAACATCCAAGAAAATAACTTGTATTAGCTTTTACCAGTTGGTGGCGCTACTACTACGATGAAAAATAAGTTGGTAGATGTCTTCAGGGCTGAAGTATCCTCAAATGTGTACAACTTCGAGAAGATAGGATCATCTGAGTCATGTTGCCGGAGCTTTTGTTGCCACAAAGTACAATCGGACTTTTCAGCACCGTAATTGCCACGCCTTTGCCAAAACGTCACAAAACTCGGCAGAGAGTAAGATCATTGTCTTGAGTCTTTTCTGACTAATTTTCAGTCGGATTCGTCAAAAGGGCACCGTGCAGTACGTGAAAATTAAAATAAAAACAAATTTTTGATTCCACTTGGCGGCGCTGTGTGTATAACAAAATAATAACATTAAGATGTCTTCAGGTCGGGACATTTTATTTACAGGTGAATGTTTGGATTTTTAGGAGCATGTGCAGGGGAGTTATTAAGCATTCATTTATTTGTATTAGGTTCATTTTGTCTTCTTATTATTGATATTTGACAGATTCATTAAAAGCAGACAATTATGTTTTCGGTAAAATTTTTTACCTGACATGTTTCGGCGAGTCTTTCGCCTTCTTCAGAGTGTCGCATGATGGTGTCTTGAGACCCGTCTTTATCAGCTGATGTTCCATGAGGGTGTGACTTACCTGTCAAAAAAATGAAAAATCAGAGCAGTAAAAGAACAAGCACAACATGAATATTACAAATCAGCAATCACTGACCACTGCAAAAGGGAAAACCACATCATGGACCGGGAGAAGGGCAGGGTCATCGGCACCGAAGAGAACAAACAACAGCGCTGGATCAGAGAGGCCATTGAGATCTGCAAGCGAGGCATAAAAACCATGAACAGAGACAAGGGAGCCTTCATCCTCTCTACCACCTGGAGCAGCATCTTGGCGGAGTTAACGGACAGCGGGGGGCGTGACTTGCCTTCATTCTTGTGACAGGTAAGTCACGCCCTCATGGAACATCAGCTGATAAAGACGGGCCACAAGACACCATCATGTGACACTCTGAAGAAGGCGAAAGACTTTCGTATTGTGACATCCTCAAGGCCTAAACACTCATCCGAGCAAATATAAGGTAGATTTTGTTAACCTGCCCAGAGAAAAACATCAACGAAAATAATTTGTATTTGTTTTAACCAGTTGGTGGCGCTACCACTGCGATCAAAAATAAGTTGGCAGCCGTCTTCAGGGCCTGAATATCCTCAAATGTGAAAAATTTCGAGAAGATGGATCATCTGAATCATTTTGCAGGAACTTTTGTTGCCACGGAGAATAATCAGACTCTGCGGCACCGTAATAGCCACGCCCTTCGAAGGAAAGTCACAAAAATAGGGATAGAGTAAGATCAATGTCTTGAGTCTTTTCTAGCCAATTTTCAATCGGATTCGTTAAAAGGGCACCGTGCAGTACGTCAAAATGTAAAAAATGATATTGATTGGCGCAAGGTGTATAACTGAATATAAACATATAGATGTCTTCAGGTACCGACTCTTTATGTACATGTGAAGTTTTGGATTTTTAGCAGCATGTGCAAGAGAGTTATTAAGCATTTTGTCCATTGCGGCGAAGGAAATCTTAAGTGAAAACTTCGAAGCCCCGCCCCCGTCATATAGTATTTCGGAAACAAAAAATTTTAGCCCCAGTGTTTGTCCCAGGTCTTAAGATGCTACAGACAGAATTTTAAGGCAATCAGATGAAGCCTTTAGGATCAGGGTGCAAAAGAATGACCCCTGTAAACATGCAAAAAAGGGCAAATGTCGGACTTTCAAAAATTCATAACTCACTTCCTGTTCATATTAGACGTTAAAATATCAAATTTTTCGCCATGCCCGATGAGACTGCCAAGTTTGGTGAATTTTTGTGCATGTTTCGGGGGTCAAAAATGCAATCGAACAATCGGAAAAATAATAATAATAATAATTTCTACAAAAACAATAGGGACTTCGCAGCGGTCGCTGCTCAGGCCCTAATAATAATAATAATAATAATAATAATAAAAGTAATAATATTTTCTACAAAAACAGTAGGGACCTCGCAGCCGTCGCAGCTTGGGCCCTAATAACAATTTCTAGAAAAACAATAGGGACCTCGCAGCGGTCACTGCTCGGGCCCTAATAATAATAATAATAAAAATAATAATAATTTCCACAAAAACAATGGGGACCTCGTAGCGGTCGCTGCTCGGGCCCTAATAATAATTTCTACATAAACAATAGGGACCTCGCCGCGGTCGCTGCTCGGGCCCCAATAATAATTTCTACACAAAGTCCATTGTGGTGACCCGCCCCTTTTAAGTAAATTCAAAATGGCCGACTTCCTGTAAAACCTAGCTCATTGCTCCAAGAGACTTTTTTGTAGGTCTTGGTCTTATACATACAGTGAACCCTCGCTACTTCGCGGTTCACCTTTCGCGGGTTCAGTGCTTCGCGGGTATAAAAAATATTCGGGGGCATTGTAGTTTCGCCGAGCGGCACGACGGGCGCTGGAGCGGTTAGACGGCTGGCGTGCGCCGAAGAAGAGCGTGGGCGAAGAGGAGAGTGGACGAAGAAGAGCACGTTCCCCCGGACACGATCGGTGGCGACGTTTCGCGCGGTTCGGACCGTACCAGAGCTCCGGCCGGCGTGCGTGGCAGTTAAGCCGTAGAGGAGCACCTTCCCCGGGCACGGGCGGTGCCAAGCGGCCCCTAAGTTTAACCGAATGGAAGCTCCGGAGGAGGAGGGCATGCTCGCGTCACAGTAAGCCAAAGAGGAGCACCTTCCCCGGGCACGGGCGGTTCCAAGCGGCCCCTAAGTTTAACCGAATGGAAGCTCCGGAGGAGGCGGGCATGCTCGCGTCACAGTAAGCCGAAGAGGAGCACCTTCCCCGGGCACGGGCGGTGCCAAGCGGCCCCTAAGTTTAACCGAATGGAAGCTCCGGGGCAGGAGGGCGGGCGTGTGTCACAGTAAAGCCGAATTGGAACACCTCTTCCGCCCGGGCACGAACGGAGCGCGAAGCTGTCAGTTATGAATGAATAAATGAATAAATAAATAAATAAATAAAGAATGCCACCTTTCATTTCACAGGGCACACCGGACGGCGTACCAGCAGGTAAAAGTCGGAGTAATTAAATAAATACAAAAAGAATGGCTGGGGAATAAAAAAATAATACGTTTTAATAATAATTTGGTTTTTTTGTTATAACATGAATTTCACACTCTCTCTCTGTCTATATATACATATATATATATATATATATATATATATATATATATATATATATTTATTATATATATTGTATTTTTTTTTAAGCATTTTTGAAGGTGCGCCGCTACTTCGCGGATTTTCAGTTTTCGCGGGTGGTTTCTGTCCCCATTAACCGCGATAACCGAGGGTTCACTGTACTCCATAAAATTTACAAAAAGCAAGGTGAAACACTCAACCAGGGCTGCTTTTTTTAACATTTCTCGAGGGCCATGGCGAGCCATTTCAAAAAAGCTGCACAACTAACGTATAAAATATTGATAAATTTGCTCTGCCTGATGTGTGTGTAAAGTTTCACGAGTTGTCGTTCATATTTAGAACCTCATAATCAGCGTTGTTTTATTGCCGAACAGTGCAATGCCACTCCCACAACTTTTCACGAAAAAGGATGAATTTCGTATTGTGACATCCTCATGGCCGAAACAGTCCTCCGAGCATATATGAGGGCGACCTTGTTGAGTTGCACGGAGAAAAACATCCAAGAAAATAACTTGTATTAGCTTTTACCAGTTGGTGGCGCTACTACTACGATGAAAAATAAGTTGGTAGATGTCTTCAGGGCTGAAGTATCCTCAAATGTGTACAACTTCGAGAAGATAGGATCATCTGAGTCATGTTGCCGGAGCTTTTGTTGCCACAGAGTACAATCTGACTTTTCAGCACCGTAATAGCCACGCCTTTTGCCAAAACGTCACAAAATTCGGCAGAGAGTAAGATCATTGTCTTGAGTCTTTTCTGACTAATTTTCAGTCGGATTCGTCAAAAGGGCACCGTGCAGTATGTGAAAATTAAAATAAAAACACATTTTTGATTCCACTTGGCGGCGCTGTGTGTATAACAAAATAATAACATTAAGATGTCTTCAGGTCGGGACGTTTTATTTACAGGTGAAGGTTTGGATTTTTAGGAGCATGTGCAGGGGAGTTATTAAGCATTCATTTATTTGTATTAGGTTCATTTTGTCTTCTTATTATTGATATTTGACTGATTCATTAAAAGCAGACAATTATGTTTTAGGTTAATTTTTTACCTGACATGTTTCGGCGAGTCTTTCGCCTTCTTCAGAGTGTCGCATGATGGTGTCTTGAGACCCGTCTTTATCAGCTGATGTTCCATGAGGGTGTGACTTACCTGTCAAAAAAATTAAAAATCAGAGCAGTAAAAGAACAAGCACAACATGAACATTACAAATCAGCAATCACTGACCACTGCAAAAGGGAAAACCACATCATGGACCGGGAGAAGGGCAGGGTCATCCGCACCGAAGAGAACAAACAACAGCGCTGGATCAGAGAGGCCATTGAGATCTGCAAGCGAGGCATAAAAACCATGAACAGAGACAAGGGAGCCTTCATCCTCTCTACCACCTAGAGCAGCATCTTGGCGGAGTGAACGGACAGCGGGGGGTGTGACTTGCCTTCATTCTTGTGACAGGTAAGTCACGCCCTCATGGAACATCAGCTGATAAAGACGGGCCACAAGACACCATCATGTGACACTCTGAAGAAGGCGAAAGACTTTCGTATTGTGACATCCTCAAGGCCTAAACACTCATCCGAGCAAATGTAAGTTAGATTTTGTTAACCTGCCCGGAGAAAAACATAAACGAAAATAATTTGTATTTGTTTTAACCAGTTGGTGGCGCTACCACTGCGATCAAAAATAAGTTGGCAGCCGTCTTCAGGGCCTGAATATCCTCAAATGTGAAAAATTTCAAGAAGATGGATCATCTGAATCATTTTGCAGGAACTTTTGTTGCCACGGAGATTAATCAGACTCTGCGGCACCGTAATAGCCACGCCCTTCGAAGGAAAGTCACAAAAATAGGGATAGAGTAAGATCAATGTCTTGAGTCTTTTCTAGCCAATTTTCAATCGGATTCGTTAAAAGGGCACCGTGCAGTACGTCAAAATGTAAAAAATGATATTGATTGGCGCAAGGTGTATAACTGAATATAAACATATAGATGTCTTCAGGTACCGACTCTTTATGTACATGTGAAGTTTTGGATTTTTAGCTGCATGTGCAGGAGAGTTATTAAGCATTTTGTCCATTGCGGCGAAGGAAATCTTAAGTGAAAACTTCGAAGCCCCGCCCCCGTTCATATAGTATTTCGGAAACAAAAAATTTTAGCCCCAGTGTTTGTCCCAGGTCTTAAGATGCTACAGACAGAATTTTAAGGCAATCAGATGAAGCCTTTAGGATCAGGGTGCAAAAGAATGACCCCTGTAAACATGCAAAAAAGGGCAAAAGTCGGACTTTCAAAAATTCATAACTCACTTCCTGTTCATATTAGACGTTAAAATATCAAATTTTTCGCCATGCCCGATGGGACTGCCAAGTTTGGTGAATTTTTGTGCATGTTTCGGGGGTCAAAAATGCGATCGAACAATCGGAAAAATAATAATAATAATAATTTCTACAAAAACAATAGGGACTTCGCAGCGGTCGCTGCTCAGGCCCTAATAATAATAATAATAATAATAATAAAAGTAATAATATTTTCTACAAAAACAATAGGGACCTCGCAGCCGTCGCAGCTCGGGCCCTAATAACAATAGGGACCTCGCAGCGGTCACTGCTCGGGCCCTAATAATAATAATAATAATAATTTCCACAAAAACAATGGGGACCTCGTAGCGGTCGCTGCTCGGGCCCTAATAATAATTTCTACATAAACAATAGGGACCTCGCCGCGGTCGCTGCTCGGGCCCCAATAATAATTTCTACACAAAGTCCATTGTGGTGACCCACCCCCTTTTAAGTAAATTCAAAATGGCCGACTTCCTGTAAAACCTATCTCATTGCTCCAAGAGACTTTTTTGTAGGTCTTGGTCTTATACATACAGTGAACCCTCGCTACTTCGCGGTTCACCTTTCGCGGGTTCAGTGCTTCGCGGGTATAAAAAATATTCGGGGGCATTGTAGTTTCGCCGAGCGGCACGACGGGGCGCTGGAGCGGTTAGACGGCCGGCGTGCGCCGAAGAAGAGCGTGGGCGAAGAGGAGAGTGGACGAAGAAGAGCACGTTCCCCCGGACACGATCGGTGGCGACGTTTCGCGCGGTTCGGACCGTACCAGAGCTCCGGCCGGCGTGCGTGGCAGTTAAGCCGTAGAGGAGCACCTTCCCCGGGCACGGGCGGTGCCAAGCGGCCCCTAAGTTTAACCGAATGGAAGCTCCGGAGGAGGAGGGCATGCTCGCGACACAGTAAGCCGAAGAGGAGCACCTTCCCCGGGCACGGGCGGTGCCAAGCGGCCCCTAAGTTTAACCGAATGGAAGCTCCGGGGGAGGAGGGGGGGCGTGTGTCACAGTTAAGCCGAATTGGAGCACCTCTTCCGCGCACGAGCGGAGCGCGAAGCTGTCAGTTATGAATGAATAAATGAATAAATAAATAAATAAATAAAGAATGGCACCTTTCATTTCACAGGGCACACCGGACGGCGTACCAGCAGGTAAAAGTCAGAGTAATTAAATCAATTAAAAAAGAATGGCTGGGGAATAAAAAAATAATACGTTTGAATAATAATTTGGTTTTTTTGTTATAACATGAATTTCACTCTCTCTCTCTCTCCCCGTATATATATATATATATATATATATATTTATATATTTATTATATATATTGTATTTTTTTTAAGCATTTTTGAAGGTGCGCCGCTACTTCGCGGATTTTCAGTTTTCGCGGGTGGTCTCGGTCCCCATTAACCGCGATAACCGAGGGTTCACTGTACTCCATAAAATTTACAAAAAGCGAGGTGAAACACTCAACCAGGGCTGCTTTTTTTAACATTTCTCGAGGGCCATGGCGAGCCATTTCAAAAAAGCTGCACAACTAACGTATAAAATATTGATAAATTTGCTCTGCCTGATGTGTGTGTAAAGTTTCACGAGTTGTCGTTCATATTTAGAACCTCATAAACAGCGTTGTTTTATTGCCGAACAGTGCAATGCCACTCCCACAACTTTTCACGAAAAAGGATGAATTTCGTATTGTGACATCCTCATGGCCGAAACAGTCATCCGAGCATATATGAGGGCGACCTTGTTGAGTTGCACGGAGAAAAACATCCAAGAAAATAACTTGTATTAGCTTTTACCAGTTGGTGGCGCTACTACTACGATGAAAAATAAGTTGGTAGATGTCTTCAGGGCTGAAGTATCCTCAAATGTGTACAACTTCGAGAAGATAGGATCATCTGAGTCATGTTGCCGGAGCTTTTGTTGCCACAAAGTACAATCGGACTTTTCAGCACCGTAATAGCCACGCCTTTTGCCAAAACGTCACAAAATTCGGCAGAGAGTAAGATCATTGTCTTGAGTCTTTTCTGAATAATTTTCAGTCGGATTCGTCAAAAGGGCACTGTGCAGTACGTGAAAATTAAAATAAAAACACATTTTTTATTCCACTTGGCGGCGCTGTGTGTATAACAAAATAATAACATTAAGATGTCTTCAGGTCGGGACGTTTTATTTACAGGTGAAGGTTTGGATTTTTAGGAGCATGTGCAGGGGAGTTATTAAGCATTCATTTATTTGTATTAGGTACATTTTGTCTTCTTATTATTGATATTTGACTGATTCATTAAAAGCAGACAATTATGTTTTAGGTTAATTTTTTACCTGACATGTTTCGGCGAGTCTTTCGCCTTCTTCAGAGTGTCGCATGATGGTGTCTTGAGACCCGTCTTTATCAGCTGATGTTCCATGAGGGTGTGACTTACCTGTCAAAAAAATGAAAAATCAGAGCAGTAAAAGAACAAGCACAACATGAACATTACAAATCAGCAATCACTGACCACTGCAAAAGGGAAAACCACATCATGGACCGGGAGAAGGGCAGGGTCATCCGCACCGAAGAGAACAAACAACAGCGCTGGATCAGAGAGGCCATTGAGATCTGCAAGCGAGGCATAAAAACCATGAACAGAGACAAGGGAGCCTTCATCCTCTCTACCACCTGGAGCAACATCTTGGCGGAGTGAACGGACAGCGGGGGGCGTGACTTGCCTTCATTCTTGTGAATGGTAAGTCACGCCCTCATGGAACATCAGCTGATAAAGACGGGCCACAAGACACCATCATGTGACACTCTGAAGAAGGCGAAAGACTTTCGTATTGTGACATCCTCAAGGCTTAAACACTCATCCGAGCAAATATAAGGTAGATTTTGTTAACCTGCCCGGAGAAAAACATCAACGAAAATAATTTGTATTTGTTTTAACCAGTTGGTGGCGCTACCACTGCGATCAAAAATAAGTTGGCAGCCGTCTTCAGGGCCTGAATATCCTCAAATGTGAAAAATTTCAAGAAGATAGATCATCTGAATCATTTTGCAGGAACTTTTGTTGCCACGGAGAATAATCAGACTCTGCGGCACCGTAATAGCCACGCCCTTCGAAGGAAAGTCACAAAAATAGGGATAGAGTAAGATCAATGTCTTGAGTCTTTTCTAGCCAATTTTCAATCGGATTCGTTAAAAGGGCACCGTGCAGTACGTCAAAATGTAAAAAATGATATTGATTGGCGCAAGGTGTATAACTGAATATAAACATATAGATGTTTTCAGGTACCGACTCTTTATGTACATGTGAAGTTTTGGATTTTTAGCAGCATGTGCAAGAGAGTTATTAAGTATTTTGTCCATTGCGGCGAAGGAAATCTTAAGTGAAAACTTCGAAGCCCCGCCCCCGTCATATAGTATTTCGGAAACAAAAAATTTTAGCCCCAGTGTTTGTCCCAGGTCTTAAGATGCTACAGACAGAATTTTAAGGCAATCAGATGAAGCCTTTAGGATCAGGGTGCAAAAGAATGACCCCTGTAAACATGCAAAAAAGGGCAAAAGTCGGACTTTCAAAAATTCATAACTCACTTCCTATTCATATTAGACATTAAAATATCAAATTTTTCGCCATGCCCGATGAGACTGCCAAGTTTGGTGAATTTTTGTGCATGTTTCGGGGGTCAAAAATGCAATCGAACAATCGGAAAAATAATAATAATAATAATTTCTACAAAAACAATAGGGACTTCGCAGCGGTCGCTGCTCAGGCCCTAATAATAATAATAATAATAAGAGAAGATAAGATAAGATGTCCTTTATTAGTCCCACAATGGGGAAATTTGAAAGTAATAATATTTTCTACAAAAACAATAGGGACCTCGCAGCCGTCGCAGCTCGGGCCCTAATAACAATTTCTAGAAAAACAATAGGGACCTCGCAGCGGTCACTGCTCGGGCCCTAATAATAATAATAATAATAATTTCCACAAAAACAATGGGGACCTCGTAGCGGTCGCTGCTCGGGCCCTAATAATAATTTCTACATAAACAATAGGGACCTCGCCGCGGTCGCTGCTCGGGCCCCAATAATAATTTCTACACAAAGTCCATTGTGGTGACCCGCCCCCTTTTAATAAATTCAAAATGGCCGACTTCCTGTAAAACCTAGCTCATTGCTCCAAGAGACTTTTTTGTAGGTCTTGGTCTTATACATACAGTGAACCCTCGCTACTTCGCGGGTATAAAAAATATTCGGGGGCATTGTAGTTTCGCCGAGCGGCACGACGGGGCGCTGGAGCGGTTAGACGGCCGGCGTGCGCCGAAGAAGAGCGTGGGCGAAGAGGAGAGCGGACGAAGAAGAGCACGTTCCCCCGGACACGATCGGTGGCGACGTTTCGCGCGGTTCGGACCGTACCAGAGCTCCGGCCGGCGTGCGTGGCAGTTAAGCCGTAGAGGAGCACCTTCCCCGGGCACGGGCGGTGCCAAGCGGCCCCTAAGTTTAACCGAATGGAAGCTCCGGAGGAGGAGGGCATGCTCGCGTCACAGTAAGCCGAAGAGGAGCACCTTCCCCGGGCACGGGCGGTTCCAAGCGGCCCCTAAGTTTAACCGAATGGAAGCTCCCGGAGGAGGAGGGCATGCTCGCGACACAGTAAGCCGAAGAGGAGCACCTTCCCCGGGCACGGGCGGTGCCAAGCGGCCCCTAAGTTTAACCGAATGGAAGCTCCGGGGGAGGAGGGTGGGCGTGTGTCACAGTTAAGCCGAATTGGAGCACCTCTTCCGCCCGGGCACGAGCGGAGCGCGAAGCTGTCAGTTATGAATGAATAAATGAATAAATAAATAAAGACATAAAGAATGGCACCTTTCATTTCACAGGGCACACCAGACGGCGTACCAGCAGGTAAAAGTCTGAGTAATTAAATAAATACAAAAAGAATGGCTGGGGAATAAAAAAATAATATGTTTTAATAATAATTTGTTTTTTTTGTTATAACATGAATTTCACTCTCTCTCTCCCCGTATATATATATATATATATATATATATATATATATATATATATATATATATATATATATATATATATATATATTGTATTTTTTTTTAAAGCATTTTTGAAGGTGCGCCGCTACTTCGCGGATTTTCAGTTTTCGCGGGTGGTCTCGGTCCCCATTAACCGCGATAACCGAGGGTTCACTGTACTCCATAAAATTTACAAAAAGCGAGGTGAAATACTCAACCAGGGCTGCTCTGCATGTTGTGCTGGGCCACCTGGAACAACAGCGGAGCTATGCAAGGATGCTCTTTGTGGACTACAGCTTGGCATTCAACACGATCATCCCAGACATCCTCGTCGCCAAACTGGACACTCTCGGCCTCCCTGCCCTCACACGCATCTGGATTAAGGACTTTCTGACCAACAGACCCCAGACTGTGTTGCTCGGCCCCTACACGTCCTCCACCCTCATGCTGAGCACCGGTTCCCCCCAAGGATGCGTGCTGAGCCCTCTCCTGTACGCCCTCTACACCTACGACTGCAGCCCGGCCCACGGCAACAACACCATCGTCAAGTTTGCTGACGACACGACAGTGGTCGGTCTGATCTCGGAAGGTGACGAGACAGCCTACAGAGAGGAGGTAGGGAGACTGACAACTTGGTGCAAGGACAACAGACTGCACCTTAACTCTGCTAAAACAAAGGAGATTGTCGTCGACTTCAGGAGGAACAAGACGCTGCCGCCCCCCCCCCTGCATCGAAGGCGTGTGTGTGGAGAGGGTCCACACGTTCAAGTTCCTGGGAGTACAGATCTCCGATGACCTTTCTTGGAGTCACAACACCACAGCAGTGGTAAAGAAGGTCCGCCAACGTCTGCACTTCCTGAGAGTCCTCAGGAAATTCAACCTGGACAGGAAGCTGCTGCTGGCCTTCTACCACTCGTCCATCGAGAGCCTGCTGACGTACTGTGTCTCCACCTGGTACAGCGGCTGCACTGAGGCGGACAGAGTGAGGCTCCAGAGGACAGTCAAAACAGCGCAAAGGATTATTGGCTGCCCTCTCCCCTCGCTGTCGGACATCTACACCGCCCGGTGCCTCAGAAGGGCTCTCAACATCGTCAAAGACAATACCCACCCAAACTCACACCTGTTCGACCTGTTGCCCTCTGGCAGGCGCTACAGATGCATCAAATCAAGGACCAATAGACTGAGAAACAGTTTCTTTCCGAGAGCCATCTCCATACTGAACTCTCACACACACACGAGACCACCCTAACCTTGCAAAACAGCATTGTGATGTGTTTCTATATGCCCTATTCAGTACTGAATTCCATTGCACTGTCTTATTTATTTATCTAATTTTTATATTGTCTGTATTATTGTTGTATTGCACTGGAGAGGGGAGCCCTCTAATCTCGTTGCACACTTGAGTACAATGACAATAAAGGGATTTCTATTTCTATTCTATTCTTTTTTTAACTTTTCTCGAGGGCCATGGCGAGCCATTTAAAAAAAGCTGCACAACTAACGTATAAAATATTGATAAATTTGCTCTGCCTGATGTGTGTGTAAAGTTTCACGAGTTGTCGTTCATATTTAGAACCTCATAATCAGCGTTGTTTTATTGCCGAACAGTGCAATGCCACTCCCACAACTTTACAAGAAAAAGGATGAATTTCGTATTGTGACATCCTCATGGCCGAAACAGTCATCCGAGCATATATGAGGGCGACCTTGTTGAGTTGCACGGAGAAAAACATCCAAGAAAATAACTTGTATTAGCTTTTACCAGTTGGTGGCGCTACTACTACGATGAAAAATAAGTTGGTAGATGTCTTCAGGGCTGAAGTATCCTCAAATGTGTACAACTTCGAGAAGATAGGATCATCTGAGTCATGTTGCCGGAGCTTTTATTGCCACAGAGTACAATCTGACTTTTCAGCACCGTAATAGCCACGCCTTTTGCCAAAACGTCACAAAATTCGGCAGAGAGTAAGATCATTGTCTTGAGTCTTTTCTGACTAATTTTCAGTCGGATTCGTCAAAAGGGCACCGTGCATAATGTGAAAATTTAAATAAAAACAAATTTTTGATTCCACTTGGCGGCGCTGTGTGTATAACAAAATAATAACATTAAGATGTCTTCAGGTCGGGACGTTTTATTTACAGGTGAAGGTTTGGATTTTTAGGAGCATGTGCAGGGGAGTTATTAAGCATTCGTTTATTTGTATTAGGTTCATTTTGTCTTCTTATTATTGATATTTGACTGATTCATTAAAAGCAGACAATTATGTTTTAGGTTAATTTTTTACCTGACATGTTTCGGCGAGTCTTTCGCCTTCTTCAGAGTGTCGCATGATGGTGTCTTGAGACCCGTCTTTATCAGCTGATGTTCCATGAGGGTGTGACTTACCTGTCAAAAAAATGAAAAATCAGAGCAGTAAAAGAACAAGCACAACATGAACATTACAAATCAGCAATCACTGACCACTGCAAAAGGGAAAACCACATCATGGACCGGGAGAAGGGCAGGGTCATCCGCACCGAAGAGAACAAACAACAGCGCTGGATCAGAGAGGCCATTGAGATCTGCAAGCGAGGCATAAAAACCATGAACAGAGACAAGGGAGCCTTCATCCTCTCTACCACCTGGAGCAGCATCTTGGCGGAGTGAACGGACAGCGGGGGGCGTGACTTGCCTTCATTCTTGTGAATGGTAAGTCACGCCCTCATGGAACATCAGCTGATAAAGACGGGCCACAAGACACCATCATGTGACACTCTGAAGAAGGCGAAAGACTTTCGTATTGTGACATCCTCAAGGCTTAAACACTCATCCGAGCAAATTTAAGGTAGATTTTGTTAACCTGCCCGGAGAAAAACATCAACGAAAATAATTTGTATTTGTTTTAACCAGTTGGTGGCGCTACCACTGCGATCAAAAATAAGTTGGCAGCCGTCTTCAGGGCCTGAATATCCTCAAATGTGAAAAATTTCAAGAAGATGGATCATCTGAATCATTTTGCAGGAACTTTTGTTGCCACGGAGAATAATCAGACTCTGCGGCACCGTAATAGCCACGCCCTTCGAAGGAAAGTCACAAAAATAGGGATAGAGTAAGATCAATGTCTTGAGTCTTTTCTAGCCAATTTTCAATCGGATTCGTTAAAAGGGCACCGTGCAGTACGTCAAAATGTAAAAAATGATATTGATTGGCGCAAGGTGTATAACTGAATATAAACATATAGATGTCTTCAGGTACCGACTCTTTATGTACATGTGAAGTTTTGGATTTTTAGCAGCATGTGCAAGAGAGTTATTAAGCATTTTGTCCATTGCGGCGAAGGAAATCTTAAGTGAAAACTTCGAAGCCCCGCCCCCGTCATATAGTATTTCGAAAACAAAAAATTTTAGTCCCAGTGTTTGTCCCAGGTCTTAAGATGCTACAGACAGAATTTTAAGGCAATCAGATGAAGCCTTTAGGATCAGGGTGCAAAAGAATGACCCCTGTAAACATGCAAAAAAGGGCAAAAGTCGGACTTTCAAAAATTCATAACTCACTTCCTGTTCATATTAGACGTTAAAATATCAAATTTTTCGCCATGCCCGATGAGACTGCCAAGTTTGGTGAATTTTTGTGCATGTTTCGGGGGACAAAAATGCAATCGAACAATCGGAAAAATAATAATAATAATAATTTCTACAAAAACAATAGGGACTTCGCAGCGGTCGCTGCTCAGGCCCTAATAATAATAATAATAATAATAATAATAAAAGTAATAATATTTTCTACAAAAACAGTAGGGACCTCGCAGCCGTCGCAGCTTGGGCCCTAATAACAATTTCTAGAAAAACAATAGGGACCTCGCAGCGGTCACTGCTCGGGCCCTAATAATAATAATAATAAAAATAATAATAATTTCCACAAAAACAATGGGGACCTCGTAGCGGTCGCTGCTCGGGCCCTAATAATAATTTCTACATAAACAATAGGGACCTCGCCGCGGTCGCTGCTCGGGCCCCAATAATAATTTCTACACAAAGTCCATTGTGGTGACCCGCCCCTTTTAAGTAAATTCAAAATGGCCGACTTCCTGTAAAACCTAGCTCATTGCTCCAAGAGACTTTTTTGTAGGTCTTGGTCTTATACATACGGTGAACCCTCGCTACTTCGCGGTTCACCTTTCGCGGGTTCAGTGCTTCGCGGGTATAAAAAATATTCGGGGGCATTGTAGTTTCGCCGAGCGGCACGACGGGCGCTGGAGCGGTTAGACGGCCGGCGTGCGCCGAAGAAGAGCGTGGGCGAAGAGGAGAGTGGACGAAGAAGAGCACGTTCCCCCGGACACGATCGGTGGCGACGTTTCGCGCGGTTCGGACCGTACCAGAGCTCCGGCCGGCGTGCGTGGCAGTTAAGCCGTAGAGGAGCACCTTCCCCGGGCACGGGCGGTGCCAAGCGGCCCCTAAGTTTAACCGAATGGAACCTCCGGAGGAGGAGGGCATGCTCGCGTCACAGTAAGCCAAAGAGGAGCACCTTCCCCGGGCACGGGCGGTTCCAAGCGGCCCCTAAGTTTAACCGAATGGAAGCTCCGGAGGAGGCGGGCATGCTCGCGTCACAGTAAGCCGAAGAGGAGCACCTTCCCCGGGCACGGGCGGTGCCAAGCGGCCCCTAAGTTTAACCGAATGGAAGCTCCGGGGCAGGAGGGCGGGCGTGTGTCACAGTAAAGCCGAATTGGAACACCTCTTCCGCCCGGGCACGAACGGAGCGCGAAGCTGTCAGTTATGAATGAATAAATGAATAAATAAATAAATAAATAAAGAATGCCACCTTTCATTTCACAGGGCACACCGGACGGCGTACCAGCAGGTAAAAGTCGGAGTAATTAAATAAATACAAAAAGAATGGCTGGGGAATAAAAAAATAATACGTTTTAATAATAATTTGTTTTTTTTGTTATAACATGAATTTCACTCTCTCTCTCTGTCTATATATATATATATATATATATATATATATATATATATATATATATATATATATATTTATTATATATATTGTATTTTTTTTAAGCATTTTTGAAGGTGCGCCGCTACTTCGCGGATTTTCAGTTTTCGCGGGTGGTCTCTGTCCCCATTAACCGCGATAACCGAGGGTTCACTGTACTCCATAAAATTTACAAAAAGCAAGGTGAAACACTCAACCAGGGCTGCTTTTTTTAACATTTCTCGAGGGCCATGGCGAGCCATTTCAAAAAAGCTGCACAACTAACGTATAAAATATTGATAAATTTGCTCTGCCTGATGTGTGTGTAAAGTTTCACGAGTTGTCGTTCATATTTAGAACCTCATAATCAGCGTTGTTTTATTGCCGAACAGTGCAATGCCACTCCCACAACTTTTCACGAAAAAGGATGAATTTCGTATTGTGACATCCTCATGGCCGAAACAGTCATCCGAGCATATATGAGGGCGACCTTGTTGAGTTGCACGGAGAAAAACATCCAAGAAAATAACTTGTATTAGCTTTTACCAGTTGGTGGCGCTACTACTACGATGAAAAATAAGTTGGTAGATGTCTTCAGGGCTGAAGTATCCTCAAATGTGTACGACTTCGAGAAGATAGGATCATCTGAGTCATGTTGCCGGAGCTTTTGTTGCCACAGAGTACAATCTGACTTTTCAGCACCGTAATAGCCACGCCTTTTGCCAAAACGTCACAAAATTCGGCAGAGAGTAAGATCATTGTCTTGAGTCTTTTCTGACTAATTTTCAGTCGGATTCGTCAAAAGGGCACCGTGCAGTACGTGAAAATTAAAATAAAAACACATTTTTGATTCCACTTGGCGGCGCTGTGTGTATAACAAAATAATAACATTAAGATGTCTTCAGGTCGGGACGTTTTATTTACAGGTGAAGGTTTGGATTTTTAGGAGCATGTGCAGGGGCGTTATTAAGCATTCATTTATTTGTATTAGGTTCATTTTGTCTTCTTATTATTGATATTTGACTGATTCATTAAAAGCAGACAATTATGTTTTAGGTTAATTTTTTACCTGACATGTTTCGGCGAGTCTTTCGCCTTCTTCAGAGTGTCGCATGATGGTGTCTTGAGACCCGTCTTTATCAGCTGATGTTCCATGAGGGTGTGACTTACCTGTCAAAAAAATGAAAAATCAGAGCAGTAAAAGAACAAGCACAACATGAACATTACAAATCAGCAATCACTGACCACTGCAAAAGGGAAAACCACATCATGGACCGGGAGAAGGGCAGGGTCATCCGCACCGAAGAGAACAAACAACAGCGCTGGATCAGAGAGGCCATTGAGATCTGCAAGCGAGGCATAAAAACCATGAACAGAGACAAGGGAGCCTTCATCCTCTCTACCACCTGGAGCAGCATCTTGGCGGAGTGAACGGACAGCGGGGGGCGTGACTTGCCTTCATTCTTGTGACAGGTAAGTCACGCCCTCATGGAACATCAGCTGATAAAGACGGGCCCACAAGACACCATCATGTGACACTCTGAAGAAGGCGAAAGACTTTCGTATTGTGACATCCTCAAGGCCTAAACACTCATCCGAGCAAATATAAGGTAGATTTTGTGAACCTGCCCGGAGAAAAACATCAACGAAAATAATTTGTATTTGTTTTAACCAGTTGGTGGCGCTACCACTGCGATCAAAAATAAGTTGGCAGCCGTCTTCAGGGCCTGAATATCCTTAAATGTGAAAAATTTCGAGAAGATGGATCATCTGAATCATTTTGCAGGAACTTATGTTGCCACGGAGAATAATCAGACTCTGCGGCACCGCAATAGCCACGCCCTTCGAAGGAAAGTCACAAAAATAGGGATAGAGTAAGATCAATGTCTTGAGTCTTTTCTAGCCAATTTTCAATCGGATTCGTTAAAAGGGCACCGTGCAGTACGTCAAAATGTAAAAAATGATATTGATTGGCGCAAGGTGTATAACAGAATATAAACATATAGATGTCTTCAGGTACCGACTCTTTATGTACATGTGAAGTTTTGGATTTTTAGCAGCATGTGCAGGAGAGTTATTAAGCATTTTGTCCATTGCGGCGAAGGAAATCTTAAGTGAAAACTTTGAAGCCCCGCCCCCGTCATATAGTATTTCGGAAACAAAAGATTTTAGCCCCAGTGTTTGTCCCAGGTCTTAAGATGCTACAGACAGAATATTAAGGCAATCAGATGAAGCCTTTAGGATCAGGGTGCAAAAGAATGACCCCTGTAAACATGCAAAAATGGGCAAAAGTCGGACTTTCAAAAATTCATAACTCACTTCCTGTTCATATTAGACGTTAAAATATCAAATTTCTCGCCATGCCCGATGAGACTGCCAAGTTTGGTGAGTTTTTGTGCATGTTTCGGGGTCAAAAATGCGATCGTACAATCGGAAAAATAATAATAATAATAATTTCTACAAAAACAACAGGGACTTCGCAGCGGTCGCTGCTCAGGCCCTAATAATAATAATAATAATAATAATAAAAGTAATAATATTTTCTACAAAAACAATAGGGACCTCGCAGCCGTCGCAGCTCGGGCCCTAATAACAATTTCTAGAAAAACAATAGGGACCTCGCAGCGGTCACTGCTCGGGCCCTAATAATAATAATAATAATAATTTCCTCAAAAACAATGGGGACCTCATAGCGGTCGCTGCTCGGGCCCTAATAATAATTTCTACATAAACAATAGGGACCTCGCCGCAGTCGCGGCTCGGGCCCCAATAATAATTTCTACACAAAGTCCATTGTGGTGACCCGCCCCTTTTAAGTAAATTCAAAATGGCCGACTTCCTGTAAAACCTAGCTCATTGCTCCAAGAGACTTTTTTGTAGGTCTTGGTCTTATACATACAGTGAACCCTCGCTACTTCGCGGTTCACCTTTCGCGGGTTCAGTGCTTCGCGGGTATAAAAAATATTCGGGGGCATTGTAGTTTCGCCGAGCGGCACGACGGGCGCTGGAGCGGTTAGACGGCCGGCGTGCGCCGAAGAAGAGCGTGGGCGAAGAGGAGAGTGGACGAAGAAGAGCACGTTCCCCCGGACACGATCGGTGGCGACGTTTCGCGCGGTTCGGACCGTACCAGGGCTCCGGCCGGCGTGCGTGGCAGTTAAGCCGTAGAGGAGCACCGTCCCCGGGCACGGGCGGTGCCAAGCGGCCCCTAAGTTTAACCGAATGGAAGCTCCGGAGGAGGAGGGCATGCTCGCGTCACAGTAAGCCGAAGAGGAGCACCTTCCCCAGGCACGGGCGGTTCCAAGCGGCCCCTAAGTTTAACCAAATGGAAGCTCCGGAGGAGGCGGGCATGCTCGCGTCACAGTAAGCCGAAGAGGAGCACCTTCCCCGGGCACGGGCGGTGCCAAGCGGCCCCTAAGTTTAACCGAATGGAAGCTCCGGGGGAGGAGGGCGGGCGTGTGTCACAGTTAAGCCGAATTGGAACACCTCTTCCGCCCGGACACGAACGGAGCGCGAAGCTGTCAGTTATGAATGAATAAATGAATAAATAAATAAATAATTAAAGAATGCCACCTTTCATTTCACAGGGAACACCGGACGGCGTACCAGCAGGTAAAAGTCGGAGTAATTAAATAAATACAAAAAGAATGGCTGGGGAATAAAAAAATAATACGTTTTAATAATAATTTGGTTTTTTTGTTATAACATGAATTTCACTCTCTATCTCTCTCTCTCCCCGTATATATATATATATATATATATATATATATATATATTTATTATATATATTGTATTTTCTTTTAAGCATTTTTGAAGGTGCGCCGCTACTTCGCGGATTTTCAGTTTCCGCGGGTGGTCTCGGTCCCCATTAACCGCGATAACCGAGGGTTCACTGTACTCCATAAAATTTACAAAAAGCGAGGTGAAACACTCAACCAGGGCTGCTTTTTTGAACATTTCTCGAGGGCCATGGCGAGCCATTTCAAAAAAGCTGCACAACTAACGTATAAAATATTGATAAATTTGCTCTGCCTGATGTGTGTGTCAAGTTTCACGAGTTGTCGTTCATATTTAGAACCTCATAATCAGCGTTGTTTTATTGCCAAACAGTGCAATGCCACTCCCACAACTTTTCACGAAAAAGGATGAATTTCGTATTGTGACATCCTCATGGCCGAAACAGTCCTCCGAGCATATATGAGGGCGACCTTGTTGAGTTGCACGGAGAAAAACATCCAAGAAAATAACTTGTATTAGCTTTTACCAGTTGGTGGCGCTACTACTACGATGAAAAATAAGTTGGTAGATGTCTTCAGGGCTGAAGTATCCTCAAATGTGTACAACTTCGAGAAGATAGGATCATCTGAGTCATGTTGCCGGAGCTTTTGTTGCCACAAAGTACAATCGGACTTTTCAGCACCGTAATAGCCACGCCTTTTGCCAAAACGTCACAAAACTCGGCAGAGAGTAAGATCATTGTCTTGAGTCTTTTCTGACTAATTTTCAGTCGGATTCGTCAAAAGGGCACGGTGCAGTACGTGAAAATTAAAATAAAAACACATTTTTGATTCCACTTGGCGGCGCTGTGTGTATAACAAAATAATAACATTAAGATGTCTTCAGGTCGGGACATTTTATTTACAGGTGAAGGTTTGGATTTTTAGGAGCATGTGCAGGGGAGTTATTAAGCATTCATTTATTTGTATTAAGTTCATTTTGTCTTCTTATTATTGATATTTGACAGATTCATTAAAAGCAGACAATTATGTTTTCGGTAAATTTTTTACCTGACATGTTTCGGCGAGTCTTTCGCCTTCTTCAGAGTGTCGCATGATGGTGTCTTGAGACCCGTCTTTATCAGCTGATGTTCCATGAGGATGTGACTTACCTGTCAAAAAAATGAAAAATCAGAGCAGTAAAAGAACAAGCACAACATGAACATTACAAATCAGCAATCACTGACCACTGCAAAAGGGAAAACCACATCATGGACCGGGAGAAGGGCAGGGTCATCCGCACAGAAGAGAACAAACAACAGCGCTGGATCAGAGAGGCCATTGAGATCTGCAAGCAAGGCATAAAAACCATGAACAGAGACAAGGGAGCCTTCATCCTCTCTACCACCTGGACCAGCATCTTGGCGGAGTTAACGGACAGCGGGGGGCGTGACTTGCCTTCATTCTTGTGACAGGTAAGTCACGCCCTCATGGAACATCAGCTGATAAAGACGGGCCACAAGACACCATCATGTGACACTCTGAAGAAGGCGAAAGACTTTCGTATTGTGACATCCTCAAGTCCTAAACACTCATCCGAGCAAATATAAGGTAGATTTTGTTAACCTGCCCGGAGAAAAACATCAACGAAAATAATTTGTATTTGTTTTAACCAGTTGGTGGCGCTACCACTGCGATCAAAAATAAGTTGGCAGCCGTCTTCAGGGCCTGAATATCCTCAAATGTGAAAAATTTCGAGAAGATGGATCATCTGAATCATTTTGCAGGAACTTTTGTTGCCACGGAGAATAATCAGTCTCTGCGGCACCGTAATAGCCACGCCCTTCGAAGGAAAGTCACAAAAATAGGGATAGAGTAAGATCAATGTCTTGAGTCCTTTCTAGCCAATTTTCAATCGGATTCGTTAAAAGGGCACCGTGCAGTACGTCAAAATGTAAAAAATGATATTGATTGGCGCAAGGTGTATAACTGAATATAAACATATAGATGTCTTCAGGTACCGACTCTTTATGTACATGTGAAGTTTTGGATTTTTAGCAGCATGTGCAAGAGAGTTATTAAGCATTTTGTCCATTGCGGCGAAGGAAATCTTAAGTGAAAACTTTGAAGCCCCGCCCCCGTCATATAGTATTTCGGAAACAAAAAGTTTTAGCCCCAGTGTTTGTCCCAGGTCTTAAGATGCTACAGACAGAATTTTAAGGCAATCAGATGAAGCCTTTAGGATCAGGGTGCAAAAGAATGACCCCTGTAAACATGCAAAAAAGGGCAAAAGTCGGACTTTCAAAAATTCATAACTCACTTCCTGTTCATATTAGACGTTAAAATATCAAATTTTTCGCCATGCCCGATGAGACTGCCAAGTGTGGTGAATTTTTGTGCATGTTTCGGGGGTCAAAAATGCAATCGAACAATCGGAAAAATAATAATAATAATAATTTCTACAAAAACAATAGGGACTTCGCAGCGGTCGCTGCTCAGGCCCTAATAATAATAATAATAATAATAATAATAATAAAAGTAATAATATTTTCTACAAAAACAATAGGGACCTCGCAGCCGTCGCAGCTCGGGCCCTAATAACAATTTCTAGAAAAACAATAGGGACCTCGCAGCGGTCACTACTCGGGCCCTAATAATAATAATAATAATAATTTCCACAAAAACAATGGGGACCTCGTAGCGGTCGCTGCTCGGGCCCTAATAATAATTTCTACATAAACAATAGGGACCTCGCCGCGGTCGCTGCTCGGGCCCCAATAATAATTTCTACACAAAGTCCATTGTGGTGACCCGCCCCTTTTAAGTAAATTCAAAATGGCCGACTTCCTGTAAAACCTAGCTCATTGCTCCAAGAGACTTTTTTGTAGGTCTTGGTCTTATACATACAGTGAACCCTCGCTACTTCGCGGTTCACCTTTCGCGGGTTCAGTGCTTCGCGGGTATAAAAAATATTCGGGGGCATTGTAGTTTCGCCGAGCGGCACGACGGGGCGCTGGAGCGGTTAGACGGCCGGCGTGCGCCGAAGAAGAGCGTGGGCGAAGAGGAGAGTGGACGAAGAAGAGCACGTTCCCCCGGACACGATCGGTGACGACGTTTCGCGCGGTTCGGACCGTACCAGAGCTCCGGCCGGCGTGCGTGGCAGTTAAGCCGTAGAGGAGCACCTTCCCCGGGCACGGGCGGTGCCAAGCGGCCCCTAAGTTTAACCGAATGGAAGCTCCGGAGGAGGAGGGCATGCTCGCGTCACAGTAAGCCGAAGAGGAGCACCTTCCCCGGGCACGGGCGGTTCCAAGCGGCCCCTAAGTTTAACCGAATGGAAGCTCCGGAGGAGGAGGGCATGCTCGCGACACAGTAAGCCGAAGAGGAGCACCTTCCCCGGGCACGGGCGGTGCCAAGCGGCCCCTAAGTTTAACCGAATGGAAGCTCCGGGGGAGGAGGGTGGGCGTGTGTCACAGTTAAGCCGAATTGGAGCACCTCTTCCGCCCGGGCACGAGCGGAGCGCGAAGCTGTCAGTTATGAATGAATAAATGAATAAATAAATAAATAAATAAAGAATGCCACCTTTCATTTCACAGGGCACACCGGACGGCGTACCAGCAGGTAAAAGTCGGAGTAATTAAATAAATACAAAAAGAATGGCTGGGGAATAAAAAAATAATACGTTTTAATAATAATTTGTTTTTTTTGTTATAACATGAATTTCACTCTCTCTCTCCCCGTATATATATATATATATATATATATATATATATATATATATATATATATATATATATATATATATATATATATATATATATATATATATATATATATATACATATATATATATATATGTATATTTATATATATATGTATATATATATATATATATATATATATATATATTGTATTTTTTTTTTAAGCATTTTTGAAGGTGCGCCGCAACTTCGCGGATTTTCAGTTTTCGCGGGTGGTCTCTGTCCCCATTAACCGCGATAACCGAGGGTTCACTGTACTCCATAAAATTTACAAAAAGCGAGGTGAAACACTCAACCAGGGCTGCTTTTTTGAACATTTCTCGAGGGCCATGGCGAGCCATTTCAAAAAAGCTGCACAACTAACGTATAAAATATTGATAAATTTGCTCTGCCTGATGTGTGTGTAAAGTTTCACGAGTTGTCGTTCATATTTAGAACCTCATAATCAGCGTTGTTTTATTGCCGAACAGTGCAATGCCACTCCCACAACTTTTCACGAAAAAGGACGAATTTCGTATTGTGACATCCTCATGGCCGAAACAGTCATCCGAGCATATATGAGGGCGACCTTGTTGAGTTGCACAGAGAAAAACATCCAAGAAAATAACTTGTATTAGCTTTTACCAGTTGGTGGCGCTACTACTACGATGAAAAATAAGTTGGTAGATGTCTTCAGGGCTGAAGTATCCTCAAATGTGTACAACTTCGAGAAGATAGGATCATCTGAGTCATGTTGCCGGAGCTTTTGTTGCCACAAAGTACA
Source organism: Idiotropiscis lumnitzeri (assembly GCF_059441095.1). NCBI lineage: Eukaryota > Metazoa > Chordata > Actinopteri > Syngnathiformes > Syngnathidae > Idiotropiscis > Idiotropiscis lumnitzeri. The sequence goes on along the minus strand of NW_028283600.1, from coordinate 1,172,629 downwards.
ATCGGACTTTTCAGCACCGTAATAGCCACGCCTTTTGCCAAAACGTCACAAAATTCGGCAGAGAGTAAGATCATTGTCTTGAGTCTTTTCTGACTAATTTTCAGTCGGATTCGTCAAAAGGGCACCGTGCAGTACGTGAAAATTAAAATAAAAACACATTTTTGATTCCACTTGGCGGCGCTGTGTGTATAACAAAATAATAACATTAAGATGTCTTCAGGTCGGGACGTTTTATTTACAGGTGAAGGTTTGGATTTTTAGGAGCATGTGCAGGGGAGTTATTAAGCATTCATTTATTTGTATTAGGTTCATTTTGTCTTCTTATTATTGATATTTGACTGATTCATTAAAAGCAGACAATTATGTTTTAGGTTAATTTTTTACCTGACATGTTTCGGCGAGTCTTTCGCCTTCTTCAGAGTGTCGCATGATGGTGTCTTGAGACCCGTCCGTCTTTATCAGCTGATGTTCCATGAGGGTGTGACTTACCTGTCAAAAAAATGAAAAATCAGAGCAGTAAAAGAACAAGCACAACATGAACATTACAAATCAGCAATCACTGACCACTGCAAAAGGGAAAACCACATCATGGACCGGGAGAAGGGCAGGGTCATCCGCACCGAAGAGAACAAACAACAGCGCTGGATCAGAGAGGCCATTGAGATCTGCAAGCGAGGCATAAAAACCATGAACAGAGACAAGGGAGCCTTCATCCTCTCTACCACCTGGAGCAGCATCTTGGCGGAGTGAACGGACAGCGGGGGGTGTGACTTGCCTTCATTCTTGTGACAGGTAAGTCACGCCCTCATGGAACATCAGCTGATAAAGACAGGTCACAAGACACCATCATGTGACACTCTGAAGAAGGCGAAAGACTTTCGTATTGTGACATGCTCAAGGCCTAAACACTCATCCGAGCAAATATAAGGTAGATTTTGTTAACCTGCCCGGAGAAAAACATCAACGAAAATAATTTGTATTTGTTTTAACCAGTTGGTGGCGCTACCACTGCGATCAAAAATAAGTTGGCAGCCGTCTTCAGGGCCTGAATATCCTCAAATGTGAAAAATTTCAAGAAGATGGATCATCTGAATCATTTTGCAGGAACTTTTGTTGCCACGGAGAATAATCAGACTCTGCGGCACCGTAATAGCCACGCCCTTCGAAGGCAAGTCACAAAAATAGGGATAGAGTAAGATCAATGTCTTGAGTCTTTTCTAGCCAATTTTCAATCGGATTTGTTAAAAGGGCACCGTGCAGTACGTCAAAATGTAAAAAATGATATTGATTGGCGCAAGGTGTATAACAGAATATAAACATATAGATGTCTTCAGGTACCGACTCTTTATGTACATGTGAAGTTTTGGATTTTTAGCAGCATGTGCAGGAGAGTTATTAAGCATTTTGTCCATTGCGGCGAAGGAAATCTTAAGTGAAAACTTTGAAGCCCCGCCCCCGTCATATCGTATTTCGGAAACAAAAGATTTTAGCCCCAGTGTTTGTCCCAGGTCTTAAGATGCTACAGACAGAATTTTAAGGCAATCAGATGAAGCCATTAGGATCAGGGTGCAAAAGAATGACCCCTGTAAACATGCAAAAAAGGGCAAAAGTCGGACTTTCAAAAATTCATAACTCACTTCCTGTTCATATTAGACGTTAAAATATCAAATTTCTCGCCATGCCCGATGAGACTGCCAAGTTTGGTGAGTTTTTGTGCATGTTTCGGGGGTCAAAAATGCGATCGAACAATCGGAAAAATAATAATAATAATAATTTCTACAAAAACAACAGGGACTTCGCAGCGGTCGCTGCTCAGGCCCTAATAATAATAATAATAATAATAATAAAAGTAATAATATTTTCTACAAAAACAATAGGGACCTCGCAGCCGTCGCAGCTCGGGCCCTAATAACAATTTCTAGAAAAACAATAGGGACCTCGCAGCGGTCACTGCTCGGGCCCTAATAATAATAATAATAATAATTTCCACAAAAACAATGGGGACCTCGTAGCGGTCGCTGCTCGGGCCCTAATAATAATTTCTCCATAAACAATAGGGACCTCGCCGCGGTCGCTGCTCGGGCCCCAATAATAATTTCTACACAAAGTCCATTGTGGTGACCCGCCCCTTTTAAGTAAATTCAAAATGGCCGACTTCCTGTAAAACCTAGCTCATTGCTCCAAGAGACTTTTTTGTAGGTCTTGGTCTTATACATACAGTGAACCCTCGCTACTTCGCAGTTCACCTTTCGCGGGTTCAGTGCTTCGCGGGTATAAAAAATATTCGGGGGCATTGTAGTTTCGCCGAGCGGCACGACGGGCGCTGGAGCGGTTAGACAGCCGGCGTGCGCCGAAGAAGAGCGTGGGCGAAGAGGAGAGTGGACGAAGAAGAGCACGTTCCCCCGGACACGATCGGTGGCGACGTTTCGCGCGGTTCGGACCGTACCAGAGCTCCGGCCGGCGTGCGTGGCAGTTAAGCCGTAGAGGAGCACCTTCCCCGGGCACGGGCGGTGCCAAGCGGCCCCAAAGTTGAACCAAATGGAAGCTCCGGAGGAGGAGGGCATGCTCGCGTCACAGTAAGCCGAAGAGGAGCACCTTCCCCAGGCACGGGCGGTTCCAAGCGGCCCCTAAGTTTAACCAAATGGAAGCTCCGGAGGAGGAGGGCATGCTCGCGTCACAGTAAGCCGAAGAGGAGCACCTTCGCCGGGCACGGGCGGTTCCAAGCGGCCCCTAAGTTTAATCGAATGGAAGCTCCGGAGGAGGCGGGCATGCTCGTGTCACAGTAAGCCGAAGAGGAGCACCTTCCCCGGGCACGGGCGGTGCCAAGCGGCCCCTAAGTTTAACCGAATGGAAGCTCCGGGGGAGGAGGGCGGGCGTGTGTCACAGTTAAGCCGAATTGGAACACCTCTTCCGCCCGGGCACGAACGGAGCGCGAAGCTGTCAGTTATGAATGAATAAATGAATAAATAAATAAATAAATAAATAAATAAAGAATGCCACCTTTCATTTCACAGGGCACACCGGACGGCGTACCAGCAGGTAAAAGTCGGAGTAATTAAATAAATACAAAAAGAATGGCTGGGGAATAAAAAAATAATACGTTTTAATAATAATTTGTTTTTTTTGTTATAACATGAATTTCACTCTCTCTCTCTCTCCTCGTATATATATATATATATATATATAAATATATATATATATATATATTTATATATTTATTATATATATTGTATTTTTTTTTAAGCATTTTTGAAGGTGCGCCGCTACTTCGCGGATTTTCGGTTTTTGCGGGTGGTCTCGGTCCCCATTATAATATAATAATAATAATATAATATTCCCTTTATTAGTCCCACAATGGGGAAATTTGAGATTCGAACCCAGGCCTCGTGGGGAGACTGGGTCCTGAACGCGGCGCCTTAGACCACTCGGCCATCCTGGCAGCCATAATAATACTAATATTCCCTTTATTAGTCCCACAATGGGGAAATTCGAGATTCGAACCCAGGCCTCCTGGGGAGACTGGGTCCTGAACACGGCGCCTTAGACCACTCGGCCATCCTGGCAGCCAAAGAAATCATGCGAGGCACATCAGGTGGGGATCGAACCCGCGCCGATAATACGTGCTTGCACTGCAATTCTTGTCATTGACCATTCGACCATTTTAACATTAACCGCGATAACCGAGGGTTCACTGTACTCCATAAAATTTACAAAAAGCGAGGTGAAACACTCAACCAGGGCTGCTTTTTTGAACATTTCTCGAGGGCCATGGCGAGCCATTTCAAAAAAGCTGCACAACTAACGTATAAAATATTGATAAATTTGCTCTGCCTGATGTGTGTGTAAAGTTTCACGAGTTGTCGTTCATATTTAGAACCTCATAATCAGCGTTGTTTTATTGCCGAACAGTGCAATGCCACTCCCACAACTTTTCACGAAAAAGGACGAATTTCGTATTGTGACATCCTCATGGCCGAAACAGTCATCCGAGCATATATGAGGGCGACCTTGTTGAGTTGCACAGAGAAAAACATCCAAGAAAATAACTTGTATTAGCTTTTACCAGTTGGTGGCGCTACTACTACGATGAAAAATAAGTTGGTAGATGTCTTCAGGGCTGAAGTATCCTCAAATGTGTACAACTTCGAGAAGATAGGATCATCTGAGTCATGTTGCCGGAGCTTTTGTTGCCACAAAGTACAATCGGACTTTTCAGCACCGTAATAGCCACGCCTTTTGCCAAAACGTCACAAAATTCGGCAGAGAGTAAGATCATTGTCTTGAGTCTTTTCTGACTAATTTTCAGTCGGATTCGTCAAAAGGGCACCGTGCAGTACGTGAAAATTAAAATAAAAACACATTTTTTATTCCACTTGGCGGCGCTGTGTGTATAACAAAATAATAACATTAAGATGTCTTCAGGTCGGGACGTTTTATTTACAGGTGAAGGTTTGGATTTTTAGGAGCATGTGCAGGGGAGTTATTAAGCATTCATTTATTTGTATTAGGTTCATTTTGTCTTCTTATTATTGATATTTGACTGATTCATTAAAAGCAGACAATTATGTTTTAGGTTAATTTTTTACCTGACATGTTTCGGCGAGTCTTTCGCCTTCTTCAGAGTGTCGCATGATGGTGTCTTGAGACCCGTCTTTATCAGCTGATGTTCCATGAGGGTGTGACTTACCTGTCAAAAAAATGAAAAATCAGAGCAGTAAAAGAACAAGCACAACATGAACATTACAAATCAGCAATCACTGACCACTGCAAAAGGGAAAACCACATCATGGACCGGGAGAAGGGCAGGGTCATCCGCACCGAAGAGAACAAACAACAGCGCTGGATCAGAGAGGCCATTGAGATCTGCAAGCGAGGCATAAAAACCATGAACAGAGACAAGGGAGCCTTCATCCTCTCTACCACCTAGAGCAGCATCTTGGCGGAGTGAACGGACAGCGGGGGGTGTGACTTGCCTTCATTCTTGTGACAGGTAAGTCACGCCCTCATGGAACATCAGCTGATAAAGACGGGTCACAAGACACCATCATGTGACACTCTGAAGAAGGCGAAAGACTTTCGTATTGTGACATCCTCAAGGCCTAAACACTCATCCGAGCAAATATAAGGTAGATTTTGTGAACCTGCCCGGAGAAAAACATCAACGAAAATAATTTGTATTTGTTTTAACCAGTTGGTGGCGCTACCACTGCGATCAAAAATAAGTTGGCAGCCGTCTTCAGGGCCTGAATATCCTCAAATGTGAAAAATTTCGAGAAGATGGATCATCTGAATCATTTTGCAGGAACTTTTGTTGCCACGGAGAATAATCAGACTCTGCGGCACCGCAATAGCCACGCCCTTCGAAGGAAAGTCACAAAAATAGGGATAGAGTAAGATCAATGTCTTGAGTCTTTTCTAGCCAATTTTCAATCGGATTCGTTAAAAGGGCACCGTGCAGTACGTCAAAATGTAAAAAATGTTATTGATTGGCGCAAGGTGTATAACAGAATATAAACATATAGATGTCTTCAGGTACCGACTCTTTATGTACATGTGAAGTTTTGGATTTTTAGCAGCATGTGCAGGAGAGTTATTAAGCATTTTGTCCATTGCGGCGAAGGAAATCTTAAGTGAAAACTTTGAAGCCCCGCCCCCGTCATATAGTATTTCGGAAACAAAAGATTTTAGCCCCAGTGTTTGTCCCAGGTCTTAAGATGCTACAGACAGAATTTTAAGGCAATCAGATGAAGCCTTTAGGATCAGGGTGCAAAAGAATGACCCCTGTAAACATGCAAAAAAGGGCAAAAGTCGGACTTTCAAAAATTCATAACTCACTTCCTGTTCATATTAGACGTTAAAATATCAAATTTCTCGCCATGCCCGATGAGACTGCCAAGTTTGGTGAGTTTTTGTGCATGTTTCGGGGTCAAAAATGCGATCGTACAATCGGAAAAATAATAATAATAATAATTTCTACAAAAACAACAGGGACTTCGCAGCGGTCGCTGCTCAGGCCCTAATAATACTAATAATAATAATAATAATAAAAGTAATAATATTTTCTACAAAAACAATAGGGACCTCGCAGCCGTCGCAGCTCGGGCCCTAATAACAATTTCTAGAAAAACAATAGGGACCTCGCAGCGGTCACTGCTCGGGCCCTAATAATAATAATAATAATAATTTCCACAAAAACAATGGGGACCTCGTAGCGGTCGCTGCTCGGGCCCTAATAATAATTTCTACATAAACAATAGGGACCTCGCCGCGGTCGCTGCTCGGGCCCCAATAATAATTTCTACACAAAGTCCATTGTGGTGACCCGCCCCTTTTAAGTAAATTCAAAATGGCCGACTTCCTGTAAAACCTAGCTCATTGCTCCAAGAGACTTTTTTGTAGGTCTTGGTCTTATACATACAGTGAACCCTCGCTACTTCGCGGTTCACCTTTCGCGGGTTCAGTGCTTCGCGGGTATAAAAAATATTCGGGGGCATTGTAGTTTCGCCGAGCGGCACGACGGGCGCTGGAGCGGTTAGACGGCCGGCGTGCGCCGAAGAAGAGCGTGGGCGAAGAGGAGAGTGGACGAAGAAGAGCACGTTCCCCCGGACACGATCGGTGGCGACGTTTCGCGCGGTTCGGACCGTACCAAGGCTCCGGCCGGCGTGCGTGGCAGTTAAGCCGTAGAGGAGCACCGTCCCCGGGCACGGGCGGTGCCAAGCGGCCCCTAAGTTTAACCGAATGGAAGCTCCGGAGGAGGAGGGCATGCTCGCGTCACAGTAAGCCGAAGAGGAGCACCTTCCCCAGGCACGGGCGGTTCCAAGCGGCCCCTAAGTTTAACCAAATGGAAGCTCCGGAGGAGGAGGGCATGCTCGCGTCACAGTAAGCCGAAGAGGAGCACCTTTGCCGGGCACGGGCGGTTCCAAGCGGCCCCTAAGTTTAACCGAATGGAAGCTCCGGAGGAGGCGGGCATGCTCGCGTCACAGTAAGCCGAAGAGGAGCACCTTCCCCGGGCACGGGCGGTGCCAAGCGGCCCCTAAGTTTAACCGAATGGAAGCTCCGGGGGAGGAGGGCGGGCGTGTGTCACAGTTAAGCCGAATTGGAACACCTCTTCCGCCCGGACACGAACGGAGCGCGAAGCTGTCAGTTATGAATGAATAAATGAATAAATAAATAAATAATTAAAGAATGCCACCTTTCATTTCACAGGGAACACCGGACGGCGTACCAGCAGGTAAAAGTCGGAGTAATTAAATAAATACAAAAAGAATGGCTGGGGAATAAAAAAATAATACGTTTTAATAATAATTTGGTTTTTTTGTTATAACATGAATTTCACTCTCTATCTCTCTCTCTCCCCGTATATATATATATATATATATATATATATATATATATATATATATATTGTATTTTCTTTTAAGCATTTTTGAAGGTGCGCCGCAACTTCGCGGATTTTCAGTTTTCGCGGGTGGTCTCGGTCCCCATTAACCGCGATAACCGAGGGTTCACTGTACTCCATAAAATTTACAAAAAGCGAGGTGAAACACTCAACCAGGGCTGCTTTTTTGAACATTTCTCGAGGGCCATGGCGAGCCATTTCAAAAAAGCTGCACAACTAACGTATAAAATATTGATAAATTTGCTCTGCCTGATGTGTGTGTAAAGTTTCACGAGTTGTCGTTCATATTTAGAACCTCATAATCAGCGTTGTTTTATTGCCGAACAGTGCAATGCCACTCCCACAACTTTTCACGAAAAAGGACGAATTTCGTATTGTGACATCCTCATGGCCGAAACAGTCATCCGAGCATATATGAGGGCGACCTTGTTGAGTTGCACAGAGAAAAACATCCAAGAAAATAACTTGTATTAGCTTTTACCAGTTGGTGGCGCTACTACTACGATGAAAAATAAGTTGGTAGATGTCTTCAGGGCTGAAGTATCCTCAAATGTGTACAACTTCGAGAAGATAGGATCATCTGAGTCATGTTGCCGGAGCTTTTGTTGCCACAAAGTACAATCGGACTTTTCAGCACCGTAATAGCCACGCCTTTTGCCAAAACGTCACAAAATTCGGCAGAGAGTAAGATCATTGTCTTGAGTCTTTTCTGACTAATTTTCAGTCGGATTCGTCAAAAGGGCACCGTGCAGTACGTGAAAATTAAAATAAAAACACATTTTTGATTCCACTTGGCGGCGCTGTGTGTATAACAAAATAATAACATTAAGATGTCTTCAGGTCGGGACGTTTTATTTACAGGTGAAGGTTTGGATTTTTAGGAGCATGTGCAGGGGAGTTATTAAGCATTCATTTATTTGTATTAGGTTCATTTTGTCTTCTTATTATTGATATTTGACTGATTCATTAAAAGCAGACAATTATGTTTTAGGTTAATTTTTTACCTGACATGTTTCGGCGAGTCTTTCGCCTTCTTCAGAGTGTCGCATGATGGTGTCTTGAGACCCGTCCGTCTTTATCAGCTGATGTTCCATGAGGGTGTGACTTACCTGTCAAAAAAATGAAAAATCAGAGCAGTAAAAGAACAAGCACAACATGAACATTACAAATCAGCAATCACTGACCACTGCAAAAGGGAAAACCACATCATGGACCGGGAGAAGGGCAGGGTCATCCGCACCGAAGAGAACAAACAACAGCGCTGGATCAGAGAGGCCATTGAGATCTGCAAGCGAGGCATAAAAACCATGAACAGAGACAAGGGAGCCTTCATCCTCTCTACCACCTGGAGCAGCATCTTGGCGGAGTGAACGGACAGCGGGGGGTGTGACTTGCCTTCATTCTTGTGACAGGTAAGTCACGCCCTCATGGAACATCAGCTGATAAAGACAGGTCACAAGACACCATCATGTGAAACTCTGAAGAAGGCGAAAGACTTTCGTATTGTGACATGCTCAAGGCCTAAACACTCATCCGAGCAAATATAAGGTAGATTTTGTTAACCTGCCCGGAGAAAAACATCAACGAAAATAATTTGTATTTGTTTTAACCAGTTGGTGGCGCTACCACTGCGATCAAAAATAAGTTGGCAGCCGTCTTCAGGGCCTGAATATCCTCAAATGTGAAAAATTTCAAGAAGATGGATCATCTGAATCATTTTGCAGGAACTTTTGTTGCCACGGAGAATAATCAGACTCTGCGGCACCGTAATAGCCACGCCCTTCGAAGGCAAGTCACAAAAATAGGGATAGAGTAAGATCAATGTCTTGAGTCTTTTCTAGCCAATTTTCAATCGGATTTGTTAAAAGGGCACCGTGCAGTACGTCAAAATGTAAAAAATGATATTGATTGGCGCAAGGTGTATAACAGAATATAAACATATAGATGTCTTCAGGTACCGACTCTTTATGTACATGTGAAGTTTTGGATTTTTAGCAGCATGTGCAGGAGAGTTATTAAGCATTTTGTCCATTGCGGCGAAGGAAATCTTAAGTGAAAACTTTGAAGCCCCGCCCCCGTCATATCGTATTTCGGAAACAAAAGATTTTAGCCCCAGTGTTTGTCCCAGGTCTTAAGATGCTACAGACAGAATTTTAAGGCAATCAGATGAAGCCATTAGGATCAGGGTGCAAAAGAATGACCCCTGTAAACATGCAAAAAAGGGCAAAAGTCGGACTTTCAAAAATTCATAACTCACTTCCTGTTCATATTAGACGTTAAAATATCAAATTTCTCGCCATGCCCGATGAGACTGCCAAGTTTGGTGAGTTTTTGTGCATGTTTCGGGGGTCAAAAATGCGATCGAACAATCGGAAAAATAATAATAATAATAATTTCTACAAAAACAACAGGGACTTCGCAGCGGTCGCTGCTCAGGCCCTAATAATAATAATAATAATAATAATAAAAGTAATAATATTTTCTACAAAAACAATAGGGACCTCGCAGCCGTCGCAGCTCGGGCCCTAATAACAATTTCTAGAAAAACAATAGGGACCTCGCAGCGGTCACTGCTCGGGCCCTAATAATAATAATAATAATAATTTCCACAAAAACAATGGGGACCTCGTAGCGGTCGCTGCTCGGGCCCTAATAATAATTTCTCCATAAACAATAGGGACCTCGCCGCGGTCGCTGCTCGGGCCCCAATAATAATTTCTACACAAAGTCCATTGTGGTGACCCGCCCCTTTTAAGTAAATTCAAAATGGCCGACTTCCTGTAAAACCTAGCTCATTGCTCCAAGAGACTTTTTTGTAGGTCTTGGTCTTATACATACAGTGAACCCTCGCTACTTCGCAGTTCACCTTTCGCGGGTTCAGTGCTTCGCGGGTATAAAAAATATTCGGGGGCATTGTAGTTTCGCCGAGCGGCACGACGGGCGCTGGAGCGGTTAGACAGCCGGCGTGCGCCGAAGAAGAGCGTGGGCGAAGAGGAGAGTGGACGAAGAAGAGCACGTTCCCCCGGACACGATCGGTGGCGACGTTTCGCGCGGTTCGGACCGTACCAGAGCTCCGGCCGGCGTGCGTGGCAGTTAAGCCGTAGAGGAGCACCTTCCCCGGGCACGGGCGGTGCCAAGCGGCCCCAAAGTTGAACCAAATGGAAGCTCCGGAGGAGGAGGGCATGCTCGCGTCACAGTAAGCCGAAGAGGAGCACCTTCCCCAGGCACGGGCGGTTCCAAGCGGCCCCTAAGTTTAACCAAATGGAAGCTCCGGAGGAGGAGGGCATGCTCGCGTCACAGTAAGCCGAAGAGGAGCACCTTCGCCGGGCACGGGCGGTTCCAAGCGGCCCCTAAGTTTAATCGAATGGAAGCTCCGGAGGAGGCGGGCATGCTCGTGTCACAGTAAGCCGAAGAGGAGCACCTTCCCCGGGCACGGGCGGTGCCAAGCGGCCCCTAAGTTTAACCGAATGGAAGCTCCGGGGGAGGAGGGCGGGCGTGTGTCACAGTTAAGCCGAATTGGAACACCTCTTCCGCCCGGGCACGAACGGAGCGCGAAGCTGTCAGTTATGAATGAATAAATGAATAAATAAATAAATAAATAAATAAATAAAGAATGCCACCTTTCATTTCACAGGGCACACCGGACGGCGTACCAGCAGGTAAAAGTCGGAGTAATTAAATAAATACAAAAAGAATGGCTGGGGAATAAAAAAATAATACGTTTTAATAATAATTTGTTTTTTTTGTTATAACATGAATTTCACTCTCTCTCTCTCTCCTCGTATATATATATATATATATATATAAATATATATATATATATATATATTTATATATTTATTATATATATTGTATTTTTTTTTAAGCATTTTTGAAGGTGCGCCGCTACTTCGCGGATTTTCGGTTTTTGCGGGTGGTCTCGGTCCCCATTATAATATAATAATAATAATATAATATTCCCTTTATTAGTCCCACAATGGGGAAATTTGAGATTCGAACCCAGGCCTCGTGGGGAGACTGGGTCCTGAACGCGGCGCCTTAGACCACTCGGCCATCCTGGCAGCCATAATAATACTAATATTCCCTTTATTAGTCCCACAATGGGGAAATTCGAGATTCGAACCCAGGCCTCCTGGGGAGACTGGGTCCTGAACGCGGCGCCTTAGACCACTCGGCCATCCTGGCAGCCAAAGAAATCATGCGAGGCACATCAGGTGGGGATCGAACCCGCGCCGATAATACGTGCTTGCACTGCAATTCTTGTCATTGACCATTCGACCATTTTAACATTAACCACGATAACCGAGGGTTCACTGTACTCCATAAAATTTACAAAAAGCGAGGTGAAACACTCAACCAGGGCTGCTTTTTTGAACATTTCTCGAGGGCCATGGCGAGCCATTTCAAAAAAGCTGCACAACTAACGTATAAAATATTGATAAATTTGCTCTGCCTGATGTGTGTGTAAAGTTTCACGAGTTGTCGTTCATATTTAGAACCTCATAATCAGCGTTGTTTTATTGCCGAACAGTGCAATGCCACTCCCACAACTTTTCACGAAAAAGGACGAATTTCGTATTGTGACATCCTCATGGCCGAAACAGTCATCCGAGCATATATGAGGGCGACCTTGTTGAGTTGCACAGAGAAAAACATCCAAGAAAATAACTTGTATTAGCTTTTACCAGTTGGTGGCGCTACTACTACGATGAAAAATAAGTTGGTAGATGTCTTCAGGGCTGAAGTATCCTCAAATGTGTACAACTTCGAGAAGATAGGATCATCTGAGTCATGTTGCCGGAGCTTTTGTTGCCACAAAGTACAATCGGACTTTTCAGCACCGTAATAGCCACGCCTTTTGCCAAAACGTCACAAAATTCGGCAGAGAGTAAGATCATTGTCTTGAGTCTTTTCTGACTAATTTTCAGTCGGATTCGTCAAAAGGGCACCGTGCAGTACGTGAAAATTAAAATAAAAACACATTTTTTATTCCACTTGGCGGCGCTGTGTGTATAACAAAATAATAACATTAAGATGTCTTCAGGTCGGGACGTTTTATTTACAGGTGAAGGTTTGGATTTTTAGGAGCATGTGCAGGGGAGTTATTAAGCATTCATTTATTTGTATTAGGTTCATTTTGTCTTCTTATTATTGATATTTGACTGATTCATTAAAAGCAGACAATTATGTTTTAGGTTAATTTTTTACCTGACATGTTTCGGCGAGTCTTTCGCCTTCTTCAGAGTGTCGCATGATGGTGTCTTGAGACCCGTCTTTATCAGCTGATGTTCCATGAGGGTGTGACTTACCTGTCAAAAAAATGAAAAATCAGAGCAGTAAAAGAACAAGCACAACATGAAAATTACAAATCAGCAATCACTGACCACTGCAAAAGGGAAAACCACATCATGGACCGGGAGAAGGGCAGGGTCATCCGCACCGAAGAGAACAAACAACAGCGCTGGATCAGAGAGGCCATTGAGATCTGCAAGCGAGGCATAAAAACCATGAACAGAGACAAGGGAGCCTTCATCCTCTCTACCACCTGGAGCAGCATTTTGGCGGAGTGAACGGACAGCGGGGGGCGTGACTTGCCTTCATTCTTGTGACAGGTAAGTCACGCCCTCATGGAACATCAGCTGATAAAGACGGGCCACAAGACACCATCATGTGACACTCTGAAGAAGGCGAAAGACTTTCGTATTGTGACATCCTCAAGGCCTAAACACTCATCCGAGCAAATGTAAGGTAGATTTTGTTAACCTGCCCGGAGAAAAAAATCAACGAAAATAATTTGTATTTGTTTTAACCAGTTGGTGGCGCTAACACTGCGATCAAAAAGAAGTTGGCAGCCGTCTTCAGGGCCTGAATATCCTCAAATGTGAAAAATTTCGAGAAGATGGATCATCTGAATCATTTTGCAGGAACTTTTGTTGCCACGGAGAATAATCAGACTCTGCGGCACCGTAATAGCCACGCCCTTCGAAGGAAAGTCACAAAAATAGGGATAGAGTAAGATCAATGTCTTGAGTCTTTTCTAGCCAATTTTCAATCGGATTCGTTAAAAGGGCACCGTGCAGTACGTCAAAATGTAAAAAATGATATTGATTGGCGCAAGGTGTATAACAGAATATAAACATATAGATGTCTTCAGGTACCGACTCTTTATGTACATGTGAAGTTTTGGATTTTTAGCAGCATGTGCAGGAGAGTTATTAAGCATTTTGTCCATTGCGGCGAAGGAAATCTTAAGTGAAAACTTTGAAGCCCCGCCCCCGTCATATAGTATTTCGGAAACAAAAGATTTTAGCCCCAATTTTAGCCCCAGTGTTTGTCCCAGGTCTTAAGATGCTACAGACAGAATTTTAAGGCAATCAGATGAAGCCTTTAGGATCAGGGTGCAAAAGAATGACCCCTGTAAACATGCAAAAAAGGGCAAAAGTCGGACTTTCAAAAATTCATAACTCACTTCCTGTTCATATTAGACGTTAAAATATCAAATTTTTCGCCATGCCCGATGAGACTGCCAAGTTTGGTGAATTTTTGTGCATGTTTCGGGGGTCAAAAATGCAATCGAACAATCGGAAAAATAATAATAATAATAATTTCTATAAAAACAATAGGGACTTCGCAGCGGTCGCTGCTCAGGCCCTAATAATAATAATAATAATAATAAAAGTAATAATATTTTCTACAAAAACAATAGGGACCTCGCAGCCGTCGCAGCTCGGGCCCTAATAACAATTTCTAGAAAAACAATAGGGACCTCGCAGCGGTCACTGCTCGGGCCCTAATAATAATAATAATAATAATTTCCACAAAAACAATGGGGACCTCGTAGCGGTCGCTGCTCGGGCCCTAATAATAATTTCTACAAAAAAAATAGGGACCTCGCCGCGGTCGCTGCTCGGGCCCCAATAATAATTTCTACACAAAGTCCATTGTGGTGACCCGCCCCCTTTTAAGTAAATTCAAAATGGCCGACTTCCTGTAAAACCTGGCTCATTGCTCCAAGAGACTTTTTTGTAGGTCTTGGTCTTATACATACAGTGAACCCTCGCTACTTGGCGGTTCACCTTTCGCGGGTTCAGTGCTTCGCGGGTCTAAAAAATATTCGGGGGCATTGTAGTTTCGCCGAGCGGCACGACGGGGCGCTGGAGCGGTTAGACGGCCGGCGTGCGCCAAAGAAGAGCGTGGGGGAAGAGGAGAGTGGACGAAGAAGAGCACGTTCCCCCGGACACGATCGGTGGCGACGTTTCGCGCGGTTCGGACAGTACCAGAGCTCCGGCCGGCGTGCGTGGCAGTTAAGCCGTAGAGGAGCACCTTCCCCGGGCACGGGCGGTGCCAAGCGGCCCCTAAGTTTAACCGAATGGAAGCTCCGGAGGAGGAGGGCATGCTCGCGTCACAGTAAGCCGAAGAGGAGCACCTTCCCCGGGCACGGGCGGTTCCAAGCGGCCCCTAAGTTTAACCGAATGGAAGCTCCGGAGGAGGAGGGCATGCTCGCGTCACAGTAAGCCGAAGAGGAGCACCTTCCCCGGCCACGGGCGGTTCCAAGCGGCCCCTAAGTTTAACCGAATGGAAGCTCCGGAGGAGGAGGGCATGCTCGCGTCACAGTAAGCCGAAGAGGAGCACCTTCCCCGGGCACGGGCGGTGCCAAGCGGCCCCTAAGTTTAACCGAATGGAAGCTCCGGGGGAGGAGGGTGGGCGTGTGTCACAGTTAAGCCGAATTGGAGCACCTCTTCCGCCCGGGCACGAGCGGAGCGCGAAGCTGTCAGTTATGAATGAATAAATGAATAAATAAATAAATAAATAAAGAATGGCACCTTTCATTTCACAGGGCACACCAGACGGCGTACCAGCAGGTAAAAGTCTGAGTAATTAAATAAATACAAAAAGAATGGCTGGGGAATAAAAAAATAATACGTTTTAATAGTAATTTGGTTTTTTTGTTATAACATGAATTTCACTCTCTCTCTCTCTCCCCGTATATATATATATATATATATATATATATATTTATATATTTATTATATATATTGTATTTTTTTTTAAGCATTTTTGAAGGTGCGCCGCTACTTCGCGGATTTTCAGTTTTCGCGGGTGGTCTCGGTCCCCATTAACCGCGATAACCGAGGGTTCACTGTACTCCATAAAATTTACAAAAAGCGAGGTGAAACACTCAACCAGGGCTGTTTTTTTTAACATTTCTCGAGGGCCATGGCGAGCCATTTCAAAAAAGCTGCACAACTAACGTATAAAATATTGATAAATTTGCGCTGCCTGATGTGTGTGTAAAGTTTCACGAGTTGTCGTTCATATTTAGAACCTCATAATCAGCGTTGTTTTATTGCCGAACAGTGCAATGCCACTCCCACAACTTTTCATGAAAAAGGATGAATTTCGTATTGTGACATCCTCATGGCCGAAACAGTCATCCGAGCATATATGAGGGCGACCTTGTTGAGTTGCACGGAGAAAAACATCCAAAAAAATAACTTGTATTAGCTTTTACCAGTTGGTGGCGCTACTACTACGATGAAAAATAAGTTGGTGGATGTCTTCAGGGCTGAAGTATCCTCAAATGTGTACAACTTCGAGAAGATAGTATCATCTGAGTAATGTTGCCGGAGCTTTTGTTGCCACAGAGTACAATCGGACTTTTCAGCACCGTAATAGCCACGCCTTTTGCCAAAACGTCACAAAATTCGGCAGAGAGTAAGTGAGTCTTTTCTGACTAATTTTCAGTCGGATTCGTCAAAAGGGCACCGTGCAGTACGTGAAAATTAAAATAAAAACAAATTTTTGATTCCACTTGGCGGCACTGTGTGTATAACAAAATAATAACATTAAGATGTCTTCAGGTCGGGACGTTTTATTTACAGGTGAAGGTTTGGATTTTTAGGAGCATGTGCAGGGGAGTTATTAAGCATTCATTTATTTGTATTAGGTTCATTTTGTCTTCTTATTATTGATATTTGACTGATTCATTAAAAGCAGACAATTATGTTTTAGGTTAATTTTTTACCTGACATGTTTCGGCGAGTCTTTCGCCTTCTTCAGAGTGTCGCATGATGGTGTCTTGAGACCCGTCTTTATCAGCTGATGTTCCATGAGGGTGTGACTTACCTGTCAAAAAAATGAAAAATCAGAGCAGGAAAAGAACAAGCACAACATGAACATTACAAATCAGCAATCACTGACCACTGCAAAAGGGAAAACCACATCATGGACCGGGAGAAGGGCAGGGTCATCCGCACCGAAGAGAACAAACAACAGCGCTGGATCAGAGAGGCCATTGAGATCTGCAAGCGAGGCATAAAAACCATGAACAGAGACAAGGGAGCCTTCATCCTCTCTACCACCTAGAGCAGCATCTTGGCGGAGTGAACGGACAGCGGGGGGTGTGACTTGCCTTCATTCTTGTGACAGGTAAGTCACGCCCTCATGGAACATCAGCTGATAAAGACGGGTCACAAGACACCATCATGTGACACTCTGAAGAAGGCGAAAGACTTTCGTATTGTGACATCCTCAAGGCCTAAACACTCATCCGAGCAAATATAAGGTAGATTTTGTGAACCTGCCAGGAGAAAAACATCAACGAAAATAATTTGTATTTGTTTTAACCAGTTGGTGGCGCTACCACTGCGATCAAAAATAAGTTGGCAGCCGTCTTCAGGGCCTGAATATCCTCAAATGTCAAAAATTTCGAGAAGATGGATCATCTGAATCATTTTGCAGGAACTTTTGTTGCCACGGAGAATAATCAGACTCTGCGGCACCGCAATAGCCACGCCCTTCGAAGGAAAGTCACAAAAATAGGGATAGAGTAAGATCAATGTCTTGAGTCTTTTCTAGCCAATTTTCAATCGGATTCGTTAAAAGGGCACCGTGCAGTACGTCAAAATGTAAAAAATTATATTGATTGGCGCAAGGTGTATAACAGAATATAAACATATAGATGTCTTCAGGTACCGACTCTTTATGTACATGTGAAGTTTTGGATTTTTAGCAGCATGTGCAGGAGAGTTATTAAGCATTTTGTCCACTGCGGCGAAGGAAATCTTAAGTGAAAACTTTGAAGCCCCGCCCCCGTCATATAGTATTTCGGAAACAAAAGATTTTAGCCCCAGTGTTTGTCCCAGGTCTTAAGATGCTACAGACAGAATTTTAAGGCAATCAGATGAAGCCTTTAGGATCAGGGTGCAAAAGAATGACCCCTGTAAACATGCAAAAAAGGGCAAAAGTCGGACTTTCAAAAATTCATAACTCACTTCCTGTTCATATTAGACGTTTAAAATATCAAATTTCTCGCTATGCCCGATGAGACTGCCAAGTTTGGTGAGTTTTTGTGCATGTTTCGGGGGTCAAAAATGCGATCGTACAATCGGAAAAATAATACTAATAATAATTTCTACAAAAACAACAGGGACTTCGCAGCGGTCGCTGCTCAGGCCCTAATAATAATAATAATAATAATAATAATAATAAAAGTAATAATATTTTCTACAAAAACAATAGGGACCTCGCAGCCGTCGCAGCTCGGGCCCTAATAACAATTTCTAGAAAAACAATAGGGACCTCGCAGCGGTCACTGCTCGGGCCCTAATAATAATAATAATAATAATTTCCACAAAAACAATGGGGACCTCGTAGCGGTCGCTGCTCGGGCCCTAATAATAATTTCTACATAAACAATAGGAACCTCGCCGCGGTCGCTGCTCGGGCCCCAATAATAATTTCTACACAAAGTCCATTGTGGTGACCCGCCCCTTTTAAGTAAATTCAAAATGGCCGACTTCCTGTAAAACCTAGCTCATTGCTCCAAGAGACTTTTTTGTAGGTCTTGGTCTTATACATACAGTGAACCCTCGCTACTTCGCGGTTCACCTTTCGCGGGTTCAGTGCTTCGCGGGTATAAAAAATATTCGGGGGCATTGTAGTTTCGCCGAGCGGCACGACGGGGCGCTGGAGCGGTTAGACGGCCGGCGTGCGCCGAAGAAGAGCGTGGGCGAAGAGGAGAGTGGACGAAGAAGAGCACGTTCCCCCGGACACGATCGGTGGCGACGTTTCGCGCGGTTCGGACCGTACCAGGGCTCCGGCCGGCGTGCGTGGCAGTTAAGCCGTAGAGGAGCACCGTCCCCGGGCACGGGCGGTGCCAAGCGGCCCCTAAGTTTAACCGAATGGAAGCTCCGGAGGAGGAGGGCATGCTCGCGTCACAGTAAGCCGAAGAGGAGCACCTTCCCCGGGCACGGGCGGTTCCAAGCGGCCCCTAAGTTTAACCAAATGGAAGCTCCGGAGGAGGAGGGCATGCTCGCGTCACAGTAAGCCGAAGAGGAGCACCTTTGCCGGGCACGGGCGGTTCCAAGCGGCCCCTAAGTTTAACCGAATGGAAGCTCCAGAGGAGGAGGGCATGCTCGCGTCACAGTAAGCCGAAGAGGAGCACCTTCCCCGGGCACGGGCGGTGCCAAGCGGCCCCTAAGTTTAACCGAATGGAAGCTCCGGGGGAGGAGGGCGGGTGTGTGTCACAGTTAAGCCGAATTGGAGCACCTCTTCCGCCCGGGCACGAGCGGAGCGCGAAGCTGTCAGTTATGAATGTATAAAAGAATAAATAAATAAAGAATGCCACCTTTCATTTCACAGGGCACACCGGACGGCGTACCAGCAGGTAAAAGTCGGAGTAATTAAATAAATACAAAAAGAATGGCTGGGGAATAAAAAAATAATACGTTTTAATAATAATTTGGTTTTTTTGTTATAACATGAATTTCACTCTCTCTCTCCCCGTATATATGTATATATATATATATATATATATATATATATATATATATTTCTATATTTATTATATATATTGTATATTTTTTTAAGCATTTTTGAAGGTGCGCCGCTACTTCGCGGATTTTCAGTTTTCGCGGGTGGTCTCTGTCCCCATTAACCGCGATAACCGAGGGTTCACTGTACTCCATAAAATTTACAAAAAGCGAGGTGAAACACTCAACCAGGGCTGCTTTTTTTAACATTTCTCGAGGGCCATGGCGAGCCATTTCAAAAAAGCTGCACAACTAACGTATAAAATATTGATAAATTTGCTCGGCCTGATGTGTGTGTAAAGTTTCACGAGTTGTCGTTCATATTTAGAACCTCATAATTAGCGTTGTTTTATTGCCGAACAGTGCAATGCCACTCCCACAACTTTACACGAAAAAGGACGAATTTCGTATTGTGACATCCTCATGGCCGAAACAGTCATCCGAGCATATATGAGGGCGACCTTGTTGAGTTGCACGGAGAAAAACATCCAAGAAAATAACTTGTATTAGCTTTTACCAGTTGGTGGCGGTACTACTACGATGAAAAATAAGTTGGTAGATGTCTTCAGGGCTGAAGTATCCTCAAATGTGTACGACTTCGAGAAGATAGGATCATCTGAGTCATGTTGCCGGAGCTTTTGTTGCCACAGAGTACAATCTGACTTTTCAGCACCGTAATAGCCACGCCTTTTGCCAAAACGTCACAAAATTCGGCAGAGAGTAAGATCATTGTCTTGAGTCTTTTCTGACTAATTTTCAGTCGGATTTGTCAAAAGGGCACCGTGCAGGATGTGAAAATTAAAATAAAAACACATTTTTGATTCCACTTGGCGGCGCTGTGTGTATAACAAAATAATAACATTAAGATGTCTTCAGGTCGGGACGTTTTATTTACAGGTGAAGGTTTGGATTTTTAGGAGCATGTGCAGGGGAGTTATTAAGCATTCATTTATTTGTATTAGGTTCATTTTGTCTTCTTATTATTGATATTTGACTGATTCATTAAAAGCAGACAATTATGTTTTAGGTTAATTTTTTACCTGACATGTTTCGGCGAGTCTTTCGCCTTCTTCAGAGTGTCGCATGATGGTGTCTTGAGACCCGTCTTTATCAGCTGATGTTCCATGAGGGTGTGACTTACCTGTCAAAAAAATGAAAAATCAGAGCAGGAAAAGAACAAGCACAACATGAACATTACAAATCAGCAATCACTGACCACTGCAAAAGGGAAAACCACATCATGGACCGGGAGAAGGGCAGGGTCATCCGCACCGAAGAGAACAAACAACAGCGCTGGATCAGAGAGGCCATTGAGATCTGCAAGCGAGGCATAAAAACCATGAACAGAGACAAGGGAGCCTTCATCCTCTCTACCACCTAGAGCAGCATCTTGGCGGAGTGAACGGACAGCGGGGGGTGTGACTTGCCTTCATTCTTGTGACAGGTAAGTCACGCCCTCATGGAACATCAGCTGATAAAGACGGGTCACAAGACACCATCATGTGACACTCTGAAGAAGGCGAAAGACTTTCGTATTGTGACATCCTCAAGGCCTAAACACTCATCCGAGCAAATATAAGGTAGATTTTGTGAACCTGCCCGGAGAAAAACATCAACGAAAATAATTTGTATTTGTTTTAACCAGTTGGTGGCGCTACCACTGCGATCAAAAATAAGTTGGCAGCCGTCTTCAGGGCCTGAATATCCTCAAATGTGAAAAATTTCGAGAAGATGGATCATCTGAATCATTTTGCAGGAACTTTTGTTGCCACGGAGAATAATCAGACTCTGCGGCACCGCAATAGCCACGCCCTTCGAAGGAAAGTCACAAAAATAGGGATAGAGTAAGATCAATGTCTTGAGTCTTTTCTAGCCAATTTTCAATCGGATTCGTTAAAAGGGCACCGTGCAGTACGTCAAAATGTAAAAAATTATATTGATTGGCGCAAGGTGTATAACAGAATATAAACATATAGATGTCTTCAGGTACCGACTCTTTATGTACATGTGAAGTTTTGGATTTTTAGCAGCATGTGCAGGAGAGTTATTAAGCATTTTGTCCACTGCGGCGAAGGAAATCTTAAGTGAAAACTTTGAAGCCCCGCCCCCGTCATATAGTATTTCGGAAACAAAAGATTTTAGCCCCAGTGTTTGTCCCAGGTCTTAAGATGCTACAGACAGAATTTTAAGGCAATCAGATGAAGCCTTTAGGATCAGGGTGCAAAAGAATGACCCCTGTAAACATGCAAAAAAGGGCAAAAGTCGGACTTTCAAAAATTCATAACTCACTTCCTGTTCATATTAGACGTTTAAAATATCAAATTTCTCGCTATGCCCGATGAGACTGCCAAGTTTGGTGAGTTTTTGTGCATGTTTCGGGGGTCAAAAATGCGATCGTACAATCGGAAAAATAATAATAATAATAATTTCTACAAAAACAACAGGGACTTCGCAGCGGTCGCTGCTCAGGCCCTAATAATAATAATAATAATAATAAAAGTAATAATATTTTCTACAAAAACAATAGGGACCTCGCAGCCGTCGCAGCTCGGGCCCTAATAACAATTTCTAGAAAAACAATAGGGACCTCGCAGCGGTCACTGCTCGGGCCCTAATAATAATAATAATAATAATTTCCACAAAAACAATGGGGACCTCGTAGCGGTCGCTGCTCGGGCCCTAATAATAATTTCTACATAAACAATAGGAACCTCGCCGCGGTCGCTGCTCGGGCCCCAATAATAATTTCTACACAAAGTCCATTGTGGTGACCCGCCCCTTTTAAGTAAATTCAAAATGGCCGACTTCCTGTAAAACCTAGCTCATTGCTCCAAGAGACTTTTTTGTAGGTCTTGGTCTTATACATACAGTGAACCCTCGCTACTTCGCGGTTCACCTTTCGCGGGTTCAGTGCTTCGCGGGTATAAAAAATATTCGGGGGCATTGTAGTTTCGCCGAGCGGCACGACGGGGCGCTGGAGCGGTTAGACGGCCGGCGTGCGCCGAAGAAGAGCGTGGGCGAAGAGGAGAGTGGACGAAGAAGAGCACGTTCCCCCGGACACGATCGGTGGCGACGTTTCGCGCGGTTCGGACCGTACCAGGGCTCCGGCCGGCGTGCGTGGCAGTTAAGCCGTAGAGGAGCACCGTCCCCGGGCACGGGCGGTGCCAAGCGGCCCCTAAGTTTAACCGAATGGAAGCTCCGGAGGAGGAGGGCATGCTCGCGTCACAGTAAGCCGAAGAGGAGCACCTTCCCCGGGCACGGGCGGTTCCAAGCGGCCCCTAAGTTTAACCAAATGGAAGCTCCGGAGGAGGAGGGCATGCTCGCGTCACAGTAAGCCGAAGAGGAGCACCTTTGCCGGGCACGGGCGGTTCCAAGCGGCCCCTAAGTTTAACCGAATGGAAGCTCCGGAGGAGGCGGGCATGCTCGCGTCACAGTAAGCCGAAGAGGAGCACCTTTCCCGGGCACGGGCGGTGCCAAGCGGCCCCTAAGTTTAACCGAATGGAAGCTCCGGGGGAGGAGGGCGGGCGTGTGTCACAGTTAAGCCGAATTGGAACACCTCTTCCGCCCGGGCACGAACGGAGCGCGAAGCTGTCAGTTATGAATGAATAAATGAATAAATAAATAAATAATTAAAGAATGCCACCTTTCATTTCACAGGGAACACCGGACGGCGTACCAGCAGGTAAAAGTCGGATTAATTAAATAAATACAAAAAGAATGGCTGGGGAATAAAAAAATAATACGTTTTAATAATAATTTGTTTTTTTTGTTATAACATGAATTTCACTCTCTCTCTCTCTCTCTCTCTCTCTCCCCGTATATATATATATATATATATATATATATATATATATATTTATTATATATATTGTATTTTCTTTTAAGCATTTTTGAAGGTGCGCCGCTACTTCGCGGATTTTCAGTTTCCGCGGGTGGTCTCGGTCCCCATTAACCGCGATAACCGAGGGTTCACTGTACTCCATAAAATTTACAAAAAGCGAGGTGAAACACTCAACCAGGGCTGCTTTTTTGAATATTTCTCGAGGGCCATGGCGAGCCATTTCAAAAAAGCTGCACAACTAACGTATAAAATATTGATAAATTTGCTCTGCCTGATGTGTGTGTCAAGTTTCACGAGTTGTCGTTCATATTTAGAACCTCATAATCAGCGTTGTTTTATTGCCAGACAGTGCAATGCCACTCCCACAACTTTTCACGAAAAAGGATGAATTTCGTATTGTGACATCCTCATGGCCGAAACAGTCCTCCGAGCATATATGAGGGCGACCTTGTTGAGTTGCACGGAGAAAAACATCCAAGAAAATAACTTGTATTAGCTTTTACCAGTTGGTGGCGCTACTACTACGATGAAAAATAAGTTGGTAGATGTCTTCAGGGCTGAAGTATCCTCAAATGTGTACAACTTCGAGAAGATAGGATCATCTGCGTCATGTTGGCGGAGCTTTTGTTGCCACAAAGTACAATCGGACTTTTCAGCACCGTAATAGCCACGCCTTTTGCCAAAACGTCACAAAACTCGGCAGAGAGTAAGATCATTGTCTTGAGTCTTTTCTGACTAATTTTCAGTCGGATTCGTCAAAAGGGCACGGTGCAGTACGTGAAAATTAAAATAAAAACAAATTTTTGATTCCACTTGGCGGCGCTGTGTGTATAACAAAATAATAACATTAAGATGTCTTCAGGTCGGGACATTTTATTTACAGGTGAAGGTTTGGATTTTTAGGAGCATGTGCAGGGGAGTTATTAAGCATTCATTTATTTGTATTAGGTTCATTTTGTCTTCTTATGATTGATATTTGACAGATTCATTAAAAGCAGACAATTATGTTTTCGGTAAATTTTTTACCTGACATGTTTCGGCGAGTCTTTCGCCTTCTTCAGAGTGTCGCATGATGGTGTCTTGAGACCCGTCTTTATCAGCTGATGTTCCATGAGGGTGTGACTTACCTGTCAAAAAAATGAAAAATCAGAGCAGTAAAAGAACAAGCACAACATGAACATTACAAATCAGCAATCACTGACCACTGCAAAAGGGAAAACCACATCCTGGACCGGGAGAAGGGCAGGGTCATCCGCACAGAAGAGAACAAACAACAGCGCTGGATCAGAGAGGCCATTGAGATCTGCAAGCGAGGCATAAAAACCATGAACAGAGACAAGGGAGCCTTCATCCTCTCTACCACCTGGACCAGCATCTTGGCGGAGTTAACGGACAGCGGGGGGCGTGACTTGCCTTCATTCTTGTGACAGGTAAGTCACGCCCTCATGGAACATCAGCTGATAAAGACGGGCCACAAGACACCATCATGTGACACTCTGAAGAAGGCGAAAGACTTTCGTATTGTGACATCCTCAAGGCTGAAACACTCATCCGAGCAAATATAAGGTAGATTTTGTTAACCTGCCCGGAGAAAAACATCAACGAAAATAATTTGTATTTGTTTTAACCAGTTGGTGGCGCTACCACTGCGATCAAAAATAAGTTGGCAGCCGTCTTCAGGGCCTGAATATCCTCAAATGTGAAAAATTTCGAGAAGATGGATCATCTGAATCATTTTGCAGGAACTTTTGTTGCCACGGAGAATAATCAGACTCTGCGGCACCGTAATAGCCACGCCCTTCGAAGGAAAGTCACAAAAATAGGGATAGAGTAAGATCAATGTCTTGAGTCTTTTCTAGCCAATTTTCAATCGGATTCGTTAAAAGGGCACCGTGCAGTACGTCAAAATGTAAAAAATGATATTGATTGGCGCAAGGTGTATAACTGAATATAAACATATAGATGTCTTCAGGTACCGACTCTTTATGTACATGTGAAGTTTTGGATTTTTAGCAGCATGTGCAAGAGAGTTATTAAGCATTTTGTCCATTGCGGCGAAGGAAATCTTAAGTGAAAACTTCGAAGCCCCGCCCCCGTCATATAGTATTTCGGAAACAAAAAATTTTAGCCCCAGTGTTTGTCCCAGGTCTTAAGATGCTACAGACAGAATTTTAAGGCAATCAGATGAAGCCTTTAGGATCAGGGTGCAAAAGAATGACCCCTGTAAACATGCAAAAAAGGGCAAAAGTCGGACTTTCAAAAATTCATAACTCACTTCCTGTTCATATTAGACGTTAAAATATAAAATTTTTCGCCATGCCCGATGAGACTGCCAAGTTTGGTGAATTTTTGTGCATGTTTCGGGGGTCAAAAATGCAATCGAACAATCGGAAAAATAATAATAATAATAATTTCTACAAAAACAATAGGGACTTCGCAGCGGTCGCTGCTTAGGCCCTAATAATAATAATAATAATAAGAGAAGATAAGATAAGATGTCCTTTATTAGTCCCACAATGGGGAAATTTGAAAGTAATAATATTTTCTACAAAAACAATAGGGACCTCGCAGCCGTCGCAGCTCGGGCCCTAATAACAATTTCTAGAAAAACAATAGGGACCTCGCAGCGGTCACTGCTCGGGCCCTAATAATAATAATAATAATAATTTCCACAAAAACAATGGGGACCTCGTAGCGGTCGCTGCTCGGGCCCTAATAATAATTTCTACATAAACAATAGGGACCTCGCCGCGGTCGCTGCTCGGGCCCCAATAATAATTTCTACACAAAGTCCATTGTGGTGACCCGCCCCCTTTTAATAAATTCAAAATGGCCGACTTCCTGTAAAACCTAGCTCATTGCTCCAAGAGACTTTTTTGTAGGTCTTGGTCTTATACATACAGTGAACCCTCGCTACTTCGCGGTTCACCTTTCGCGGATTCAGTGCTTCGCGGGTATAAAAAATATTCGGGGGCATTGTAGTTTCGCCGAGCGGCACGACGGGGCGCTGGAGCGGTTAGACGGCCGGCGTGCGCCGAAGAAGAGCGTGGGCGAAGAGGAGAGTGGACGAAGAAGAGCACGTTCCCCCGGACACGATCGGTGGCGACGTTTCGCGCGGTTCGGACCGTACCAGAGCTCCGGCCAGCGTGCGTGGCAGTTAAGCCGTAGAGGAGCACCTTCCCCGGGCACGGGCGGTGCCAAGCGGCCCCTAAGTTTAACCGAATGGAAGCTCCGGAGGAGGAGGGCATGCTCGCGTCACAGTAAGCCGAAGAGGAGCACCTTCCCCGGGCACGGGCGGTTCCAAGCGGCCCCTAAGTTTAACCGAATGGAAGCTCCGGAGGAGGAGGGCATGCTCGCGACACAGTAAGCCGAAGAGGAGCACCTTCCCCGGGCACGGGCGGTGCCAAGCGGCCCCTAAGTTTAACCGAATGGAAGCTCCGGGGGAGGAGGGTGGGCGTGTGTCACAGTTAAGCCGAATTGGAGCACCTCTTCCGCCCGGGCACGAGCGGAGCGCGAAGCTGTCAGTTATGAATGAATAAATGAATAAATAAATAAATAAATAAAGAATGGCACCTTTCATTTCACAGGGCACACCAGACGGCGTACCAGCAGGTAAAAGTCTGAGTAATTAAATAAATACAAAAAGAATGGCTGGGGAATAAAAAAATAATACGTTTTAATAATAATTTGTTTTTTTTGTTATAACATGAATTTCACTCTCTCTCTCCCCGTATATATATATATATATATATATATATATATATATATATATTGTATTTTTTTTTTAAGCATTTTTGAAGGTGCGCCGCTACTTCGCGGATTTTCAGTTTTCGCGGGTGGTCTCGGTCCCCATTAACCGCAATAACCGAGGGTTCACTGTACTCCATAAAATTTACAAAAAGCGAGGTGAAACACTCAACCAGGGCTGCTCTGCATGTTGTGCTGGGCCACCTGGAACAACAGCGGAGCTATGCAAGGATGCTCTTTGTGGACTACAGCTCGGCATTCAACACGATCATCCCAGACATCCTCGTCGCCAAACTGGACACTCTCGGCCTCCCTGCCCTCACACGCATCTGGATTAAGGACTTTCTGACCAACAGACCCCAGACTGTGTTGCTCGGCCCCTACACGTCCTCCACCCTCATGCTGAGCACCGGTTCCCCCCAAGGATGCGTGCTGAGCCCTCTCCTGTACGCCCTCTACACCTACGACTGCAGCCCGGCCCACGGCAACAACACCATCGTCAAGTTTGCTGACGACACGACAGTGGTCGGTCTGATCTCGGAAGGTGACGAGACAGCCTACAGAGAGGAGGTAGGGAGACTGACAACTTGGTGCAAGGAGAACCGACTGCACCTTAACTCTGCTAAAACAAAGGAGATTGTCGTCGACTTCAGGAGGAACAAGACGCTGCCGCCCCCCCTCTGCATCGAAGGCGTGTGTGTGGAGAGGGTCCACACGTTCAAGTTCCTGGGAGTACAGATCTCCGATGACCTTTCTTGGAGTCACAACACCACAGCAGTGGTAAAGAAGGTCCGCCAACGTCTGCACTTCCTGAGAGTCCTCAGGAAATTCAACCTGGACAGGAAGCTGCTGCTGGCCTTCTACCACTCGTCCATCGAGAGCCTGCTGACGTACTGTGTCTCCACCTGGTACAGCGGCTGCACTGAGGCGGACAGAGTGAGGCTCCAGAGGACAGTCAAAACAGCGCAAAGGATTATTGGCTGCCCTCTCCCCTCGCTGTCGGACATCTACACCGCCCGGTGCCTCAGAAGGGCTCTCAACATCGTCAAAGACAATACCCACCCAAACTCACACCTGTTCGACCTGTTGCCCTCTGGCAGGCGCTACAGATGCATCAAATCAAGGACCAATAGACTGAGAAACAGTTTCTTTCCGAGAGCCATCTCCATACTGAACTCTCACACACACACGAGACCACCCTAACCTTGCAAAACAGCATTGTGATGTGTTTCTATATGCCCTATTTAGTACTGAATTCCATTGCACTGTCTTATTTATTTATCTAATTTATATATTGTCTGTATTATTGTTGTATTGCACTGGAGAGGGGAGCCCTCTAATCTCGTTGCACACTTGAGTACAATGACAATAAAGGGATTTCTATTTCTATTCTATTCTTTTTTTAACTTTTCTCGAGGGCCATGGCGAGCCATTTAAAAAAAGCTGCACAACTAACGTATAAAATATTGATAAATTTGCTCTGCCTGATGTGTGTGTAAAGTTTCACGAGTTGTCGTTCATATTTAGAACCTCATAATCAGCGTTGTTTTATTGCCGAACAGTGCAATGCCACTCCCACAACTTTTCACGAAAAAGGATGAATTTCGTATTGTGACATCCTCATGGCCGAAACAGTCATCCGAGCATATATGAGGGCGACCTTGTTGAGTTGCACGGAGAAAAACATCCAAGAAAATAACTTGTATTAGCTTTTACCAGTTGGTGGCGCTACTACTACGATAAAAAATAAGTTGGTAGATGTCTTCAGGGCTGAGGTATCCTCAAATGTGTACAACTTCGAGAAGATAGGATCATCTGAGTCATGTTGCCGGAGCTTTTGTTGCCACAAAGTACAATCGGATTTTTCAGCACCGTAATAGCCACGCCTTTTGCCAAAACGTCACAAAATTCGGCAGAGAGTAAGATCATTGTCTTGAGTCTTTTCTGACTAATTTTCAGTCGGATTCGTCAAAAGGGCACCGTGCAGTACGTGAAAATTAAAATAAAAACAAATTTTTGATTCCACTTGGCGGCGCTGTGTGTATAACAAAATAATAACATTAAGATGTCTTCAGGTCGGGACGTTTTATTTACAGGTGAAGGTTTGGATTTTTAGGAGCATGTGCAGGGGCGTTATTAAGCATTCATTTATTTGTATTAGGTTCATTTTGTCTTCTTATTATTGATATTTGACTGATTCATTAAAAGCAGACAATTATGTTTTAGGTTAATTTTTTACCTGACATGTTTCGGCGAGTCTTTCGCCTTCTTCAGAGTGTCGCATGATGGTGTCTTGAGACCCGTCTTTATCAGCTGATGTTCCATGAGGGTGTGACTTACCTGTCAAAAAAATGAAAAATCAGAGCAGTAAAAGAACAAGCACAACATGAACATTACAAATCAGCAATCACTGACCACTGCAAAAGGGAAAACCACATCATGGACCGGGAGAAGGGCAGGGTCATCCGCACCGAAGAGAACAAACAACAGCGCTGGATCAGAGAGGCCATTGAGATCTGCAAGCGAGGCATAAAAACCATGAACAGAGACAAGGGAGCCTTCATCCTCTCTACCACCTGGAGCAGCATCTTGGCGGAGTGAACGGACAGCGGGGGGCGTGACTTGCCTTCATTCTTGTGACAGGTAAGTCACGCCCTCATGGAACATCAGCTGATAAAGACGGGCCACAAGACACCATCATGTGACACTCTGAAGAAGGCGAAAGACTTTCGTATTGTGACATCCTCAAGGCCTAAACACTCATCCGATCAAAAATAAGTTGGCAGCCGTCTTCAGGGCCTGAATATCCTCAAATGTGAAAAATTTCGAGAAGATGGATCATCTGAATCATTTTGCAGGAACTTTTGTTGCCACGGAGATTAATCAGACTCTGCGGCACCGTAATAGCCACGCCCTTCGAAGGAAAGTCACAAAAATAGGGATAGAGTAAGATCAATGTCTTGAGTCTTTTCTAGCCAATTTTCAATCGGATTCGTTAAAAGGGCACCGTGCAGTACGTCAAAATGTAAAAATTGATATTGATTGGCGCAAGGTGTATAACTGAATATAAACATATAGATGTTTTCAGGTACCGACTCTTTATGTACATGTGAAGTTTTGGATTTTTAGCAGCATGTGCAGAGAGTTATTAAGCATTTTGTCCATTGCGGCGAAGGAAATCTTAAGTGAAAACTTCGAAGCCCCGCCCCCGTCATATAGTATTTCGGAAACAAAAAATTTTAGCCCCAGTGTTGGTCCCAGGTCTTAAGATGCTACAGACAGAATTTTAAGGCAATCAGATGAAGCCTTTAGGATCAGGGTGCAAAAGAATGACCCCTGTAAACATGCAAAAAAGGGCAAAAGTCGGACTTTCAAAAATTCATAACTCACTTCCTATTCATATTAGACATTAAAATATCAAATTTTTCGCCATGCCCGATGAGACTGCCAAGTTTGGTGAATTTTTGTGCATGTTTCGGGGGTCAAAAATGCAATCGAACAATCGGAAAAATAATAATAATAATAATTTCTACAAAAACAATAGGGACTTCGCAGCGGTCGCTGCTCAGGCCCTAATAATAATAATAATAATAAGAGAAGATAAGATAAGATGTCCTTTATTAGTCCCACAATGGGGAAATTTGAAAGTAATAATATTTTCTACAAAAACAATAGGGACCTCGCAGCCGTCGCAGCTCGGGCCCTAATAACAATTTCTAGAAAAACAATAGGGACCTCGCAGCGGTCACTGCTCGGGCCCTAATAATAATAATAATAATAATTTCCACAAAAACAATGGGGACCTCGTAGCGGTCGCTGCTCGGGCCCTAATAATAATTTCTACATAAACAATAGGGACCTCGCCGCGGTCGCTGCTCGGGCCCCAATAAAAATTTCTACACAAAGTCCATTGTGGTGACCCGCCCCTTTTAAGTACATTCAAAATGGCCGACTTCCTGTACAACCTAGCTCATTGCTCCAAGAGACTTTTTTGTAGGTCTTGGTCTTATACATACAGTGAACCCTCGATACTTCGCGGTTCACCTTTCGCGGGTTCAGTGCTTCGCGGGTATAAAAAATATTCGGGGGCATTGTAGTTTCGCCGAGCGGCACGACGGGCGCTGGAGCGGTTAGACGGCCGGCGTGCGCCGAAGAAGAGCGTGGGCGAAGAAGAGCGTGGGCGAAGAGGAGAGTGGACGAAGAAGAGCACGTTCCCCCGGACACGATCGGTGGCGACGTTTCGCGCGGTTCGGACCGTACCAGAGCTCCGGCCGGCGTGCGTGGCAGTTAAGCCGTAGAGGAGCACCTTCCCCGGGCACGGGCGGTGCCAAGCGGCCCCTAAGTTTAACCAAATGGAAGCTCCGGAGGAGGAGGGCATGCTCGCGTCACAGTAAGCCGAAGAGGAGCACCTTTGCCGGGCACGGGCGGTTCCAAGCGGCCCCTAAGTTTAACCGAATGGAAGCTCCGGAGGAGGCGGGCATGCTCGCGTCACAGTAAGCCGAAGAGGAGCACCTTCCCCGGGCACGGGCGGTGCCAAGCGGCCCCTAAGTTTAACCGAATGGAAGCTCCGGGGGAGGAGGGCGGGCGTGTGTCACAGTTAAGCCGAATTGGAACACCTCTTCCGCCCGGGCACGAACGGAGCGCGAAGCTGTCAGTTATGAATGAATAAATGAATAAATAAATAAATAAAGAATGCCACCTTTCATTTCACAGGGCACACCGGACGGCGTACCAGCAGGTAAAAGTCGGAGTAATTAAATAAATACAAAAAGAATGGCTGGGGAATAAAAAAATAATAAGTTTTAATAATAATTTGGTTTTTTTGTTATAACATGAATTTCACTCTCTCTCTCTCTCTGTATATATATATATATATCTATATATATATATCTATATCTATATATATATATATATATATATATTTATTATATATATTGTATTTTTTTTTAAGCATTTTTGAAGGTGCGCCGCTACTTCGCAGATTTTCAGTTTCCGCGGGTGGTCTCGGTCCCCATTAACCGCGACAACCGAGGGTTCACTGTACTCCATAAAATTTACAAAAAGCGAGGTGAAACACTCAACCAGGGCTGCTTTTTTGAACATTTCTCGAGGGCCATGGCGAGCCATTTCAAAAAAGCTGCACAACTAACGTATAAAATATTGATAAATTTGCTCTGCCTGATGTGTGTGTAAAGTTTCACGAGTTGTCGTTCATATTTAGAACCTCATAATCAGCGTTGTTTTATTGCCGAACAGTGCAATGCCACTCCCACAACTTTTCACGAAAAAGGATGAATTTCGTATTGTGACATCCTCATGGCCGAAACAGTCATCCGAGCATATATGAGGGCGACCTTGTTGAGTTGCACGGAGAAAAACATCCAAGAAAATAACTTGTATTAGCTTTTACCAGTTGGTGGCGCTACTACTACGATGAAAAATAAGTTGGTAGATGTCTTCAGGGCTGAAGTATCCTCAAATGTGTACAACTTCGAGAAGATAGGATCATCTGAGTCATGTTGCCGGAGCTTTTGTTGCCACAAAGTACAATCGGACTTTTCAGCACCGTAATAGCCACGCCTTTTGCCAAAACGTCACAAAATTCGGCAGAGAGTAAGATCATTGTCTTGAGTCTTTTCTGACTAATTTTCAGTCGGATTCGTCAAAAGGGCACCGTGCAGTACGTGAAAATTAAAATAAAAACACATTTTTGATTCCACTTGGCGGCGCTGTGTGTATAACAAAATAATAACATTAAGATGTCTTCAGGTCGGGACGTTTTATTTACAGGTGAAGGTTTGGATTTTTAGGAGCATGTGCAGGGGCGTTATTAAGCATTCATTTATTTGTATTAGGTTCATTTTGTCTTCTTATTATTGATATTTGACTGATTCATTAAAAGCAGACAATTATGTTTTAGGTTAATTTTTTACCTGACATGTTTCGGCGAGTCTTTCGCCTTCTTCAGAGTGTCGCATGATGGTGTCTTGAGACCCGTCTTTATCAGCTGATGTTCCATGAGGGTGTGACTTACCTGTCAAAAAAATGAAAAATCAGAGCAGTAAAAGAACAAGCACTGTCAGGACTCGCCGGTCGGCGAGGAGGAGGTGGACCCAAAAGGCGAGGAGGCAGAGAGGTCAGTAACGTGAAGGGAATTTATTAACTGAAACAACCAGGGCAAACAATGTGGCAGGGTGAAAAATAACAAAAGACAAACTTAACGTGACCAGACTGGGAGGCAGGGCGAGGAACAACACTGAAAGACGGGAACGAAGAGGGGAACCAGAGCATGAACATGAACAAGGAGCAGAACGTGAACAAAGGTGGTCGTGGCTGTCCGTGATTTTCGGCAATGACCCGACACTGGGTTGAGAGCATGGAAGGCTTAAGTAGTCCGGTAATCAGGGGAGCAGATGGGGAGCAGGTGTGTGATCGTTGATGAGGAGCAGGTGCGTGGCTGGTGAGGGCGAGGTGCTGAGGGGAAACGCCCCTGCTCAGCTGATCAAAACAGACAGGAAAAGGCACATGGCAGGAAGGAGGGGAGAAAATAACAACAAAAACAATAACAAAAACCGCATGCATATGAAAACAATAACAAAAGGCTGTCATGCCTGACGCGGATCATGACAGTACCCCCCCCTCAAGGGACGGATTCCAGACGTCCCAAAAAAAAGGAAAAGAAAAGAAAAGGAAAACCATGTCCAAGAACGAGGGTGGGCGGAAGGGGTCGGGAGGTGGGTCAACGACCCGTGATCGAGACCGGTCTGGCGGATTCCCGGGAGGCCAGACCAGCGAGTCTTTTCGTGACCCTTCAGGGGGCCGTGAGGGTGGCCAGGCCAGTGCGTCCCATTGGGGCCATTCAGGCGGACGTCCGGAACGACCCGAACGCCACATGAAGTCCGCTGATGGAGCTGGGGCGAGGAGCGGCGGCAGGCCATGGAACGTCGCCGAGTCAGGAACGTGGCGCGGCGGCTGGTCGTTGAACCCTGCCGAGACAGGAACGTGGAGCGGCGGCAGATTGTCGAGCCCCGCCGAGACAGGAACGTGGAGCGGCGGCTGGTCGTCGAGCCCCGCCGAGACAGGAACGCGGAGCGGCGGCTGGTCGTCGAGCCCCGCCGAGACAGGAACGCGGAGCGGCGGCTGGTCGTCGAGCCCCGCCGAGTCAGGAACGCGGAGCGGCGGCTGGTCGTCGAGCCCCGCCGAGTCAGGAACGTGGAGCGGCGGCTGGTCGTCGAGCCCCGCCGAGACAGGAACGCGGAGCGGCGGCTGGTCGTCGAGCCCCGCCGAGTCAGGAACGTGGAGCGGCGGCTGGTCGTCGAACCCCGCCGAGTCAGGAACGTGGAGCGGCGGCTGGTCGTCGAGCGTCGTCGAGACAGGAACGTGGAGCGGCGGCTGGTCGTCGAGCCCCGCCGAGGCGGGAGCGTGGAGCGGCGGCTGGTCGTCGAGCGTCGCCGAGACCGGAACGTGGAGCGACGGCTGGTCGTCGAACCCCGCCGCGTCAGGAACGTGGAGCGGCGGCTGGTCGTCGAACACCGCAGAGACCGGAACGTGGGGCGGCGGCCCATCGTTGAACCCCGCCGACACAGGAACGCGGAGCGACGGCTGGTCGTCGATCCCTGCCGAGACAAGAACATGGAGCGGCGGTGGGTCGTCGTCCACCGCCGAGGCAGGAACCAAGAGCGGCCGCGGGCCGTCGAGCGCCGCCGGGGCCAAGGCGAGCAGTGGCGACGGGTCGTCGGATGCTGCCGCGGCCAGAGCGGGGCGCGGTGGTAGGTCCTCGTGCGTCGCCGAGACTGAGGCGTGACGCGGCGGCGGACCGTCGTCCATCGCAGGCACCGGGACCGGGAGCGGCGGCGCTTCATCAGGCGCCGCTGGGACCGATACGGCAGGCGACTGCTCGTCGTCCACCACGGGTGCAGGGACCGGGAGTGACGGCTGCGGGCCGTGTTCTGCCAAAACGTGAGCTTGGAGCGGAGGCAAGGCGTGCCCCACCGGAACATGGGCTTGGGACGGACGCACAACGTGCTCCGCCGGAACGTGAGCTTGGGACGGACGCGCAGCGTGCTCCTCCTGAACGTGAACCTGGGTCGGAAGCAGGGTGTGCTTCCCCTGAACGTGGACTTGGGACGGACGCACAACGTGCTCCGCCTGAACGTGAGCTTGGGACGGACGCACAGCGTGCTCCGCCTGAACGTGAGCTTGGGACGGACGCACAGCGTGCTCCGCCTGAACGTGAACTAGGGACGGACGCCGGACGGGCTCCGCGTGAACGTGAACTTGGGTCGGGGGCAGGATGTGCTCCGCCTGAACGTGAACTTGGTTCGGGCGCACAGCGTGCTCCGCTGGATCGGGAGCTGGGATCGCCATTGGGGCCCCGGGACGGGGCTCGGCCGCTGACGGGGAGCCGGGACACGGCTCAGCAGCTGGCGGGGAGCCGGGACTGGGCTCAGCAGCTGGCGGGGAGCCGGGACTGGGCTCAGCAGCTGGCGGGGAGCCGGGACTGGGCTCAGCAGCTGGCGGGAAGCCGGGACTGGGCTCAGCAGCTGGCGGGGAGCCGGGACTGGGCTCAGCAGCTGGCGGGGAGCTGGGACAGGGCTCAGCAGCTGGCGGGGAGCCGGGACAGGGCTCAGCAGCTGGCGGGGAGCCGGGACAGGGCTCAGCAGCTGGCGGGGAGCCGGGACAGGGCTCAGCAGCTGGCGGGGAGCCGGGACAGGGCTCAGCAGCTGGCGGGGAGCCGGGACAGGGCTCAGCAGCTGGCGGGGAGCCGGGACAGGGCTCAGCAGCTGGCGGGGAGCCGGAACGGGGCTCGGCCGCCTTCGAGGAGTCGGCACGGGACTCTGGAGGCTGCGGCTCGCATGGAGGCGGCGGGGTCCGTGCAGCGGGAGCTGCATTGGTCACTGCTGCAGGCGTGGAGGCGACAGCGGGCCGGGTGCAGCAGTCGATCCGGGCACAGCCGAACCGGGGGCCCTGATCCCTGTCAGCCTGCCGCCATAGGGAATCAGGAAAACGGGAGACCTGAGGGACCGTGACTGCGGGGGCTGGTGAACGCGAGCTAGGAGACGCCAGGGGAGCGTGATCCGGTGCTGAAACTGATGGTGAACGATGTGCGCGACGTGACCGTGACTTCCGGGATTTGGGACGTGAAGCGCGCGAGGGGGAGTGGGAGGTGGTCGCGAAAAACTCAAATGGCTCGGGGGGAGGAAGGTGACGGCTCAAAAATAACTCCGCGTTGCGCTGAGCGACTAAGAGAGTGGCAATATATTCAAAATCATAGTCGTGATCTGGATCGGAAAAAATGTGAGGGGCAAGGTGCTCAAAATCAAACTCGTGACCGGACTTACTCGAACCGTGAGGGGGTGAAAGGGCTTGGTGCTCAAAATCGTCCTCGTAATCCGAATCTATGATCAGGTGAGGGGGTATGAAGGCTGGTAATCGGTGCTGTAATCGGGGGGCAAAAGGGGAGAAACAGACGTCGAGCGGAAAATGGAACCTACTTGAAGGACACGGGGTTGGTCGGCAGGCTGAGGGGGGTTGTCCGTCCGCCGTCGTCATGGACGCCTCTCGCTGGGTCCTTCTTTGGTCGGGTCATTCTGTCAGGACTCGCCGGTCGGCGAGGAGGAGGTGGACCCAAAAGGCGAGGAGGCAGAGAGGTCAGAAACGTGAAGGGAATTTATTAACTGAAACAACCAGGGCAAACAATGTGGCAGGGTGAAAAATAACAAAAGACAAACTTAACGTGACCAGACTGGGAGGCAGGGCGAGGAACAACACTGAAAGACGGGAACGAAGAGGGGAACCAGAGCATGAACATGAACAAGGAGCAGAACGTGAACAAAGGTGGTCGTGGCTGTCCGTGATTTTCGGCAATGACCCGACACTGGGTTGAGAGCATGGAAGGCTTAAGTAGTCCGGTAATCAGGGGAGCAGATGGGGAGCAGGTGTGTGATCGTTGATGAGGAGCAGGTGCGTGGCTGGTGAGGGCGAGGTGCTGAGGGGAAACGCCCCTGCTCAGCTGATCAAAACAGACAGGAAAAGGCACATGGCAGGAAGGAGGGGAGAAAATAACAACAAAAACAATAACAAAAACCGCATGCATATGAAAACAATAACAAAAGGCTGTCATGCCCGACGCGGATCATGACAAGCACAACATGAACATTACAAATCAGCAATCACTGACCACTGCAAAAGGGAAAACCACATCATGGACCGGGAGAAGGGCAGGGTCATCCGCACCGAAGAGAACAAACAACAGCGCTGGATCAGAGAGGCCATTGAGATCTGCAAGCGAGGCATAAAAACCATGAACAGAGACAAGGGAGCCTTCATCCTCTCTACCACCTAGAGCAGCATCTTGGCGGAGTGAACGGACAGCGGGGGGTGTGACTTGCCTTCATTCTTGTGACAGGTAAGTCACGCCCTCATGGAACATCAGCTGATAAAGACGGGTCACAAGACAGCATCATGTGACACTCTGAAGAAGGCGAAAGACTTTTGTATTGTGACATGCTCAAGGCCTAAACACTCATCCGAGCAAATATAAGGTAGATTTTGTTCACCTGCCCGGAGAAAAACATCAACGAAAATAATTTGTATTTGTTTTAACCAGTTGGTGGCGCTACCACTGCGATCAAAAATAAGTTGGCAGCCGTCTTCAGGGCCTGAATATCCTCAAATGTGAAAAATTTCGAGAAGATGGATCATCTGAATCATTTTGCAGGAACTTTTGTTGCCACGGAGAATAATCAGACTCTGCGGCACCGTAATAGCCACGCCCTTCGAAGGAAAGTCACAAAAATAGGGATAGAGTAAGATCAATGGCTTGAGTCTTTTCTAGCCAATTTTCAATCGGATTCGTTAAAAGGGCACCGTGCAGTACGTCAAAATGTAAAAAATTATATTGATTGGCGCAAGGTGTATAACAGAATATAAACATATAGATGTCTTCAGGTACCGACTCTTTATGTACATGTGAAGTTTTGGATTTTTAGCAGCATGTGCAGGAGAGTTATTAAGCATTTTGTCCATTGCGGCGAAGGAAATCTTAAGTGAAAACTTTGAAGCCCCGCCCCCGTCATATAGTATTTCGGAAACAAAAGATTTTAGCCCCAATTTTAGCCCCAGTGTTTGTCCCAGGTCTTAAGATGCTACAGACAGAATTTTAAGGCAATCAGATGAAGCCTTTAGGATCAGGGTGCAAAAGAATGACCCCTGTAAACATGCAAAAAAGGGCAAAAGTCGGACTTTCAAAAATTCATAACTCACTTCCTGTTCATATTAGACGTTTAAAATATCAAATTTCTCGCCATGCCCGATGAGACTGCCAAGTTTGGTGAGTTTTTGTGCATGTTTCGGGGGTCAAAAATGCGATCGTACAATCGGAAAAATAATAATAATAATAATTTCTACAAAAACAACAGGGACTTCGCAGCGGTCGCTGCTCAGGCCCTAATAATAATAATAATAATAATAATAATAATAATAAAAGTAATAATATTTTCTACAAAAACAATAGGGACCTCGCAGCCGTCGCAGCTCGGGCCCTAATAACAATTTCTAGAAAAACAATAGGGACCTCGCAGCGGTCACTGCTCGGGCCCTAATAATAATAATAATAATAATTTCCACAAAAACAATGGGGACCTCGTAGCAGTCGCTGCTCGGGCCCTAATAATAATTTCTACATAAACAATAGGGACCCCGCCACGGTCGCTGCTCGGGCCCCAATAATAATTTCTACACAAAGTCCATTGTGGTGACCCGCCCCTTTTAAGTAAATTCAAAATGGCCGACTTCCTGTAAAACCTAGCTCATTGCTCCAAGAGACTTTTTTGTAGGTCTTGGTCTTATACATACAGTGAACCCTCGCTACTTCGCGGTTCACCTTTCGCGGGTTCAGTGCTTCGCGGGTATAAAAAATATTCGGGGGCATTGTAGTTTCGCCGAGCGGCACGACGGGCGCTGGAGCGGTTAGACGGCCGGCGTGCGCCGAAGAAGAGCGTGGGCGAAGAGGAGAGTGGACGAAGAAGAGCACGTTCCCCCGGACACGATCGGTGGCGACGTTTCGCGCGGTTCGGACCGTACCAGGGCTCCGGCCGGCGTGCGTGGCAGTTAAGCCGTAGAGGAGCACCGTCCCCGGGCACGGGCGGTGCCAAGCGGCCCCTAAGTTTAACCGAATGGAAGCTCCGGAGGAGGAGGGCATGCTCGCGTCACAGTAAGCCGAAGAGGAGCACCTTCCCCAGGCACGGGCGGTTCCAAGCGGCCCCTAAGTTTAACCAAATGGAAGCTCCGGAGGAGGAGGGCATGCTCGCGTCACAGTAAGCCGAAGAGGAGCACCTTTGCCGGGCACGGGCGGTTCCAAGCGGCCCCTAAGTTTAACCGAATGGAAGCTCCGGAGGAGGCGGGCATGCTCGCGTCACAGTAAGCCGAAGAGGAGCACCTTCCCCGGGCACGGGCGGTGCCAAGCGGCCCCTAAGTTTAACCGAATGGAAGCTCCGGGGGAGGAGGGCGGGCGTGTGTCACAGTTAAGCCGAATTGGAACACCTCTTCCGCCCGGACACGAACGGAGCGCGAAGCTGTCAGTTATGAATGAATAAATGAATAAATAAATAAATAATTAAAGAATGCCACCTTTCATTTCACAGGGAACACCGGACGGCGTACCAGCAGGTAAAAGTCGGAGTAATTAAATAAATACAAAAAGAATGGCTGGGGAATAAAAAAATAATACGTTTTAATAATAATTTGGTTTTTTTGTTATAACATGAATTTCACTCTCTCTCTCTCTCTCTCTCTCTCTCTCTCCCCGTATATATATATATATATATATATATATATATATATATATATATATATATATATATATATACATATATATTTATTATATATATTGTATTTTCTTTTAAGCATTTTTGAAGGTGCGCCGCTACTTCGCGGATTTTCAGTTTCCGCGGGTGGTCTCTGTCCCCATTAACCGCGATAACCGAGGGTTCACTGTACTCCATAAAATTTACAAAAAGCGAGGTGAAACACTCAACCAGGGCTGCTTTTTTTAACATTTCTCGAGGGCCATGGCGAGCCATTTCAAAAAAGCTGCACAACTAACGTAGAAAATATTGATAAATTTGCTCTGCCTGATGTGTGTGTCAAGTTTCACGAGTTGTCGTTCATATTTAGAACCTCATAATCAGCGTTGTTTTATTGCCAAACAGTGCAATGCCACTCCCACAACTTTTCACGAAAAAGGATGAATTTCGTATTGTGACATCCTCATGGCCGAAACAGTCATCCGAGCATATATGAGGGCGACCTTGTTGAGTTGCACGGAGAAAAACATCCAAGAAAATAACTTGTATTAGCTTTTACCAGTTGGTGGCGCTACTACTACGATGAAAAATAAGTTGGTAGATGTCTTCAGGGCTGAAGTATCCTCAAATGTGTACAACTTCGAGAAGATAGGATCATCTGAGTCATGTTGCCGGAGCTTTTGTTGCCACAAAGTACAATCGGACTTTTCAGCACCGTAATAGCCACGCCTTTTGCCAAAATGTCACAAAACTCGGCAGAGAGTAAGATCATTGTCTTGAGTCTTTTCTGACTAATTTTCAGTCGGATTTGTCAAAAGGGCACGGTGCAGTACGTGAAAATTAAAATAAAAACACATTTTTGATTCCACTTGGCGGCGCTGTGTGTATAACAAAATAATAACAATAAGATGTCTTCAGGTCGGGACGTTTTATTTACAGGTGAAGGTTTGGATTTTTAGGAGCATGTGCAGGGGAGTTATTAAGCATTCATTTATTTGTATTAGGTTCATTTTGTCTTCTTATTATTGATATTTGACTGATTCATTAAAATCAGACAATTATGTTTTAGGTTAATTTTTTACCTGACATGTTTCGGCGAGTCTTTCGCCTTCTTCAGAGTGTCGCATGATGGTGTCTTGAGACCCGTCCGTCTTTATCAGCTGATGTTCCATGAGGGTGTGACTTACCTGTCAAAAAAATGAAAAATCAGAGCAGTAAAAGAACAAGCACAACATGAACATTACAAATCAGCAATCACTGACCACTGCAAAAGGGAAAACCACATCATGGACCGGGAGAAGGGCAGGGTCATCCGCACCGAAGAGAACAAACAACAGCGCTGGATCAGAGAGGCCATTGAGATCTGCAAGCGAGGCATAAAAACCATGAACAGAGACAAGGGAGCCTTCATCCTCTCTACCACCTGGAGCAGCATCTTGGCGGAGTGAACGGACAGCGGGGGGTGTGACTTGCCTTCATTCTTGTGACAGGTAAGTCACGCCCTCATGGAACATCAGCTGATAAAGACAGGTCACAAGACACCATCATGTGACACTCTGAAGAAGGCTAAGATGCTACAGACAGAATTTTAAGGCAATCAGCCTTTAGGATCAGGGTGCAAAAGAATGACCCCTGTAAACATGCAAAAAAGGGCAAAAGTCGGACTTTCAAAAATTCATAACTCACTTCCTGTTCATATTAGACGTTAAAATATCAAATTTCTCGCCATGCCCGATGAGACTGCCAAGTTTGGTGAGTTTTTGTGCATGTTTCGGGGTCAAAAATGCGATCGAACAATCGGAAAAATAATAATAATAATAATTTCTACAAAAACAACAGGGACTTCGCAGCGGTCGCTGCTCAGGCCCTAATAATAATAATAATAATAATAATAAAAGTAATAATATTTTCTACAAAAACAATAGGGACCTCGCAGCCGTCGCAGCTCGGGCCCTAATAACAATTTCTAGAAAAACAATAGGGACCTCGCAGCGGTCACTGCTCGGGCCCTAATAATAATAATAATAATAATTTCCACAAAAACAATGGGGACCTCGTAGCGGTCGCTGCTCGGGCCCTAATAATAATTTCTCCATAAACAATAGGGACCTCGCCGCGGTCGCTGCTCGGGCCCCAATAATAATTTCTACACAAAGTCCATTGTGGTGACCCGCCCCTTTTAAGTAAATTCAAAATGGCCGACTTCCTGTAAAACCTAGCTCATTGCTCCAAGAGACTTTTTTGTAGGTCTTGGTCTTATACATACAGTGAACCCTCGCTACTTCGCAGTTCACCTTTCGCGGGTTCAGTGCTTCGCGGGTATAAAAAATATTCGGGGGCATTGTAGTTTCGCCGAGCGGCACGACGGGGCGCTGGAGCGGTTAGACGGCCGGCGTGCGCCGAAGAAGAGCGTGGGCGAAGAGGAGAGTGGACGAAGAAGAGCACGTTCCCCCGGACACGATCGGTGGCGACGTTTCGCGCGGTTCGGACCGTACCAGAGCTCCGGCCGGCGTGCGTGGCAGTTAAGCCGTAGAGGAGCACCTTCCCCAGGCACGGGCGGTGCCAAGCGGCCCCTAACTTTAATGGAATGGAAGCTCCGGAGGAGGAGGGCATGCTCGCGTCACAGTAAGCCGAAGAGGAGCACCTTCCCCGGGAACGGGCGGTTCCAAGCGGCCCCTAAGTTTAACCGAATGGAAGCTCCGGAGGAGGAGGGCATGCTCGCGACACAGTAAGCCGAAGAGGAGCACCTTCCCCGGGCACGGGCGGTGCCAAGCGGCCCCTAAGTTTAACCGAATGGAAGCTCCGGGGGAGGAGGGTGGGCGTGTGTCACAGTTAAGCCGAATTGGAGCACCTCTTCCGCCCGGGCACGAGCGGAGCGCGAAGCTGTCAGTTATGAATGAATAAATGAATAAATAAATAAATAAATAAAGAATGGCACCTTTCATTGCAGAGGGCACACCGGACGGCGTACCAGCAGGTAAAAGTCGGAGTAATTAAATAAATACAAAAAGAATGGCTGGGGAATAAAAAAATAATACGTTTTAATAATAATTTGTTTTTTTTGTTATAACATGAATTTCACTCTCTCTCTCCCCGTATATATATATATATATATATATATTGTATTTTTTTTTTAAGCATTTTTGAAGGTGCGCCGCTACTTCACGGATTTTCAGTTTTCGCGGGTGGTCTCGGGC
The DNA here is from genome assembly GCF_059441095.1 of Idiotropiscis lumnitzeri. Lineage (NCBI taxonomy): Eukaryota > Metazoa > Chordata > Actinopteri > Syngnathiformes > Syngnathidae > Idiotropiscis > Idiotropiscis lumnitzeri. Next base: position 1,129,826 of record NW_028283600.1, on the reverse strand, counting down.
CCCATTAACCGCGATAACCGAGGGTTCACTGTACTCCATAAAATTTACAAAAAGCGAGGTGAAACACTCAACCAGGGCTGCTCTGCATGTTGTGCTGGGCCACCTGGAACAACAGCGGAGCTATGCAAGGATGCTCTTTGTGGACTACAGCTCGGCATTCAACACGATCATCCCAGACATCCTCGTCGCCAAACTGGACACTCTCGGCCTCCCTGCCCTCACACACATCTGGATTAAGGACTTTCTGACCAACAGACCCCAGACTGTGTTGCTCGGCCCCTACACGTCCTCCACCCTCATGGTGAGCACCGGTTCCCCCCAAGGATGCGTGCTGAGCCCTCTCCTGTACGCCCTCTACACCTACGACTGCAGCCCGGCCCACGGCAACAACACCATCGTCAAGTTTGCTGACGACACGGCAGTGGTCGGTCTGATCTCGGAAGGTGACGAGACAGCCTACAGAGAGGAGGTAGGGAGACTGACAACTTGGTGCAAGGACAACAGACTGCACCTTAACTCTGCTAAAACAAAGGAGATTGTCGTCGACTTCAGGAGGAACAAGACGCTGCCGCCCCCCCTCTGCATCGAAGGCGTGTGTGTGGAGAGGGTCCACACGTTCAAGTTCCTGGGAGTACAGATCTCCGATGACCTTTCTTGGAGTCACAACACCACAGCAGTGGTAAAGAAGGTCCGCCAACGTCTGCACTTCCTGAGAGTCCTCAGGAAATTCAACCTGGACAGGAAGCTGCTGCTGGCCTTCTACCACTCGTCCATCGAGAGCCTGCTGACGTACAGTGTCTCCACCTGGTACAGCGGCTGCACTGAGGCGGACAGAGTGAGGCTCCAGAGGACAGTCAAAACAGCGCAAAGGATTATTGGCTGCCCTCTCCCCTCGCTGTCGGACATCTACACCGCCCGGTGCCTCAGAAGGGCTCTCAACATCGTCAAAGACAATACCCACCCAAACTCACACCTGTTCGACCGGTTGCCCTCTGGCAGGCGCTACAGATGCATCAAATCAAGGACCAATCGACTGAGAAACAGTTTCTTTCCGAGAGCCATCTCCATACTGAACTCTCACACACACACGAGACCACCCTAACCTTGCAAAACAGCATTGTGATGTGTTTCTATATGCCCTATTCAGTACTGAATTCCATTGCACTGTCTTATTTATTTATCTAATTTATATATTGTCTGTATTATTGTTGTATTGCACTGGAGAGGGGAGCCCTCTAATCTCGTTGCACACTTGAGTACAATGACAATAAAGGGATTTCTATTTCTATTCTATTCTTTTTTTAACTTTTCTCGAGGGCCATGGCGAGCCATTTCAAAAAAGCTGCACAACTAACGTATAAAATATTGATAAATTTGCTCTGCCTGATGTGTGTGTCAAGTTTCACGAGTTGTCGTTCATATTTAGAACCTCATAATCAGCGTTGTTTTATTGCCAAACAGTGCAATGCCACTCCCACAACTTTTCACGAAAAAGGATGAATTTCGTATTGTGACATCCTCATGGCCGAAACAGTCATCCGAGCATATATGAGGGCGACCTTGTTGAGTTGCACGGAGAAAAACATCCAAGAAAATAACTTGTATTAGCTTTTACCAGTTGGTGGCGCTACTACTACGATGAAAAATAAGTTGGTAGATGTCTTCAGGGCTGAAGTATCCTCAAATGTGTACAACTTCGAGAAGATAGGATCATCTGAGTCATGTTGCCGGAGCTTTTGTTGCCACAAAGTACAATCGGACTTTTCAGCACCGTAATAGCCACGCCTTTTGCCAAAACGTCACAAAACTCGGCAGAGAGTAAGATCATTGTCTTGAGTCTTTTCTGACTAATTTTCAGTCGGATTCGTCAAAAGGGCACCGTGCAGTACGTGAAAATTAAAATAAAAACACATTTTTGATTCCACTTGGCGGCGCTGTGTGTATAACAAAATAATAACATTAAGATGTCTTCAGGTCGGGACATTTTATTTACAGGTGAAGGTTTGGATTTTTAGGAGCATGTGCAGGGGAGTTATTAAGCATTCATTTATTTGTATTAGGTTCATTTTGTCTTCTTATTATTGATATTTGACTGATTCATTAAAAGCAGACAATTATGTTTTCGGTAAATTTTTTACCTGACATGTTTCGGCGAGTCTTTCGCCTTCTTCAGAGTGTCGCATGATGGTGTCTTGAGACCCGTCTTTATCAGCTGATGTTCCATGAGGATGTGACTTACCTGTCAAAAAAATGAAAAATCAGAGCAGTAAAAGAACAAGCACAACATGAACATTACAAATCAGCAATCACTGACCACTGCAAAAGGGAAAACCACATCATGGACCGGGAGAAGGGCAGGGTCATCCGCACAGAAGAGAACAAACAACAGCGCTGGATCAGAGAGGCCATTGAGATCTGCAAGCAAGGCATAAAAACCATGAACAGAGACAAGGGAGCCTTCATCCTCTCTACCACCTGGACCAGCATCTTGGCGGAGTTAACGGACAGCGGGGGGCGTGACTTGCCTTCATTCTTGTGACAGGTAAGTCACGCCCTCATGGAACATCAGCTGATAAAGACGGGCCACAAGACACCATCATGTGACACTCTGAAGAAGGCGAAAGACTTTCGTATTGTGACATCCTCAAGGCCTAAACACTCATCCGAGCAAATATAAGGTAGATTTTGTTAACCTGCCCGGAGAAAAACATCAACGAAAATAATTTGTATTTGTTTTAACCAGTTGGTGGCGCTACCACTGCGATCAAAAATAAGTTGGCAGCCGTCTTCAGGGCCTGAATATCCTCAAATGTGAAAAATTTCGAGAAGATGGATCATCTGAATCATTTTGCAGGAACTTTTGTTGCCACGGAGAATAATCAGTCTCTGCGGCACCGTAATAGCCACGCCCTTCGAAGGAAAGTCACAAAAATAGGGATAGAGTAAGATCAATGTCTTGAGTCCTTTCTAGCCAATTTTCAATCGGATTCGTTAAAAGGGCACCGTGCAGTACGTCAAAATGTAAAAAATGATATTGATTGGCGCAAGGTGTATAACTGAATATAAACATATAGATGTCTTCAGGTACCGACTCTTTATGTACATGTGAAGTTTTGGATTTTTAGCAGCATGTGCAAGAGAGTTATTAAGCATTTTGTCCATTGCGGCGAAGGAAATCTTAAGTGAAAACTTTGAAGCCCCGCCCCCGTCATATAGTATTTCGGAAACAAAAAGTTTTAGCCCCAGTGTTTGTCCCAGGTCTTAAGATGCTACAGACAGAATTTTAAGGCAATCAGATGAAGCCTTTAGGATCAGGGTGCAAAAGAATGACCCCTGTAAACATGCAAAAAAGGGCAAAAGTCGGACTTTCAAAAATTCATAACTCACTTCCTGTTCATATTAGACGTTAAAATATCAAATTTTTCGCCATGCCCGATGAGACTGCCAAGTGTGGTGAATTTTTGTGCATGTTTCGGGGGTCAAAAATGCAATCGAACAATCGGAAAAATAATAATAATAATAATTTCTACAAAAACAATAGGGACTTCGCAGCGGTCGCTGCTCAGGCCCTAATAATAATAATAATAATAATAATAAAAGTAATAATATTTTCTACAAAAACAATAGGGACCTCGCAGCCGTCGCAGCTCGGGCCCTAATAACAATTTCTAGAAAAACAATAGGGACCTCGCAGCGGTCACTGCTCGGGCCCTAATAATAATAATAATAATAATTTCCACAAAAACAATGGGGACCTCGTAGCGGTCGCTGCTCGGGCCCTAATAATAATTTCTACATAAACAATAGGGACCTCGCCGCGGTCGCTGCTCGGGCCCCAATAATAATTTCTACACAAAGTCCATTGTGGTGACCCGCCCCTTTTAAGTAAATTCAAAATGGCCGACTTCCTGTAAAACCTAGCTCATTGCTCCAAGAGACTTTTTTGTAGGTCTTGGTCTTATACATACAGTGAACCTTCGCTACTTCGCGGTTCACCTTTCGCGGGTTCAGTGCTTCGCGGGTATAAAAAATATTCGGGGGCATTGTAGTTTCGCCGAGCGGCACGACGGGGCGCTGGAGCGGTTAGACGGCCGGCGTGCGCCGAAGAAGAGCGTGGGCGAAGAGGAGAGTGGACGAAGAAGAGCACGTTCCCCCGGACACGATCGGTGACGACGTTTCGCGCGGTTCGGACCGTACCAGAGCTCCGGCCGGCGTGCGTGGCAGTTAAGCCGTAGAGGAGCACCTTCCCCGGGCACGGGCGGTGCCAAGCGGCCCCTAAGTTTAACCGAATGGAAGCTCCGGAGGAGGAGGGCATGCTCGCGTCACAGTAAGCCGAAGAGGAGCACCTTCCCCGGGCACGGGCGGTTCCAAGCGGCCCCTAAGTTTAACCGAATGGAAGCTCCGGAGGAGGAGGGCATGCTCGCGACACAGTAAGCCGAAGAGGAGCACCTTCCCCGGGCACGGGCGGTGCCAAGCGGCCCCTAAGTTTAACCGAATGGAAGCTCCGGGGGAGGAGGGTGGGCGTGTGTCACAGTTAAGCCGAATTGGAGCACCTCTTCCGCCCGGGCACGAGCGGAGCGCGAAGCTGTCAGTTATGAATGAATAAATGAATAAATAAATAAATAAATAAAGAATGCCACCTTTCATTTCACAGGGCACACCGGACGGCGTACCAGCAGGTAAAAGTCGGAGTAATTAAATAAATACAAAAAGAATGGCTGGGGAATAAAAAAATAATACGTTTTAATAATAATTTGTTTTTTTTGTTATAACATGAATTTCACTCTCTCTCTCCCCGTATATATATATATATATATATATATATATATATATATATATATATATATATATATATATATACATATATATATATATATATATATATATATATATATATATACATATATATATATATGTATATTTATATATATATGTATATATATATATATATATATATATATATATATATATATATATATATATTGTATTTTTTTTTTAAGCATTTTTGAAGGTGCGCCGCAACTTCGCGGATTTTCAGTTTTCGCGGGTGGTCTCTGTCCCCATTAACCGCGATAACCGAGGGTTCACTGTACTCCATAAAATTTACAAAAAGCGAGGTGAAACACTCAACCAGGGCTGCTTTTTTGAACATTTCTCGAGGGCCATGGCGAGCCATTTCAAAAAAGCTGCACAACTAACGTATAAAATATTGATAAATTTGCTCTGCCTGATGTGTGTGTAAAGTTTCACGAGTTGTCGTTCATATTTAGAACCTCATAATCAGCGTTGTTTTATTGCCGAACAGTGCAATGCCACTCCCACAACTTTTCACGAAAAAGGACGAATTTCGTATTGTGACATCCTCATGGCCGAAACAGTCATCCGAGCATATATGAGGGCGACCTTGTTGAGTTGCACAGAGAAAAACATCCAAGAAAATAACTTGTATTAGCTTTTACCAGTTGGTGGCGCTACTACTACGATGAAAAATAAGTTGGTAGATGTCTTCAGGGCTGAAGTATCCTCAAATGTGTACAACTTCGAGAAGATAGGATCATCTGAGTCATGTTGCCGGAGCTTTTGTTGCCACAAAGTACAATCGGACTTTTCAGCACCGTAATAGCCACGCCTTTTGCCAAAACGTCACAAAATTCGGCAGAGAGTAAGATCATTGTCTTGAGTCTTTTCTGACTAATTTTCAGTCGGATTCGTCAAAAGGGCACCGTGCAGTACGTGAAAATTAAAATAAAAACACATTTTTGATTCCACTTGGCGGCGCTGTGTGTATAACAAAATAATAACATTAAGATGTCTTCAGGTCGGGACGTTTTATTTACAGGTGAAGGTTTGGATTTTTAGGAGCATGTGCAGGGGAGTTATTAAGCATTCATTTATTTGTATTAGGTTCATTTTGTCTTCTTATTATTGATATTTGACTGATTCATTAAAAGCAGACAATTATGTTTTAGGTTAATTTTTTACCTGACATGTTTCGGCGAGTCTTTCGCCTTCTTCAGAGTGTCGCATGATGGTGTCTTGAGACCCGTCTTTATCAGCTGATGTTCCATGAGGGTGTGACTTACCTGTCAAAAAAATGAAAAATCAGAGCAGTAAAAGAACAAGCACAACATGAAAATTACAAATCAGCAATCACTGACCACTGCAAAAGGGAAAACCACATCATGGACCGGGAGAAGGGCAGGGTCATCCGCACCGAAGAGAACAAACAACAGCGCTGGATCAGAGAGGCCATTGAGATCTGCAAGCGAGGCATAAAAACCATGAACAGAGACAAGGGAGCCTTCATCCTCTCTACCACCTGGAGCAGCGTCTTGGCGGAGTGAATGGACAGCGGGGGGCGTGACTTGCCTTCATTCTTGTGACAGGTAAGGCACGCCCTCATGGAACATCAGCTGATAAAGACGGGCCACAAGACACCATCATGTGACACTCTGAAGAAGGCGAAAGACTTTCGTATTGTGACATCCTCAAGGCCTAAACACTCATCCGAGCAAATGTAAGGTAGATTTTGTTAACCTGCCCGGAGAAAAAAATCAACGAAAATAATTTGTATTTGTTTTAACCAGTTGGTGGCGCTAACACTGCGATCAAAAAGAAGTTGGCAGCCGTCTTCAGGGCCTGAATATCCTCAAATGTGAAAAATTTCGAGAAGATGGATCATCTGAATCATTTTGCAGGAACTTTTGTTGCCACGGAGAATAATCAGACTCTGCGGCACCGTAATAGCCACGCCCTTCGAAGGAAAGTCACAAAAATAGGGATAGAGTAAGATCAATGTCTTGAGTCTTTTCTAGCCAATTTTCAATCGGATTCGTTAAAAGGGCACCGTGCAGTACGTCAAAATGTAAAAAATGATATTGATTGGCGCAAGGTGTATAACAGAATATAAACATATAGATGTCTTCAGGTACCGACTCTTTATGTACATGTGAAGTTTTGGATTTTTAGCAGCATGTGCAGGAGAGTTAATTAAGCATTTTGTCCATTGCGGCGAAGGAAATCTTAAGTGAAAACTTTGAAGCCCCGCCCCCGTCATATAGTATTTCGGAAACAAAAGATTTTAGCCCCAATTTTAGCCCCAGTGTTTGTCCCAGGTCTTAAGATGCTACAGACAGAATTTTAAGGCAATCAGATGAAGCCTTTAGGATCAGGGTGCAAAAGAATGACCCTTGTAAACATGCAAAAAAGGGCAAAAGTCGGACTTTCAAAAATTCATAACTCACTTCCTGTTCATATTAGACGTTAAAATATCAAATTTTTCGCCATGCCCGATGAGACTGCCAAGTTTGGTGAATTTTTGTGCATGTTTCGGGGGTCAAAAATGCAATCGAACAATCGGAAAAATAATAATAATAATAATTTCTATAAAAACAATAGGGACTTCGCAGCGGTCGCTGCTCAGGCCCTAATAATAATAATAATAATAATAAAAGTAATAATATTTTCTACAAAAACAATAGGGACCTCGCAGCCGTCGCAGCTCGGGCCCTAATAACAATTTCTAGAAAAACAATAGGGACCTCGCAGCGGTCACTGCTCGGGCCCTAATAATAATAATAATAATAATTTCCACAAAAACAATGGGGACCTCGTAGCGGTCGCTGCTCGGGCCCTAATAATAATTTCTACAAAAAAAATAGGGACCTCGCCGCGGTCGCTGCTCGGGCCCCAATAATAATTTCTACACAAAGTCCATTGTGGTGACCCGCCCCCTTTTAAGTAAATTCAAAATGGCCGACTTCCTGTAAAACCTGGCTCATTGCTCCAAGAGACTTTTTTGTAGGTCTTGGTCTTATACATACAGTGAACCCTCGCTACTTGGCGGTTCACCTTTCGCGGGTTCAGTGCTTCGCGGGTCTAAAAAATATTCGGGGGCATTGTAGTTTCGCCGAGCGGCACGACGGGGCGCTGGAGCGGTTAGACGGCCGGCGTGCGCCAAAGAAGAGCGTGGGGGAAGAGGAGAGTGGACGAAGAAGAGCACGTTCCCCCGGACACGATCGGTGGCGACGTTTCGCGCGGTTCGGACAGTACCAGAGCTCCGGCCGGCGTGCGTGGCAGTTAAGCCGTAGAGGAGCACCTTCCCCGGGCACGGGCGGTGCCAAGCGGCCCCTAAGTTTAACCGAATGGAAGCTCCGGAGGAGGAGGGCATGCTCGCGTCACAGTAAGCCGAAGAGGAGCACCTTCCCCGGGCACGGGCGGTTCCAAGCGGCCCCTAAGTTTAACCGAATGGAAGCTCCGGAGGAGGAGGGCATGCTCGCGTCACAGTAAGCCGAAGAGGAGCACCTTCCCCGGCCACGGGCGGTTCCAAGCGGCCCCTAAGTTTAACCGAATGGAAGCTCCGGAGGAGGAGGGCATGCTCGCGTCACAGTAAGCCGAAGAGGAGCACCTTCCCCGGGCACGGGCGGTGCCAAGCGGCCCCTAAGTTTAACCGAATGGAAGCTCCGGGGGAGGAGGGTGGGCGTGTGTCACAGTTAAGCCGAATTGGAGCACCTCTTCCGCCCGGGCACGAGCGGAGCGCGAAGCTGTCAGTTATGAATGAATAAATGAATAAATAAATAAATAAATAAAGAATGGCACCTTTCATTTCACAGGGCACACCAGACGGCGTACCAGCAGGTAAAAGTCTGAGTAATTAAATAAATACAAAAAGAATGGCTGGGGAATAAAAAAATAATACGTTTTAATAGTAATTTGGTTTTTTTGTTATAACATGAATTTCACTCTCTCTCTCTCTCCCCGTATATATATATATATATATATATATATATATATATATATATATATATATTTATATATTTATTATATATATTGTATTTTTTTTTAAGCATTTTTGAAGGTGCGCCGCTACTTCGCGGATTTTCAGTTTTCGCGGGTGGTCTCGGTCCCCATTAACCGCGATAACCGAGGGTTCACTGTACTCCATAAAATTTACAAAAAGCGAGGTGAAACACTCAACCAGGGCTGTTTTTTTTAACATTTCTCGAGGGCCATGGCGAGCCATTTCAAAAAAGCTGCACAACTAACGTATAAAATATTGATAAATTTGCGCTGCCTGATGTGTGTGTAAAGTTTCACGAGTTGTCGTTCATATTTAGAACCTCATAATCAGCGTTGTTTTATTGCCGAACAGTGCAATGCCACTCCCACAACTTTTCATGAAAAAGGATGAATTTCGTATTGTGACATCCTCATGGCCGAAACAGTCATCCGAGCATATATGAGGGCGACCTTGTTGAGTTGCACGGAGAAAAACATCCAAAAAAATAACTTGTATTAGCTTTTACCAGTTGGTGGCGCTACTACTACGATGAAAAATAAGTTGGTGGATGTCTTCAGGGCTGAAGTATCCTCAAATGTGTACAACTTCGAGAAGATAGTATCATCTGAGTAATGTTGCCGGAGCTTTTGTTGCCACAGAGTACAATCGGACTTTTCAGCACCGTAATAGCCACGCCTTTTGCCAAAACGTCACAAAATTCGGCAGAGAGTAAGTGAGTCTTTTCTGACTAATTTTCAGTCGGATTCGTCAAAAGGGCACCGTGCAGTACGTGAAAATTAAAATAAAAACAAATTTTTGATTCCACTTGGCGGCACTGTGTGTATAACAAAATAATAACATTAAGATGTCTTCAGGTCGGGACGTTTTATTTACAGGTGAAGGTTTGGATTTTTAGGAGCATGTGCAGGGGAGTTATTAAGCATTCATTTATTTGTATTAGGTTCATTTTGTCTTCTTATTATTGATATTTGACTGATTCATTAAAAGCAGACAATTATGTTTTAGGTTAATTTTTTACCTGACATGTTTCGGCGAGTCTTTCGCCTTCTTCAGAGTGTCGCATGATGGTGTCTTGAGACCCGTCTTTATCAGCTGATGTTCCATGAGGGTGTGACTTACCTGTCAAAAAAATTAAGAAATCAGAGCAGTAAAAGAACAAGCACAACATGAACATTACAAATCAGCAATCACTGACCACTGCAAAAGGGAAAACCACATCATGGACTGGGAGAAGGGCAGGGTCATCCGCACCGGAGAGAACAAACTACAGCGCTGGATCAAAGAAGCAATTGAGATCTGCAAGCGAGGCATAAAAACCATGAACAGAGACAAGGGAGCCTTCATCCTCTCTACCACCTGGAGCAGCATCTTGGCGGAGTGAACGGACAGCGGGGGGCGTGACTTGCCTTCATTCTTGTGACAGGTAAGGCACGCCTTCATGGAACATCAGCTGATAAAGACTGGTCACAAGACACCATCACAGGGTTCGAAGTTAACTTTAAAAACTGCTTCCCCATAGGGCAAGTGCCACTAAAATTTGCCTTGCCCGAGTGGCCAAATTACTTGCCCAACTTGGGCAAGTGACAATTTTTTTTCTCTTGCCCTGAGTGACTTTTTGTATGACAAAGTGTCTAATTACAAATTGCATGAATTTTTTGTTCGGACAGTTCCCGCCTAGAAAGAATTAAAAATACGTTACAATCATAAGTGTTGCTTATATAAAAATGTATCATGTATTAACACATTAATTAGGTGTCTGCTGACCCAGGATTATGTTATTGTTATGTTATGTTATATATCAAAGAGAATGTGGAATGACACTGAACGATGGAAGGTGGAAGCATGTGGAAAGATCGTGAATGACATTGAATGATTTGGAATGACACTGAAAGATTTTGAATAATACTGAATGACACTGAATGAAGTAAAACTCTCTGGGAACGGGCCAATTCAAGATAGCTGCCGCACTGTGGGGGAGGCTTTGGTACCAAATTTGGAAAGAGACCCAAACGGTTGGGTCCATTTTATATCAGTGTGGGGGTGAAACGTTGGTCTTGGCGGAGCTGTCTGAATATTGGAGAAGTGAGAAGACAAAGTAAAACAGAACAATTAAAATCACTCTTCAAATACATATTGCTTGGTAAGCAGAGCATGATTTACAGCTCACCATTTTATTGCATGCACCAAGCATGTTATACATTTTTCTGTCCACGGGATGGCGTAGTCAAGAAAAATGAAGCATCTCGAAGCCCATTCGTGTGTGAAGTATTTCCCTGCAGGGCTTGGCTGCTTTATGGGGCTTCATTTTGCCATCACTAGTTTTAGATAGTTTTAATTTTTGAAAGAGCATTTTCATTTTACAGTGAACCCTCGCTACTTCGCGGTTCACCTTTCGCGGGTTCAGTGCTTCGCGGGTCTAAAAAATATTCGGGGGCATTGTAGTTTCGCCGAGCGGCACGACGGGGCGCTGGAGCTGTTAGACGGCCGGCATGCGCCGAAGAAGAGCGTGGGCGAAGAGGAGAGTGGACGAAGAAGAGCACGTTCCCCCGGGCACGATTTGGGGCGACGTTTCGCGCGGTTCGGACCGTACCAGAGCTCCGGCCAGCGTGCGTGGCAGTTAAGCCGAAGAGGAACAACTTCCGCCCGGGCACTAGCGGGGCGACATTTCGCTCTGTTCGGGAGCGTACGAGAGCTCCGGAGGAGGCCGGCCGACGTGCGTGGCAGTTAAGCCGAAGAGGAGCACCTTCCCCGGGCACGGGCGGTGTCAAGCGGCCCCTAAGTTTAACCGAATGGAAGCTCCGGAGGAGGAGGGCATGCTCGCGTCACAGTTAAGCCGAAGAGAAGCACCTTCCCCGGGCACGGGCGGTGCCAAGCGGCCCTTAAGTTTAACCGAATGGAAGCTCCGGGGGAGGAGGGCGGGCGTGTGTCACAGTTAAGCCGAATAGGAGCACCTTCCCCGGGCACGGGCGGGGCGAAATGAAACCGAGTTCAATCGAACGGAGACACGCTTCGGGGGAGCAGGTCCGGCGTGCATGACAATTAAGCCGAAGAGGAGCACCTCTTCCGCCCGAGCACGAGCGGAGCGCGAGGCTGTCAGTTATGAATGAATAAATGAATAAAAAAAATAAATGAAGAATGCCACCTTTCATTTCACAGGGCACACCGGACGGCGTACCAGCAGGTAAAGGTCGAAGCAATTAAAAAAATACAAAAAGAAGTAATTGAATAAATACAAAAATAATGGCTGGGGAATAAAAAAATAATAAGTTTTAATAATAATTTTTTTTTTTTTGTTATAGCATGAATTTCACTCTCTCTCTCTCTACCCGTGTATATATATATATATATATATATATATATATATATATTTATTAATTTTTTTTTTTTAAACATTTTTGAAGGTGCACCACTACTTCGCACTTTTTTTTTTAAGCATTTTTGAAGGTGCGCCGCTACTTCGCGGATTTTCAGTTTTCGCGGGTGGTCTCGGTCCCCATTAACCGCGATAACCGAGGGTTCACTGTATTTTTTTCATTATCGAATTTTATTTTTTTCTATTCAAGTTTTGAGTTCATTTTCGTTTACTAAAATAACCTTGGGCTGCAACTACTATCACAGCAACGGCTCATTATATTTTGGCTGCTAAATATGCCAATTTGTCAGAGAGAAGACCGTGACAAAGAATGGCCCAATCGCAATAAACACTCTACACCATACGTTCCTCGTTGACGTGTACATGGGGTGTTGCAGAGCACAGGTTCCAAGCGTACCGATATTGCAAAATTGGGACAATGCGTGTGACGACACCAACTTCCGCCTCCTATGTCATCGAGCTTGGCGGCACGTTATCATTATGTATTTATTTGTAACAATTTTGACGTTGAGAGTGATATTAAAACTTAAGTAATGTGGTAGTTAGGAAAAAACCCTGGCTTGGGACCCACCGGAACAAGCTATAGCTTCATTTGTACTATTTGAGGCGCTCTCACAATCTGCGGCGCATGCACACAAGGTCGCTAAGTACGCTAGCTGCACTCGGACAAAACACGTAGGTGACTTTAAAAGAGTGACCGAAATTGCACACATGCAACTGTTTATCATAATGTCATAATTCGATATGTACATTTGAAGAGAATTTTTTTCAGCATGGGCACAAGAATTCCACCGAACATCGCCAGTTCAATGGGATTTTGGTTAAGTCCGCAAATAATTGTGGACAATATACTTTGGCTGCGCGCTCGAATAATTTTACTCGTATATACTTCAATGAGGGTGTAGTGTGGGTATCGGGATCTTTAACACGCCCTAACACGAAGCTGACTCTCCAACCGCCACAGCCTTTTAATGACGAAATTATAAAATAAACAAAAACACTGTTCAACAACATAAAATAAAATAAAAAATCACATCATACTTACATTTATAAACTTTAATCCTCAAGAACATTATTCTCAGGTTGACCGAAAGACGAGGACACGGGAGCGCCTCGGGCATGTTCTTCTTCCTTGTGTAGGCGAATGACATTTTAAGGTGCTTGTCCGCCACCTGCTGTGCTGAACTATGTATTAAATAAGAAAAGCAAATTGTTGAATGTTTTTTCCCCAATGAAGACTGAATTGTAAAATACCCGGAAATGGCTTTTCTGTTTTATTGTGCATTTAAAAAAAATTCAGATTGTCCTTTTTTGTTGAGATAATTGTTGAATATTGAAATTGCACATGTAACTGGTAATTTAGTTTTAGATATTATTTGAACCAGTGGAGGGCCATGCATTTCACACCTGGGCCTTCAATGAAGTCCTACTTCGTCCTACTTGAATAAATCCCCCTCATAATACCATAATTTATGACACCACGGGTGGACAAACAATATACAGAAAAGCACTTAGACAGCACTGACCGAGTGTTGGACGATATAGCTTCTCTTGAAAGGTCCGTGTTGAAAATGGCCTCGCAAGTGAATCTTCAATTTCTAAAGATAAAGATGTCTTTTAATTGTCCCATAACGGGGACATTTGCAGTGTTACAGCAGCAAAGATATACATCACACAGTGGCACCGACGTAATGTAGCCGTTAATGTATAACATTGGCAGCAGGCATTCATAAAAAGCATGCAAATATACACAGTATATACGTATATACACAGATCCCCATGTATATACACACTTACAGCCCACAACATATACAAGTGTAAGGAAACACTCCTAATGCCTGTCTATGGTTCAGAGGGGAAATAAATAAAAACGCTGCAATGATAAAAAAAAATACTGAATGATTGAAAATACTGCAATGATAAAAATACTGCAAGAATAAAAGTACTGTACCCAGCCAACATGTCCAACTGGGCCCCAAATGGGGTAAATGCGGGATTCCTGGGTACCAAGTGGGAATGGGCTAGAAGTGGGCAATGGTACAGGGTTCCATGTGGGCGCCATCTGGGATTGGTGGGCATGGGCTTAAACTGGGCAAATGTTGTGGGTGCAATACGGGTTGTGTATGGGCTAAGTGGGCATGGGTTAGAACTGGTAAAGATAAAGATAAAGATGTCCTTTATTAGTCCCACAATGGGGAAATTTGAGGTGTTACAGCAGCAAAGATATAGCTCACACAGAGTCGGCGGCGTAATGTAGCCGTTAATGTATAACATTAGCAGCAGACATTCATAAAAAGCATGCAAATATACACAGTATAAACGTATCTAAGTGTAAGGAAACACTCCTAATGTCTGTCCATTATACAGAGGGGAAAATGCTGTAATGATAAAAACTACTGAATCTACTACTGAAACCATTTATAGGTCCTATTTGGGTTATGTGTGGGCTAAGTGGGCATGGGTTAGAACTGGTCAACCATGTGAGGGTCTCATATGGGCTGTATATGGGCCAAGTGGGCATGGGTTAGAGCTGGTCAACCATGTCTGGGTCCTATTTGGGTTATGTGTGGGCTAAGTGGGCATGGGTTAGAAGTGGTCACCATTTATCGGTCCTGTTTGGGTTATGTGTGGGATAAGTGGGCATAGGTTAGAGCTGGTCAACCATGTCTGGGTCCTGTATGGGTTATAGATGAGCTAAGCGGGCATGGGTTTGAAAATTTGTTCTGGAGCCTTTTTGATATTTAATGCATGCTATGCTAATAGTAACCACCCGAAGACTATTCTCAGTAGAACTATTCAATGGATGCCAAAACGATAGAGACATGGCCATGGAGCCTATGCTGCGAGATTGTGAAAGGACTAAAATAAGTGTAGGATTTTTGAGGACCAGAAGTCAGCTTTTATTAGGTTTGACATTGATTTAACTTATGGAACAATGCAAATTATGGTCGGGTTGTTGTTGGACTTTTTCCGCTTTTGACTAAGGGACGGGTGTTTTTATTTTCTGGGACTCTTTAGAACAAGCGGCACGGTGGCGGACTGGTTAGCAAGTCCGCATCACAGTACAGAAGTGCAAGGTTCTCCCTGTGCCTGCTAGGGTTTTCGCCGGTTTCCTCCCACTTTCCAAAAACATTCATGATAGGTTGATTGGTCACTGGTCCAAGGTCTGAGTGTGAGAGCGGATGGTTGCTTGTCTCTGTGTGCCCTGCGATTGACTGGCAACCAGTTCAGGGTGTACCCTGTCGACTGGCCGAAGACAGCTGGGATAGGCTCCAGCACTCCCGGGGACCCTTGTGAGGACAAGAAGCAGTACAGAGGATTGATTGATTTATTAAAATTAAAATTAAATTCATGTATTTATCTATGCTAAATTTAACAAGGCTGGACGTTATATTTTGTGAATTTACATGTACCCCCAACTGTGACTTAATAACCCTTAAGGGACAAGATAACATTTTATAATATTCCAGACAGCTAAGATTGTCATCTATGAACTATTTGACAAGGCAGGTCCAGCATTGTCAGCCACATCCAACAGTCAACACAGTTACTTTTTTTTTAATAAACAAAATCAACATTATTAATTAATGTTATTTTATTAATTCTGTATGCTGTGAAAGATCTTTATTCAAAGTATATTTGAAGTTATTTCTACCTTATTGCTTGATTTTTGTAGATTCAAGTTGGAGTTGTCAAAATTACAGATTCTTTTGAAGGCAGCATATTCAAACTGTGAGAAAAGGAGCGAATGCAAGCTACGCGGTCTTTGAGGTGCGGCAGAAGAGCTGAAAGCACGGTGAGTCCCGAACGATAATTGAATTAATTAATTAATCTTGGGTAAATGTCTGGCTCTCATTTTTTAGACTTACTTTACAATGTGTTTTGTAATTTTTCAAGGTTGCCTGTGTTGGAAAACTGCTTGGTGCGTTAGCTAAAACACAGTATGCTAAAATGATAAGTGACGAGAACACAGAGGGTATATCAACAACGTACGTACTCGAATTATTTTGGGGAAAACTTAAGTACATTATAATCACCCTTTTAATAATACTGATAAGCGTTGTGTGTTTTATTTATTTTTATGAGGACCTTTACAACGAGCTACATATTGTTAGCATTGGGCCTACGACGCTAAACACAGTGTCCCTCGATCTCTCTCCAAAATTCTCCAAAAGACTTAAGCTTTCACTCAAATTAATACAATCTACTCCACTAGCTCATTTAAGGCTTTTTTGTGATGTGTTTGATTTGGGTAAGTAAAGCAAAACATATTAACTGTTGAATGTTGCCTGTTATTTAAATAATAGAAATTCAAGATGAAAGTTGAACAGATATTGAAATGCTAGATTGGCTCATTCAGAATCATGCCACAATGTGCTTTGTATGTTTTGTGTGTGGGTTTATCAAGCTCTAATTCAATGCAGTGTCCAAAACGAGCGCGCATAATTGTTGGATGAATGTTGGTTAATAGAGTCACATAATAGTTAAAATTCCAACAGTTGAACAGATGTTGAAATGCTAGATTGGCTCATTCAGAATCATGCCACAATGTGCTTTGTATGTTTTGTGTGTAGGCTTATCAAGCTCTAATTCAATGCAGTGTTGAGCTGCATTTGAGAGGAACTACGTAAGTAACTAATGTGGAAAAATTGTGACTTCTTTGTGTACTTTTATTTTGAATATTCAAATTTTGTGGGTAAAGGTTAGAGAAAATAAGTTAAAAATGAGAGCTGTACAGGTATTTAAGTTTTTGGTTTGTAAAATACCCGAATGTGGGTTTCAGCAGGTGAGGCAATGATTGGACAGAGCAAAAGCTATGCTCCAAAATAGAAGTGATTACACCTTCACTAGACTAACCTGCAGCTAATTACATAATTATAAAATTAACACTTTAACCTGGCTTCCCCATCACAGATGTATTCTTTTAAATGCAAAGCTTTTTGTTCTAGCTTTTGTTGTTAAATGACATTCATGCCCAAGTGTCTATGCATCCATTGCAGGGATGTTTTCTCAAGTGACGAGTCTGAAGCCTGTGATGACGAAGTACCATCTACACCTCCCCATGGATTGTCACAGAGAAAAAGCTTCCTAACCAAGAGAGGCGCTGCAGAAGGTCCTTGAGTACGTCCAACGTGTTGAGTCTGTGAGTCTACTGCAGGATCTAATGCAGGTATGAAAATGATGAAATTTTAATGTATTATCTTCAAAATTATAAATAATTATTTAATTTCTTGAAATATAAAATTAGGTACCCTAAACCCAAGTAGGAACCCCAGTCCCAGTACATTCCTGATTCTGGAGCTACAGAGATCAAACCATCCTACTGTATCACTAAATAGCCCCACCTCTAAAACCCTGATTCGGAAGGCCGAGTTGAAAGACTTCAGAGTTCAAGATGGTCAACTGCAACTATGATAAGCCGAATGTGTTCACCCCAAGTCGGAAACTGAGAAAAAGACTCAATTTTCACATGATTTCAGTCCCTTCTATATTTAAAAGAATGTATTGGGGCTCTAAAAATGTGAAATATTTTTACAAGTATTTATTTTACTACTCATAGGCAGTTTCATAATAATAGTACAATTTGGCATCGTGTATTGTTTTTTGGTTCCATTCAAAATGCACAAGACGTATAGACATATTTTGTTTGTGGATCGCTGCAGCATCACACGAGCGCACAGAGACAAACGTGGCAGCAACTTAAAACAATTAAAATATCGAATCGAAATCGAGAACTGAAAATCAAAAATCGAATCGGGGCTTGAGTGAATCGTTACCTCCCTAATCATAATCATTTTGGTAGAATGTTGGGCTCTTGCCCTTTGAGTGTATATGGCGTTACCGAAGCTGTTCACTTAATCGACAATTCCTTTCCTGTGACGTTTATCATACCCAGTTTAACTGCCAAAATATTTTTAAGTGTGTGATGATTATCTGGATCGAGTGACACCCATGTTATAATGGTTGCAGGTATTGGTGGATTGGACGATAGTGTCAGAACAATGATGGCGTTCATCATGACAAATCCTCTGTCTCTGAAGTACAATCTCTTTGGACATCGTAGCAAGAACAAGCGCCGAGACCTGCCTTTTTCTGATGTTCTATACGGTAATATATTTTTTTTTATTTTTTTTTTTTAAGGGATTGTGGTGTGAAGACATTTCAGCATGTCCCATAAGGTTTCACAATCATTAAATAGCTTTACTAAGTTGGCTTCTAGTCTTTTTTGTTTTAGGAGCACTGAAAAGGAATGGAGCCACAAAGGACATCAACGAGAAGGACACAGGCAACCCTGTCCAAGTGGTTCATGGGAGCTTGTGATCAAGGTGGGAATAGGGCAGTTCGAGCTCGGAGATCTCAAGGCAACTGTCAGGTTTAAAACGTCCTGACGCCATTTTTAGACTGAAGGTGGCATAAATCCAGACCAAACCAGTTAGAGTTTTGTTTTTGACCATTCGCGAATGGGAGAGGAAGTCAGGAGGTGAAGCAGGCGTCTTGCCAGTTCAATCTCGCGCACTCTCTCTCACTCTCTACCACCCGTTCGGTCTTTTATCAGCAACCTAAGCAGACAATGGAGGTCTGTCTGAAATTCTAGCAGGCAGGCAGGAAGCAATCAACCACAGTAGTCAGTCAGGAATTCGAAACTAAAGTGTGTGCGTGTGTTCCAGTTGTGCGCGTGTGTGCTAAAGCAATAATGTGAGTGTCTGTGTGTGTGTGCGCAATTATAACTGATACAAATAGTGTATAAAAACATGATTAGAAATACACAAACTATTTACATATCCTCATCCCATCTCACATTCCCCCGTTTGTGGGTTTAAATCATGTCCTTACGGCTTTAAGACAGATCATCATAATGAAATCAGACAACAGTGTGGTCATCCGTGGAGGGGCGAAAACCCTCAGTAGGGACAAAATTCCCCTCCTCTCTTCCGGCGTGGAACGAGATTCTCATGGTATGTTGGTCACTTGGGAATAAAACATAAAAAAACTTCAATATACCTAGTGAAAAATAACAAAACTGTCTCCACGCAGAGCTTGTCTCCACGCAGAGCTTGTCTCTGCGGCGACTTGATGGAGGCCCTTGCCTCGTTGTAGGAGGGGACAGCCGTCTTTACCTCCCGGATCTTCGTGTGTGGTGTATGTGTGTGCATGTGTGGGGGCAGGGGCAAAAGGGTCCATGTGTTATTTAGGTTTCAGTGTCCAGTTCGAGTTTGTCATTGTCCAGTTCGAATTCGTCATTCTCAACATCAATCAGGTTGTAATGGTACATTTGGGCAACAAACATGCAGTTAATAATCATCTTTGTCATAAGAATAATGCAACATGAACAGACTACACATAACAAAAATGAAAACCATAATTATCCCGATATATTGTCTTTCAAATTCTTCGTAGTGGTCATAACATCAATAATTGTTTCATTTTATTAAAAATGTAAATGCAGTAATGTTCTCCAATCAAGGCTAAAATTCTTTATGTACGTCATTAATTTCCAAACAATATCTAATCTTTTTGTTCTGTGGCTTCAACATTCGTATCTGTGGCTGGTTGTGCGGTTCCGATGTGCGTGTGGTCCGATATTGTGACTCAGGTGGGCTCCTGTTCGAGGGATTCGCGTTGCTCGGCCTTTAGCTGGAAACCGGAGAAGCTTGTACTGCAACTGGTGGATCCAGCTGCCACGCCCCGCGACCTTTGCTGCCGTCGGGGTCACTGCAATCATCTGGCGAGGGCCATCTCAGCATTCACTTGTCCCAACGAAGTCGTTTCAGCACCTTGAAGAAGAGTTGGTCTCCCACACGGACGTGATTTCTCTGTGGATCAGAACACACTGGCCAGTAATTGCGTCTTTTTTTTTTTTTTTTCTTTTTGGTCAAAACATGTTTCCCATGTGGACTGGGACTGATGTGCCAGTCGCTGGTGGTTCTGATGAACCTGAGAGTCGATAGGGGATAGTGTCCTAACTTCGGCTGGCACTATCCTCATTGCTGTGATTGAAACACAGTCTGGTCATTGTCTCCTTTTTTTCCCTCATATTCTTGATAAGTCTGCCCTTAACAGTCCCATTAGTGCGTTCCACAAGTCCTGCAGACTGTATGCACAATGACGCTTTGAGTCAATTTTGCAACAACTGTCCCACTTGTTACAACATCATTCACAAAATGCATAATTTTCACTTCAAATCACTTCTTGAAATTCCAAATGTCAGGATAATTTGTGTTAGGTTGAAGATGTATTTTATCCCATATTTTACTCTATTAGTATTGCAAAAGAATTGTTCCACAGCGTGACCCATGTTTGACCATATGGATGAGAAGACTTCACAGAGAAGCGGATGCCTGAAGACTGGATCAACGTCTGCAACATCAAAGGAGGTGTGCTGAGACACACCTCTGAAACAAAAGGACTGAGACTTTAGTACCAGAGCACTAAAAGGGCATATCTGCCTTTTCAATCAGTGGATGACTGCCATTGATGTCTGTCTTTCCTCTTGTGTCTGAGATGTTTACATGTTCCTGCTGGTGCTCCCCCCTTCATCCCTTAGTGCAAATACATTGTATTGTTAGGGACTTCCCTAATAAAATAGAGGGCTCGGCGGAGTGTGCTCCAGAACGAATTTGGAGATGTAACTGAGCACACCTCTGTTCGTTCTCCTCGCGAGTAAAAGATCAACTCTTGTCTTCCTTCCATTCATTTAGCCTATGTTCAGTGAATGCTTAGGTGATTGAACCTGACAATTTGATTACACAACACTTTTTCCAACTGTTTTAGCATCAACATATGTTGTCGGAAACAACTTAATCCATTTTGAAAACATATGAATTACAACCAAACAATATTGCATCTCAAACAAATAACACTGTCTAAAAAAAAGTTTTTTGTTGAAAAGTCTGTATGTGGGAACAATTTCATATCATACTACCCCTCTCTTGACACATGGTTATGCTCGTGTGTCACTCTTATTACTTTTCCAATCAATGAATTAGGCAGCCAGGATTTGCCATCTGCCAATTTGCTGATCCTGTCCTCAGCAATGTTTGCACCTTTGTTCTCCCAATTTGTGCGTTCAATTACTGGTACCTTTTTCCCTGGCGTGGGATCAAATTGTCAAGTTGATTTTCTGCGTGTGTGTGCGTGTGGGGGTGTGTTCATTTTCCCTTTTAGCTGCGCTGTGTCGATATAAAGGCGAGGCAGTTTCCAATTGTAATTGTGTCATTTTCTGTTAAGTGAATTTTGCGTTCACAAATAACTATTTTAGACGTGCTTTATGCACAACTTTTCTTTTCCTGTTGTGGTTTTTAAAGCCCAATGTCGACAGAACGCATGAACATTTATCTTGACTGTCAGTCCACATTGTAACCATACAACTCATACAAGATGGGAAACCCCAAATTTTAATTAGCTCACACCCGCCTACGCTCTTCCTGCTTATCCTAACAATCTCTTATCCGTTGGTATCACAATGTTAGTACTCCCATCGCATAAAAGTCAGTTTGATTTCAGGCTGCGACCTTGGTTCTCAAACACTTTTACTTCTTATCAGTCTGGAATGCGCACCTGGTCTGTGTTACAAGTCTGAGTTCCTCCAGTCGGGAGGAAGGTCAAGTCGCGGTTTGGTGATAATTTGGACGGCTCCACAGTCGTGTGGCGCCTCCTAGATGATGCGGGGAAAAAATGACGCTGGGCTGAAATGCACCGCAACTTATCAGTATAATGTGTCCCTGTGACAATTAGGCCGGCGTGCAATGTGAATGTGGTGGGAAAAGAATGTAATTTTTTGATTCCTTAAAGCAGCAGTGAAAGCTCTTAATCACACTCTAAGTGGTTCTCTGCCACGAAATCCAAATTGTTGTGACTAAATATGCAAATGAATTCATTTTGCACTGGTTCCTGCAGTAACCCAGGCTAATGAAGTCATTTTTTGCAGTCACTGTTTTGCTCAAATGGCTTATAATAATTTGGTAGTGCGTTAAGATGCTTTGTCGATACAATCTTGTAGTGTATCTTCACAAGTTCCAACATACACAACCCATTCCATGGCCATGACGATACTGTTTTAAAGATTACCAAGGCTTGTTGGACCTTTCTCTGCCACATAAATTACAGCCCTGAGAGGCACTGGGCCTCAACTTTATCTATGAAGGGTCAGGGATTTAATGGGGGTCACCGAGGCGTCCCAAGGAAAGTTTTTACAGAAAAGTGGTCTGGCAATATCTTTTCTCTTTCTTATCACTGACAATGCGCCCCTTTAAAGTTTTGACGTTTGTTTGAATTCGCCCGTGCTTATTAATTCTATTGAAGTCCAATTTTGTCAGTGTATCACGGCCTAATGAGTAAAACGCATGTTGATGTAGAACTCCTTCTACACACACTTTTATGTTTGACTTTTTACGTCACGTGATCCTCCATTGCTACCACAACTCGTCCTGAAAAGTTAATGTTTTGTAACAAGACTTACTGCTTCCTCCTTTCTTTCTTTTCTTTTTCCTTCCTTCTGCCCAACACGTTCATGCTTTCTGTGCATAATTTAGAATTTTCTTTTCCATTTTACAAGTTGGCCAATTTAAATTAGGTTGTTTTATTTGAAAAGCCTGTAATTCCTTTTTTTTCCCCTTTTCACCTAATCACAAATTTCTTATCACAAAAATGAACATGTTAATTCTATTTTATTTCCTATTTTTCCAATCTTGTGACTCATTTCACTTCAACCAGTTCTACCTTAAAGTGGACAAGTACACATCAATGTTTTTTGTAGTTTCTATTTTCTTCTCTGCTTTAATGAAAATTATAGCCCTTCTAGCCAAATTTTTCCTGTGTCATTTCTATCTCTGCATTTCATTCCATTTCTGGCCTACCTTAATACTAAAACAAAAATGCTCTTTCAAAAATTAAAACTATCTAAAACTAGTGATGGCAAAATGAAGCCCCATAAAGCAGCCAAGCCCTGCAGGGAAATACTTCACACACGAATGGGCTTCGAGATGCTTCATTTTTCTTGACTACGCCATCCCATGGACAGAAAAATGTATAACATGCTTGGTGCATGCAATAAAATGGTGAGCTGTAAATCATGCTCTGCCCACCAAACAATATGTATTTGAAGAGTGATTTTAATTGTTCTGTTTTACTTTGTCTTCTAACTTCTCCAATATTCAGACAGCTCCGCCGAGACCAACGTTTCACCCCCACACTGATATAAAATGGACCCAACCGTTTGGGTCTCTTTCCAAATTTGGTACCAAAGCCTCCCCCACAGTGCGGCAGCTATCTTGAATTGGCCCGTTCCCAGAAAGTTTTACTTCATTCAGTGTCATTCAGTATTATTCAAAATCTTTCAGTGTCATTCCAAATCATTCAATGTCATTCACAATCTTTCCACATCCTTCCACCTTCCATCGTTCAGTGTCATTCCACATTCTCTTTCATATATAACATAACATAACAATAACATAATCCTGGGTCAGCAGACACCTAATTAATGTGTTAATACATGATACATTTTTCTATAAGCAACCCTTATGATTGTAACGTATTTTTAATTCTTTCTAGGCGGGAACTGTCCGAACAAAAAATTCATGCAATTTGTAATTAGACACTTTGTCATACAAAAAGTCACTCAGGGCAAGAGAAAAAAAATTGTCACTTGCCCAAGTTGGGCAAGTAATTTGGCCACTCGGGCAAGGCAAATTTTAGTGGCACTTGCCCTATGGGCAAGCAGTTTTTAAAGTTAACTTCGAACCCTGTGATGGTGTCTTGTGACCTGTCTTTATCAGCTGATGTTCCATGAAGGCGTGCCTTACCTGTCACAAGAATGAAGGCAAGTCACGCCCCCCGCTGTCCATTCACTCCGCCAAGACGCTGCTCCAGGTGGTAGAGAGGATGAAGGCTCCCTTGTCTCTGTTCATGGTTTTTATGCCTCGCTTGCAGATCTCAATGGCCTCTCTGATCCAGCGCTGTAGTTTGTTCTCTTCTGTGCGGATGACCCTGCCCTTCTCCCGGTCCATGATGTGGTTTTCCCTTTTGCAGTGGTCAGTGATTGCTGATTTGTAATGTTCATGTTGTGCTTGTTCTTTTACTGCTCTGATTTTTTAATTTTTTTGACAGGTAAGTCACACCCTCATGGAACATCAGCTGATAAAGACTGGTCTCAAGACACCATCATGCGACACTCTGAAGAAGGCGAAAGACTCGCCGAAACATGTCAGGTAAAAAATTAACCTAAAACATAAATGTCTGCTTTTAATGAATCAGTCAAATATCAATAATAAGAAGACAAAATGAACCTAATACAAATAAATGAATGCTTAATAACTCCCCTGCACATGCTCCTAAAAATCCAAACCTTCACCTGTAAATAAAACGTCCCGACCTGAAGACATCTTAATGTTATTATTTTGTTTTACACACAGCGCCGCCAAGTGGAATCAAAAATTTGTTTTTATTTTAATTTTCACGTACTGCACGGTGCCCTTCTGATGAATCCGACTGAAAATTAGTCAGAAAAGACTCAAGACAATGATCTTACTCTCTGCCGAATTTTGTGACGTTTTGGCAAAAGGCGTGGCTATTACGGTGCTGAAAAGTCCGATTGTACTTTGTGACAACAAAAGCTCCGGCAACATGACTCAGATGATCCTATCTTCTCGAAGTTGTACACATTTGAGGATACTTCAGCCCTGAAGACTTCTACCAACTTATTTTTCATCGTAGTAGTAGCGCCACCAACTGGTAAAAGCTAATACAAGTTATTTTCTTGGATGTTTTTCTCCGTGCAACTCAACAAGGTCGCCCTCATATATGCTCGGATTACTGTTTCGGCCATGAGGATGTCACAATACGAAATTCGTCCTTTTTCGTGAAAGGTTGTGGGAGTGGCATTGCACTGTTCGTCAATAAAACAACGCTGATTATGAGGTTGTAAATATGAACG
This sequence comes from Idiotropiscis lumnitzeri, assembly GCF_059441095.1. Taxonomy (NCBI): domain Eukaryota; kingdom Metazoa; phylum Chordata; class Actinopteri; order Syngnathiformes; family Syngnathidae; genus Idiotropiscis; species Idiotropiscis lumnitzeri. The sequence goes on along the minus strand of NW_028283600.1, from coordinate 1,104,722 downwards.
ACAACTCGTGAAACTTTACACACACATCAGGCCGAGCAAATTTATCAATATTTTATACATTAGTTGTGCAGCTTTTTTGAAATGGCTCGCCATGGCCCTCAAGAAATGTTCAAAAAAGCAGCCCTGGTTGAGTGTTTCACCTCGCCTTTTGTAAATTTTATGGAGTACAGTGAACCCTCGGTTATCGCGGTTAATGGGGACCGAGACCACCCGCGAAAACTGAAAATCCGCGAAGTAGCGGCACACCTTCAAAAATGCTTAAAAAAAAATACAATATATATAATAAATATATAAATATATATATATATATATATATATACGGGGAGAGAGAGAGTGAAATTCATGTTATAACAAAAAAACCAAATTATTATTAAAACATATTATTTTTTAATTCCCCAGCCATTCTTTTTGTATTTATTTAATTACTCCGACTTTTACCTGCTGGTACGCCGTCCGGTGTGCCCTGTGAAATGAAAGGTGGCATTCTTTATTTATTTATTCATTTATTCATTCATAACTGACAGCCTCGCGCTCCGCTCGTGCCCGGGCGGAAGAGGTGCTCCAATTCGGCTTAACTGTGACACACGCCCGCCCTCCTCCCCCGGAGCTTCCATTCGGTTAAACTTAGGGGCCGCTTGGCACCGCCCGTGCCCGGGGAAGGTGCTCCTCTTCGGCTTACTGTGACGCGAGCATGCCCTCCTCCTCCGGAGCTTCCATTCGGTTAAACTTAGGGGCCGCTTGGAACCGCCCGTGCCCGGGGAAGGTGCTCCTCTTCGGCTTACTGTGACGCGAGCATGCCCTCCTCCTCCGGAGCTTCCATTCGGTTAAACTCAGGGGCCGCTTGGAACCGCCCGTGCCCGGGGAAGGTGCTCCTCTACGGCTTAACTGCCACGCACACCGGCCGGAGCTCTGGTACGGTCCGAACCGCGCGAAACGTCGCCACCGATCGTGTCCGGGGGAACGTGCTCTTCTTCGTCCACTCTCCTCTTCGCCCACGCTCTTCTTCGGCGCACGCCGGCCGTCTAACCGCTCCAGCGCCCCGTCGTGCCGCTCGGCGAAACTACAATGCCCCCGAATATTTTTTAGACCCGCGAAGCACTGAACCCGCGAAAGGTGAACCTCGAAGTAGCGAGGGTTCACTGTATGTATAAGACCAAGACCTACAAAAAAGTCTCTTGGAGCAATGAGCTAGGTTTTACAGGAAGTCGGCCATTTTGAATTTACTTAAAAGGGGGCGGGTCTCCACAATGGACTTTGTGTAGAAATTATTATTGGGGCCCGAGCAGCGACCGCGGCGAGGTCCCAATTGTTTTTGTAGAAAATATTATTACTTTTATTATTATTATTATTATTATTATTATTATTAGGGCCTGAGCAGCGACCGCTAAGAAGTCCCTATTGTTTTTGTAGAAATTATTATTATTATTATTTTTCCGATTGTTCGATCGCATTTTTGACCCCCGAAACATGCACAAAAACTCACCAAACTTGGCAGTCTCATCGGGCATGGCGAAAAATTTGATATTTTTTAACGTCTAATATGAACAGGAAGTGAGTTATGAATTTTTGAAAGTCCGACTTTTGCCCTTTTTTGCATGTTTACAGGGGTCATTCTTTTGCACCCTGATCCTAAAGGCTTCATCTGATTGCCTTAAAGTTCTGTCTGGAGCATCTTAAGACCTGGGACAAACACTGGGGCTAAAATTTTTTGTTTCCGAAATACTATATGACGGGGGCGGGGCTTCAAAGTTTTCACTTAAGATTTCCTTCGCCGCAATGGACAAAATGCTTAATAACTCTCCTGCACGTGCTGCTAAAAATCCAAAACTTCACATGTACATAAAGAGTCGGTACCTGAAGACATCTATATGTTTATATTCAGTTATACACCTTGCGCCAATCAATATAAATGTTTACATTTTGACGTACTGCACGGTGCCCTTTTAACGAATCCGACTGAAAATTGGCTAGAAAAGACTCAAGACATTGATCTTACTCTATCCCTATTTTTATGACTTTCCTTCAAAGGGCGTGGCTATTACGGTGCCGCAGAGTCTGATTATTCTCCGTGGCAACAAAAGTTCCTGCAAAATGATTCAGATGATCCATCTTCTGGAAATCTTTCACATTTGAGGATATTCAGGCCCTGAAGACGGCTGCCAACTTATTTTTGATCGCAGTGGTAGCGCCACCAACTGGTTAAAACAAATACAAATTATTTTCGTTGATGTTTTTCTCCGGGCAGGTTAACAAAATCTACCTTATATTTGCTCGGATGAGTGTTTAGGCCTTGAGCATGTCACAATACGAAAGTCTTTCGCCTTCTTCAGAGTGTCACATGATGGTGTCTTGTGACCCGTCTTTATCAGCTGATGTTCCATGAGGGCGTGACTTACCTGTCACAAGAATGAAGGCAAGTCACGCCCCCCGCTGTCCGTTCACTCCGCCAAGATGCTGGTCCAGGTGGTAGAGAGGATGAAGGCTCCCTTGTCTCTGTTCATGGTTTTTATGCCTCGCTTGCAGATCTCAATGGCCTCTCTGATCCAGCGCTGTTGTTTGTTCTCTTCTGTGCGGATGACCCTGCCCTTCTCCCGGTCCATGATGTGGTTTTCCCTTTTGCAGTGGTCAGTGATTGCTGATTTGTAATGTTCATGTTGTGCTTGTTCTTTTACTGCTCTGATTTTTTCATTTTTTTGACAGGTAAGTCACACCCTCATGGAACATCAGCTCAAGACACCATCATGCGACACTCTGAAGAAGGCGAAAGACTCGCCGAAACATGTCAGGTAAAAAATTAACCTAAAACATAATTGTCTGCTTTTAATGAATCAGTCAAATATCAATAATAAGAAGACAAAATGAACCTAATACAAATAAATGAATGCTTAATAACTCCCCTGCACATGCTCCTAAAAATCCAAACCTTCACCTGTAAATAAAACGTCCCGACCTGAAGACATCTTAATGTTATTATTTTGTTATACACACAGTGCCGCCAAGTGGAATCAAAAATTTGTTTTTATTTTAATTTTCACTTACTGCACGGTGCCCTTTTGACGAATCCGACTGAAAATTAGTCAGAAAAGACTCAAGACAATGATCTTACTCTCTGCCGAATTTTGTGACGTTTTGGCAAAAGGCGTGGCTATTAAGGTGCTGAAAAGTCCGATTGTACTCTGTGGCAACAAAAGCTCCGGCAACATGACTCAGATGATCCTATCTTCTCGAAGTTGTACACATTTGAGGATACTTCAGCCCTGAAGACATCTACCAACTTATTTTACATCGTAGTAGTAGCGCCACCAACTGGTAAAAGCTAATACAAGTTATTTTCTTGGATGTTTTTCTCCGTGCAACTCAACAAGGTCGCCCTCATATATGCTCGGATGACTGTTTCGGCCATGAGGATGTCACAATACGAAATTCGTGATTTTTCGTGAAAAGTTGTGGGAGTGGCATTGCACTGTTCGGCAATAAAACAAAGCTGATTATGAGGTTCTAAATATGAACGACAACTCGTAAAACTTTACACACACATCAGGCCGAGCAAATTTATCAATATTTTATACGTTAGTTGTGCAGCTTTTTTGAAATGGCTCGCCATGGCCCTCGAGAAATGTTAAAAAAAAGCAGCTCTGGTTGAGTGTTTCACCTCGCTTTTTGTAAATTTTATGGAGTACAGTGAACCCTCGGTTATCGCGGTTAATGGGGACCGAGACCACCCGCGAAAACTGAAAATCCGCGAAGTAGCGGCGCACCTTCAAAAATGCAAAAAAAAAATATACAATATATATAATAAATATATAAATATATATATATATATATATATATATATATATATATATATACGGGGGGAGAGAGAGAGAGAGAGTGAAATTCATGTTATAACAAAAAAACCAAATTATTATTAAAACGTATTATTTTTTTATTCCCCAGCCATTCTTTTTGTATTTATTTAATTACTCCGACTTTTACCTGCTGGTACGCCGTCCGGTGTGCCCTGTGAAATGAAAGGTGGCATTCTTTATTTATTTATTCATTTATTCATTCATAACTGACAGCCTCGCGCTCCGCTCGTGCCCGGGCAGAAGAGGTGCTCCATTTTGGCTTAACTGTGACACACGCCCGCCCTCCTCCCCCGAGCTTCCATTCGGTTAAACTTAGGGGCCGCTTGGCACCGCCCGTGCCCGGGGAAGGTGCTCCTCTTCGGCTTACTGTGACGCGAGCATGCCCTCCTCCTGCGGAGCTTCCATTCGGTTAAACTTAGGGGCCGCTTGGAACCGCCCGTGCCCGGGGAAGGTGCTCCTCTTCGGCTTACTGTGACGCGAGCATGCCCTCCTCCTCCGGAGCTTCCATTCGGTTAAACTTAGGGGCCGCTTGGCACCGCCCGTGCCCGGGGAAGGTGCTCCTCTACGGCTTAACTGCCACGCACGCCGGCCGGAGCTCTGGTACGGTCCGAACCGCGCGAAACGTCGCCACCGATCGTGTCCGGGGGAACGTGCTCTTCTTCGTCCACTCTCCTCTTCGCCCACGCTCTTCTTCGGCGCACGCCGGCCGTCTAACCGCTCCAGCGCCCCGTCGTGCCGCTCGGCGAAACTACAATGCCCCCGAATATTTTTTAGACCCGCGAAGCACTGAACCCGCGAAAGGTGAACCGCGAAGTAGCGAGGGTTCACTGTATGTATAAGACCAAGACCTACAAAAAAGTCTCTTGGAGCAATGAGCTAGGTTTTACAGGAAGTCGGCCATTTTGAATTTACTTAAAAGGGGGCGGGTCACCACAATGGACTTTGTGTAGAAATTATTATTGGGGCCCGAGCCGCGACCGCGGCGAGGTCCCTATTGTTTTTGTAGAAAATATTATTACTTTTATTATTATTATTATTATTATTATTATTAGGGCCTGAGCAGCGACCGCTGCGAAGTCCCTATTGTTTTTGTAGGAATTATTATTATTATTATTTTTCCGATTGTTCGATCGCATTTTTGACCCCCGAAACATGCACAAAAACTCACCAAACTTGGCAGTCTCATCGGGCATGGCGAAAAATTTGATATTTTAACGTCTAATATGAACAGGAAGTGAGTTATGAATTTTTGAAAGTCCGACTTTTGCCCTTTTTTGCATGTTTACAGGGGTCATTCTTTTGCACCCTGATCCTAAAGGCTTCATCTGATTGTCTTAAAATTCTGTCTGTAGCATCTGAAGACCTGGGACAAACACTGGGGCTAAAATTTTTTGTTTCCGAAATACTATATGACGGGGGCGGGGCATCAAAGTTTTCACTTAAGATTTCCTTCGCCGCAATGGACAAAATGCTTAATAACTCTCCTGCACATGCTGCTAAAAATCCAAAACTTCACATGTACATAAAGAGTCTGTACCTGAAGACATCTATATGTTTATATTCAGTTATACACCTTGCGCCAATCAATATCATTTTTTACATTTTGACGTACTGCACGGTGCCCTTTTAACGAATCTGATTGAAAATTGGCTAGAAAAGACTCAAGACATTGATCTTACTCTATCCCTATTTTTGTGACTTTCCTTCGAAGGGCGTGGCTATTACGGTGCCGCAGAGTCTGATTATTCTCCGTGGCAACAAAAGTTCCTGCAAAATGATTCAGATGATCCATCTTCTCGAAATTTTTCACATTTGAGGATATTCAGGCCCTGAAGACAGCTGCCAACTTATTTTTGATCGCAGTGGTAGCGCCACCAACTGGTTAAAACAAATACAAATTATTTTCGTTGATGTTTTTCTCCGGGCATGTTAACAAAATCTACCTTATATTTGCTCGGATGAGTGTTTAGGCCTTGAGCATGTCACAATACGAAAGTCTTTCGCCTTCTTCAGAGTGTCACATGATGGTGTCTTGTGACCCGTCTTTATCAGCTGATGTTCCATGAGGGCGTGACTTACCTGTCACAAGAATGAAGGCAAGTCACGCCCCCCGCTGTCCGTTCACTCCGCCAAGATGCTGGTCCAGGTGGTAGAGAGGATGAAGGCTCCCTTGTCTCTGTTCATGGTTTTTATGCCTCGCTTGCAGATCTCAATGGCCTCTCTGATCCAGCGCTGTTGTTTGTTCTCTTCTGTGCGGATGACCCTGCCCTTCTCCCGGTCCATGATGTGGTTTTCCCTTTTGCAGTGGTCAGTGATTGCTGATTTGTAATGTTCATGTTGTGCTTGTTCTTTTACTGCTCTGATTTTTTTCATTTTTTTGACAGGTAAGTCACACCCTCATGGAACATCAGCTCAAGACACCATCATGCGACACTCTGAAGAAGGCGTAAGACTCGCCGAAACATGTCAGGTAAAAAATTAACCTAAAACATAATTGTCTGCTTTTAATGAATCAGTCAAATATCAATAATAAGAAGACAAAATGAACCTAATACAAATAAATGAATGCTTAATAACTCCCCTGCACATGCTCCTAAAAATCCAAACCTTCACCTGTAAATAAAACGTCCCGACCTGAAGACATCGTAATTTTATTATTTTGTTATACACACAGTGCCGCCAAGTGGAATCAAAAATTTGTTTTTATTTTAATTTTCACGTACTGCACGGTGCCCTTTTGACGAATCCGACTGAAAATTAGTCAGAAAAGACTCAAGACAATGATCTTACTCTCTGCCGAATTTTGTGACGTTTTGGCAAAAGGCGTGGCTATTAAGGTGCTGAAAAGTCCGATTGTACTCTGTGGCAACAAAAGCTCCGGCAACATGACTCAGATGATCCTATCTTCTCGAATTGTACACATTTGAGGATACTTCAGCCCTGAAGACATCTACCAACTTATTTTACATCGTAGTAGTAGCGCCACCAACTGGTAAAAGCTAATACAAGTTATTTTCTTGGATGTTTTTCTCCGTGCAACTCAACAAGGTCGCCCTCATATATGCTCGGATGACTGTTTCGGCCATGAGGATGTCACAATACGAAATTCGTCCTTTTTCGTGAAAAGTTGTGGGAGTGGCATTGCACTGTTCGGCAATAAAACAAAGCTGATTATTAGGTTCTAAATATGAACGACAACTCGTAAAACTTTACACACACATCAGGCCGAGCAAATTTATCAATATTTTATACGTTAGTTGTGCAGCTTTTTTGAAATGGCTCGCCATGGCCCTCGAGAAATGTTAAAAAAAGCAGCTCTGGTTGAGTGTTTCACCTCGCTTTTTGTAAATTTTATGGAGTACAGTGAACCCTCGGTTATCGCGGTTAATGGGGACCGAGACCACCCGCGAAAACTGAAAATCCGCGAAGTAGCGGCGCACCTTCAAAAATGCTTAAAAAAAATATACAATATATATAATAAATATATATATATATATATATATATATATATATATATACGGGGAGAGAGAGAGTGAAATTCATGTTATAACAAAAAAACCAAATTATTATTAAAACGTATTATTTTTTTATTCCCCAGCCATTCTTTTTGTATTTATTTAATTACTCCGACTTTTACCTGCTGGTACGCCGTCCGGTGTGCCCTGTGAAATGAAAGGTGGCATTCTTTATTTATTTATTCATTTATTCATTCATAACTGACAGCCTCGCGCTCCGCTCGTGCCCGGGCAGAAGAGGTGCTCCAATTTGGCTTAACTGTGACACACGCCCGCCCTCCTCCCCCGGAGCTTCCATTCGGTTAAACTTAGGGGCCGCTTGGCACCGCCCGTGCCCGGGGAAGGTGCTCCTCTTCGGCTTACTGTGACGTGAGCATGCCCTCCTCCTCCGGAGCTTCCATTCGGTTAAACTTAGGGGCCGCTTGGAACCGCCCGTGCCCGGGGAAGGTGCTCCTCTACGGCTTAACTGCCACGCACGCCGGCCGGAGCTCTGGTACGGTCCGAACCGCGCGAAACGTCGCCACCGATCGTGTCCGGGGGAACGTGCTCTTCTTCGTCCACTCTCCTCTTCGCCCACGCTCTTCTTCGGCGCACGCCGGCCGTCTAATCTCTCCAGCGACCCGTCGTGCCGCTCGGCGAAACTACAATGCCCCCGAATATTTTTTAGACCCGCGAAGCACTGAACCCGCGAAAGGTGAACCGCGAAGTAGCGAGGGTTCACTGTATGTATAAGACCAAGACCTACAAAAAAGTCTCTTGGAGCAATGAGCTAGGTTTTACAGGAAGTCGGCCATTTTGAATTTACTTAAAAGGGGGCGGGTCACCACAATGGACTTTGTGTAGAAATTATTATTGGGGCCCGAGCTGCGACCGCGGCGAGGTCCCTATTGTTTTTGTAGAAAACATTATTACTTTTATTATTATTATTATTATTATTATTATTATTAGGGCCTGAGCAGCGACCGCTGCGAAGTCCCTATTGTTTTTGTAGAAATTATTATTATTATTATTTTTCCGATTGTTCGATCGCATTTTTGACCCCCGAAACATGCACAAAAACTCACCAAACTTGGCAGTCTCATCGGGCATGGCGAAAAATTTGATATTTTAACGTCTAATATGAACAGGAAGTGAGTTATGAATTTTTGAAAGTCCGACTTTTGCCCTTTTTTGCATGTTTACAGGGGTCATTCTTTTGCACCCTGATCCTAAAGGCTTCATCTGATTGCCTTAAAATTCTGTCTGTAGCATCTGAAGACCTGGGACAAACACTGGGGCTAAAATTTTTTGTTTCCGAAATACTATATGACGGGGGCGGGGCTTCAAAGTTTTCACTTAAGATTTCCTTCGCCGCAATGGACAAAATGCTTAATAACTCTCCTGCACATGCTGCTAAAAATCCAAAACTTCACATGTACATAAAGAGTCTGTACCTGAAGACATCTATATGTTTATATTCAGTTATACACCTTGCGCCAATCAATATCATTTTTTACATTTTGACGTACTGCACGGTGCCCTTTTAACGAATCCGATTGAAAATTGGCTAGAAAAGACTCAAGACATTGATCTTACTCTATCCCTATTTTTATGACTTTCCTTCAAAGGGCGTGGCTATTACGGTGCCGCAGAGTCTGATTATTCTCCGTGGCAAAAAAAGTTCCTGCAAAATGATTCAGATGATCCATCTTCTGGAAATCTTTCACATTTGAGGATATTCAGGCCCTGAAGACGGCTGCCAACTTATTTTTGATCGCAGTGGTAGCGCCACCAACTGGTTAAAACAAATACAAATTATTTTCGTTGATGTTTTTCTCCGGGCAGGTGAACAAAATCTACCTTATATTTGCTCAAATGAGTGTTTAGGCCTTGAGCATGTCACAATACGAAAGTCTTTCGCCTTCTTCAGAGTGTCACATGATGGTGTCTTGTGACCCGTCTTTATCAGCTGATGTTCCATGAGGGCGTGACTTACCTGTCACAAGAATGAAGGCAAGTCACGCCCCCCGCTGTCCGTTCACTCTGCCAAAATGCTGCTCCAGGTGGTAGAGAGGATGAAGGCTCCCTTGTCTCTGTTCATGGTTTTTATGCCTCGCTTGCAGATCTCAATGGCCTCTCTGATCCAGCGCTGTTGTTTGTTCTCTTCGGTGCGGATGACCCTGCCCTTCTCCCGGTCCATGATGTGGTTTTCCCTTTTGCAGTGGTCAGTGATTGCTGATTTGTAATGTTCATGTTGTGCTTGTTCTTTTACTGCTCTGATTTTTCATTTTTTTGACAGGTAAGTCACACCCTCATGGAACATCAGCTGATAAAGACGGGTCTCAAGACACCATCATGCGACACTCTGAAGAAGGCGAAAGACTCGCCGAAACATGTCAGGTAAAAAATTAACCTAAAACATAATTGTCTGCTTTTAATGAATCAGTCAAATATCAATAATAAGAAGACAAAATGAACCTAATACAAATAAATGAATGCTTAATAACTCCCCTGCACATGCTCCTAAAAATCCAAACCTTCACCTGTAAATAAAACGTCCCGACCTGAAGACATCTTAATGTTATTATTTTGTTATACACACAGTGCCGCCAAGTGGAATCAAAAATTTTTTTTATTTTAATTTTCACGTACTGCACGGTGCCCTTTTGACGAATCCGACTGAAAATGAGTCAGAAAAGATTCAAGACAATGATCTTACTCTCTGCCGAATTTTGTGACGTTTTGGCAAAAGGCGTGGCTATTAAGGTGCTGAAAAGTCCGATTGTACTCTGTGGCAACAAAAGCTCCGGCAACATGACTCAGATGATCCTATCTTCTCGAAGTTGTACACATTTGAGGATACTTCAGCCCTGAAGACATCTACCAACTTATTTTACATCGTAGTAGTAGCGCCACCAACTGGTAAAAGCTAATACAAGTTATTTTCTTGGATGTTTTTCTCCGTGCAACTCAACAAGGTCGCCCTCATATATGCTCGGATGACTGTTTCGGCCATGAGGATGTCACAATACGAAATTCGTCCTTTTTCATGAAAAGTTGTGGGAGTGGCATTGCACTGTTCGGCAATAAAACAAAGCTGATTATGAGGTTCTAAATATGAACGACAACTTGTAAAACTTTACACACACATCAGGCCGAGCAAATTTATCAATATTTTATACGTTAGTTGTGCAGCTTTTTTGAAATGGCTCGCCATGGCCCTCGAGAAATGTTAAAAAAAAAGCAGCTCTGGTTGAGTGTTTCACCTCGCTTTTTGTAAATTTTATGGAGTACAGTGAACCCTCGGTTATCGCGGTTAATGGGGACCGAGACCACCCGCGAAAACTGAAAATCCGCGAAGTAGCGGCGCACCTTCAAAAATGCTTAAAAAAAATATACAATATATATAATAAATATATAAATATATATATATATATATATATATATATATATATATATATACGGGGGGAGAGAGAGAGAGAGAGTGAAATTCATGTTATAACAAAAAAACCAAATTATTATTAAAACGTATTATTTTTTTATTCCCCCAGCCATTCTTTTTGTATTTATTTAATTACTCCGACTTTTACCTGCTGGTACGCCGTCCGGTGTGCCCTGTGAAATGAAAGGTGGCATTCTTTATTTATTTATTCATTTATTCATTCATAACTGACAGCCTCGCGCTCCGCTCGTGCCCGGGCAGAAGAGGTGCTCCAATTCGGCTTAACTGTGACACACGCCCGCCCTCCTCCCCCGGAGCTTCCATTCGGTTAAACTTAGGGGCCGCTTGGCACCGCCGTGCCCGGGGAAGGTGCTCCTCTTCGGCTTACTGTGACGCGAGCATGCCCTCCTCCTCCGGAGCTTCCATTCGGTTAAACTTAGGGGCCGCTTGGAACCGCCCGTGCCCGGGGAAGGTGCTTCTCTTCGGCTTACTGTGACGCGAGCATGCCCTCCTCCTCCGGAGCTTCCATTCGGTTAAACTTAGGGGCCGCTTGGAACCGCCCGTGCCCGGGGAAGGTGCTCCTCTTCGGCTTACTGTGACACGAACATGCCCTCCTCCTCCGGAGCTTCCATTCGGTTAAACTTAGGGGCCGCTTGGCACCGCCCGTGCCCGGGGAAGGTGCTCCTCTACGGCTTAACTGCCACGCACGCCGGCCGGAGCTCTGGTACGGTCCGAACCGCGCGAAACGTCGCCACCGATCGTGTCCGGGGGAACGTGCTCTTCTTCGTCCACTCTCCTCTTCGCCCACGCTCTTCTTCGGCGCACGCCGGCCGTCTAACCGCTCCAGCGCCCCGTCGTGCCGCTTGCCGAAACTACAATGCCCCCGAATATTTTTTAGACCCGCGAAGCACTGAACCCGCGAAAGGTGAACCGCGAAGTAGCGAGGGTTCACTGTATGTATAAGACCAAGACCTACAAAAAAGTCTCTTGGAGCAATGAGCTAGGTTTTACAGGAAGTCGGCCATTTTGAATTTACTTAAAAGGGGGCGGGTCACCACAATGGACTTTGTGTAGAAATTATTATTGGGGCCCGAGCAGCGACCGAGGGTTCACTGTACTCCATAAAATTTACAAAAAGCGAGGTGAAACACTCAACCAGGGCTGCTTTTTTTAACATTTCTCGAGGGCCATGGCGAGCCATTTCAAAATAGCTGCACAACTAACGTATAAAATATTGATAAATTTGCTCTGCCTGATGTGTGTGTAAAGTTTCACGAGTTGTCGTTCATATTTAGAACCTCATAATCAGCGTTGTTTTATTGCCCACAACTTTTCACGAAAAAGGATGAATTTCGTATTGTGACATCCTCATGGCCGAAACAGTCATCCGAGCATATATGAGGGCGACCTTGTTGAGTTGCACGGAGAAAAACATCCAAAAAAATAACTTGTATTAGCTTTTACCAGTTGGTGACGCTACTACTACGATGAAAAATAAGTTGGTGGATGTCTTCAGGGCTGAAGTATCCTCAAATGTGTACAACTTCGAGAAGATAGTATCATCTGAGCAATGTTGCCGGAGCTTTTGTTGCCACAGAGTACAATCGGACTTTTCAGCACCGTAATAGCCACGCCTTTTGCCAAAACGTCACAAAAAACGGCAGAGAGTAAGTGAGTCTTTTCTGACTAATTTTCAGTCGGATTCGTCAAAAGGGCACCGTGCAGTACGTGAAAATTAAAATAAAAAAAAAATTTTGATTCCACTTGGCGGCGCTGTGTGTATAATTTTTTTCAGCATGGGCACAAGAATTCCACCGAACATCGCCAGTTCAATGGGATTTTGGTTAAGTCCGCAAATAATTGTGGACAATATACTTTGGCTTCGCGCTCGAATAATTTTACTCGTATATACTTCAATGAGGGTGTAGTGTGGGTATCGGGATCTTTAACACGCCCTAACACGAAGCTGACTCTCCAACCGCCACAGCCTTTTAATGACGAAATTATAAAATAAACAAAAACACTGTTCAACAACATAAAATAAAATAAAAAATCACATCATACTTACATTTATAAACTTTAATCCTCAAGAACATTATTCTCAGGTTGACCGAAAGACGAGGACACGGGAGCGCCTCGGGCATGTTCTTCTTCCTTGTGTAGGCGAATGACGTTTTAAGGTGCTTGTCCGCCACCTGCTGTGCTGAACTATGTATTAAATAAGAAAAGCAAATTGTTGAATGTTTTTTCCCCAATGAAGACTGAATTGTAAAATACCCGGAAATGGCTTTTCTGTTTTATTGTGCATTTAAAAAAAATTCAGATTGTCCTTTTTTGTTGAGATAATTGTTGAATATTGAAATTGCACATGTAACTGGTAATTTAGTTTTAGATATTATTTGAACCAGTGGAGGGCCATGCATTTCACACCTGGGCCTTCAATGAAGTCCTACTTCGTCCTACTTGAATAAATCCCCCTCATAATACCATAATTTATGACACCACGGGTGGACAAACAATATACAGAAAAGCACTTAGACAGCACTGACCGAGTGTTGGACGATATAGCTTCTCTTGAAAGGTCCGTGTTGAAAATGGCCTCGCAAGTGAATCTTCAATTTCTAAAGATAAAGATGTCTTTTAATTGTCCCATAACGGGGACATTTGCAGTGTTACAGCAGCAAAGATATACATCACACAGTGGCACCGACGTAATGTAGCCGTTAATGTATAACATTGGCAGCAGGCATTCATAAAAAGCATGCAAATATACACAGTATATACGTATATACACAGATCCCCATGTATATACACACTTACAGCCCACAACATATACAAGTGTAAGGAAACACTCCTAATGCCTGTCTATGGTTCAGAGGGGAAATAAATAAAAACGCTGCAATGATAAAAAAAAATACTGAATGATTGAAAATACTGCAATGATAAAAATACTGCAAGAATAAAAGTACTGTACCCAGCCAACATGTCCAACTGGGCCCCAAATGGGGTAAATGCGGGATTCCTGGGTACCAAGTGGGAATGGGCTAGAAGTGGGCAATGGTACAGGGTTCCATGTGGGCGCCATCTGGGATTGGTGGGCATGGGCTTAAACTGGGCAAATGTTGTGGGTGCAATACGGGTTGTGTATGGGCTAAGTGGGCATGGGTTAGAACTGGTAAAGATAAAGAAAAAGATGTCCTTTATTAGTCCCACAATGGGGAAATTTGAGGTGTTACAGCAGCAAAGATATAGCTCACACAGAGTCGGCGGCGTAATGTAGCCGTTAATGTATAACATTAGCAGCAGACATTCATAAAAAGCATGCAAATATACACAGTATAAACGTATCTAAGTGTAAGGAAACACTCCTAATGTCTGTCCATTATACAGAGGGGAAAATGCTGTAATGATAAAAACTACTGAATCTACTACTGAAACCATTTATAGGTCCTATTTGGGTTATGTGTGGGCTAAGTGGGCATGGGTTAGAACTGGTCAACCATGTGAGGGTCTCATATGGGCTGTATATGGGCCAAGTGGGCATGGGTTAGAGCTGGTCAACCATGTCTGGGTCCTATTTGGGTTATGTGTGGGCTAAGTGGGCATGGGTTAGAAGTGGTCACCATTTATCGGTCCTGTTTGGGTTATGTGTGGGATAAGTGGGCATAGGTTAGAGCTGGTCAACCATGTCTGGGTCCTGTATGGGTTATAGATGAGCTAAGCGGGCATGGGTTTGAAAATTTGTTCTGGAGCCTTTTTGATATTTAATGCATGCTATGCTAATAGTAACCACCCGAAGACTATTCTCAGTAGAACTATTCAATGGATGCCAAAACGATAGAGACATGGCCATGGAGCCTATGCTGCGAGATTGTGAAAGGACTAAAATAAGTGTAGGATTTTTGAGGACCAGAAGTCAGCTTTTATTAGGTTTGACATTGATTTAACTTATGGAACAATGCAAATTATGGTCGGGTTGTTGTTGGACTTTTTCCGCTTTTGACTAAGGGACGGGTGTTTTTATTTTCTGGGACTCTTTAGAACAAGCGGCACGGTGGCGGACTGGTTAGCAAGTCCGCATCACAGTACAGAAGTGCAAGGTTCTCCCTGTGCCTGCTAGGGTTTTCGCCGGTTTCCTCCCACTTTCCAAAAACATTCATGATAGGTTGATTGGTCACTGGTCCAAGGTCTGAGTGTGAGAGCGGATGGTTGCTTGTCTCTGTGTGCCCTGCGATTGACTGGCAACCAGTTCAGGGTGTACCCTGTCGACTGCCCGAAGACAGCTGGGATAGGCTCCAGCACTCCCGGGGACCCTTGTGAGGACAAGAAGCAGTACAGAGGATTGATTGATTTATTAAAATTAAAATTAAATTCATGTATTTATCTATGCTAAATTTAACAAGGCTGGACGTTATATTTTGTGAATTTACATGTACCCCCAACTGTGACTTAATAACCCTTAAGGGACAAGATAACATTTTATAATATTCCAGACAGCTAAGATTGTCATCTATGAACTATTTGACAAGGCAGGTCCAGCATTGTCAGCCACATCCAACAGTCAACACAGTTACTTTTTTTTTAATAAACAAAATCAACATTATTAATTAATGTTATTTTATTAATTCTGTATGCTGTGAAAGATCTTTATTCAAAGTATATTTGAAGTTATTTCTACCTTATTGCTTGATTTTTGTAGATTCAAGTTGGAGTTGGCAAAATTACAGATTCTTTTGAAGGCAGCATATTCAAACTGTGAGAAAAGGAGCGAATGCAAGCTACGCGGTCTTTGAGGTGCGGCAGAAGAGCTGAAAGCACGGTGAGTCCCGAACGATAATTGAATTAATTAATTAATCTTGGGTAAATGTCTGGCTCTCATTTTTTAGACTTACTTTACAATGTGTTTTGTAATTTTTCAAGGTTGCCTGTGTTGGAAAACTGCTTGGTGCGTTAGCTAAAACACAGTATGCTAAAATGATAAGTGACGAGAACACAGAGGGTATATCAACAACGTACGTACTCGAATTATTTTGGGGAAAACTTAAGTACATTATAATCACCCTTTTAATAATACTGATAAGCGTTGTGTGTTTTATTTATTTTTATGAGGACCTTTACAACGAGCTACATATTGTTAGCATTGGGCCTACGACGCTAAACACAGTGTCCCTCGATCTCTCTCCAAAATTCTCCAAAAGACTTAAGCTTTCACTCAAATTAATACAATCTACTCCACTAGCTCATTTAAGGCTTTTTTGTGATGTGTTTGATTTGGGTAAGTAAAGCAAAACATATTAACTGTTGAATGTTGCCTGTTATTTAAATAATAGAAATTCAAGATGAAAGTTGAACAGATATTGAAATGCTAGATTGGCTCATTCAGAATCATGCCACAATGTGCTTTGTATGTTTTGTGTGTGGGTTTATCAAGCTCTAATTCAATGCAGTGTCCAAAACGAGCGCGCATAATTGTTGGATGAATGTTGGTTAATAGAGTCAGATAATAGTTAAAATTCCAACAGTTGAACAGATGTTGAAATGCTAGATTGGCTCATTCAGAATCATGCCACAATGTGCTTTGTATGTTTTGTGTGTAGGCTTATCAAGCTCTAATTCAATGCAGTGTTGAGCTGCATTTGAGAGGAACTACGTAAGTAACTAATGTGGAAAAATTGTGACTTCTTTGTGTACTTTTATTTTGAATATTCAAATTTTGTGGGTAAAGGTTAGAGAAAATAAGTTAAAAATGAGAGCTGTACAGGTATTTAAGTTTTTGGTTTGTAAAATACCCGAATGTGGGTTTCAGCAGGTGAGGCAATGATTGGACAGAGCAAAAGCTATGCTCCAAAATAGAAGTGATTACACCTTCACTAGACTAACCTGCAGCTAATTACATAATTATAAAATTAACACTTTAACCTGGCTTCCCCATCACAGATGTATTCTTTTAAATGCAAAGCTTTTTGTTCTAGCTTTTGTTGTTAAATGACATTCATGCCCAAGTGTCTATGCATCCATTGCAGGGATGTTTTCTCAAGTGACGAGTCTGAAGCCTGTGATGACGAAGTACCATCTACACCTCCCCATGGATTGTCACAGAGAAAAAGCTTCCTAACCAAGAGAGGCGCTGCAGAAGGTCCTTGAGTACGTCCAACGTGTTGAGTCTGTGAGTCTACTGCAGGATCTAATGCAGGTATGAAAATGATGAAATTTTAATGTATTATCTTCAAAATTATAAATAATTATTTAATTTCTTGAAATATAAAATTAGGTACCCTAAACCCAAGTAGGAACCCCAGTCCCAGTACATTCCTGATTCTGGAGCTACAGAGATCAAACCATCCTACTGTATCACTAAATAGCCCCACCTCTAAAACCCTGATTCGGAAGGCCGAGTTGAAAGACTTCAGAGTTCAAGATGGTCAACTGCAACTATGATAAGCCGAATGTGTTCACCCCAAGTCGGAAACTGAGAAAAAGACTCAATTTTCACATGATTTCAGTCCCTTCTATATTTAAAAGAATGTATTGGGGCTCTAAAAATGTGAAATATTTTTACAAGTATTTCTTTTACTACTCATAGGCAGTTTCATAATAATAGTACAATTTGGCATCGTGTATTGTTTTTTGGTTCCATTCAAAATGCACAAGACGTATAGACATATTTTGTTTGTGGATCGCTGCAGCATCACACGAGCGCACAGAGACAAACGTGGCAGCAACTTAAAACAATTAAAATATCGAATCGAAATCGAGAACTGAAAATCAAAAATCGAATCGGGGCTTGAGTGAATCGTTACCTCCCTAATCATAATCATTTTGGTAGAATGTTGGGCTCTTGCCCTTTGAGTGTATATGGCGTTACCGAAGCTGTTCACTTAATCGACAATTCCTTTCCTGTGACGTTTATCATACCCAGTTTAACTGCCAAAATATTTTTAAGTGTGTGATGATTATCTGGATCGAGTGACACCCATGTTATAATGGTTGCAGGTATTGGTGGATTGGACGATAGTGTCAGAACAATGATGGCGTTCATCATGACAAATCCTCTGTCTCTGAAGTACAATCTCTTTGGACATCGTAGCAAGAACAAGCGCCGAGACCTGCCTTTTTCTGATGTTCTATACGGTAATATATTTTTTTTTTTTTTTTTTTTTAAGGGATTGTGGTGTGAAGACATTTCAGCATGTCCCATAAGGTTTCACAATCATTAAATAGCTTTACTAAGTTGGCTTCTTGTCTTTTTTGTTTTAGGAGCACTGAAAAGGAATGGAGCCACAAAGGACATCAACGAGAAGGACACAGGCAACCCTGTCCAAGTGGTTCATGGGAGCTTGTGATCAAGGTGGGAATAGGGCAGTTCGAGCTCGGAGATCTCAAGGCAACTGTCAGGTTTAAAACGTCCTGACGCCATTTTTAGACTGAAGGTGACATAAATCCAGACCAAACCAGTTAGAGTTTTGTTTTTGACCATTCGCGAATGGGAGAGGAAGTCAGGAGGTGAAGCAGGCGTCTTGCCAGTTCAATCTCGCGCACTATCTCTCTCACTCTCTACCACCCGTTCGGTCTTTTATCAGCAACCTAAGCAGACAATGGAGGTCTGTCTGAAATTCTAGCAGGCAGGCAGGAAGCAATCAACCACAGTAGTCAGTCAGGAATTCGAAACTAAAGTGTGTGCGTGTGTTCCAGTTGTGCGCGTGTGTGCTAAAGCAATAATGTGAGTGTCTGTGTGTGTGTGCGCAATTATAACTGATACAAATAGTGTATAAAAACATGATTAGAAATACACAAACTATTTACATATCCTCATCCCATCTCACATTCCCCCGTTTGTGGGTTTAAATCATGTCCTTACGGCTTTAAGACAGATCATCATAATGAAATCATACAACAGTGTGGTCATCCGTGGAGGGGCGAAAACCCTCAGTAGGGACAAAATTCCCCTCCTCCCTTCCGGCGTGGAACGAGATTCTCATGGTATGTTGGTCACTTGGGAATAAAACATAAAAAAACTTCAATATACCTAGTGAAAAATAACAAAACTGTCTCCACGCAGAGCTTGTCTCCACGCAGAGCTTGTCTCTGCGGCGACTTGATGGAGGCCCTTGCCTCGTTGTAGGAGGGGACAGCCGTCTTTACCTCCCGGATCTTCGTGTGTGGTGTATGTGTGTGCATGTGTGGGGGCAGGGGCAAAAGGGTCCATGTGTTATTTAGGTTTCAGTGTCCAGTTCGAGTTTGTCATTGTCCAGTTCGAATTCGTCATTCTCAACATCAATCAGGTTGTAATGGTACATTTGGGCAACAAACATGCAGTTAATAATCATCTTTGTCATAAGAATAATGCAACATGAACAGACTACACATAACAAAAATGAAAACCATAATTATCCCGATATATTGTCTTTCAAATTCTTCGTAGTGGTCATAACATCAATAATTGTTTCATTTTATTAAAAATGTAAATGCAGTAATGTTCTCCAATCAAGGCTAAAATTCTTTATGTACGTCATTAATTTCCAAACAATATCTAATCTTTTTGTTCTGTGGCTTCAACATTCGTATCTGTGGCTGGTTGTGCGGTTCCGATGTGCGTGTGGTCCGATATTGTGACTCAGGTGGGCTCCTGTTCGAGGGATTCGCGTTGCTCGGCCTTTAGCTGGAAACCGGAGAAGCTTGTACTGCAACTGGTGGATCCAGCTGCCACGCCCCGCGACCTTTGCTGCCGTCGGGGTCACTGAAATCATCTGGCGAGGGCCATCTCAGCATTCACTTGTCCCAACGAAGTCGTTTCAGCACCTTGAAGAAGAGTTGGTCTCCCACACGGACGTGATTTCTCTGTGGATCAGAACACACTGGCCAGTAATTGCGTCTTTTTTTTTTTTTTTCTTTTTGGTCAAAACATGTTTCCCATGTGGACTGGGACTGATGTGCCAGTCGCTGGTGGTTCTGATGAACCTGAGAGTCGATAGGGGATAGTGTCCTAACTTCGGCTGGCACTATCCTCATTGCTGTGATTGAAACACAGTCTGGTCATTGTCTCCTTTTTTTCCCTCATATTCTTGATAAGTCTGCCCTTAACAGTCCCATTAGTGCGTTCCACAAGTCCTGCAGACTGTATGCACAATGACGCTTTGAGTCAATTTTGCAACAACTGTCCCACTTGTTACAACATCATTCACAAAATGCATAATTTTCACTTCAAATCACTTCTTGAAATTCCAAATGTCAGGATAATTTGTGTTAGGTTGAAGATGTATTTTATCCCATATTTTACTCTATTAGTATTGCAAAAGAATTGTTCCACAGCGTGACCCATGTTTGACCATATGGATGAGAAGACTTCACAGAGAAGCGGATGCCTGAAGACTGGATCAACGTCTGCAACATCAAAGGAGGTGTGCTGAGACACACCTCTAAAACAAAAGGACTGAGACTTTAGTACCAGAGCACTAAAAGGGCATATCTGCCTTTTCAATCAGTGGATGACTGCCATTGATGTCTGTCTTTCCTCTTGTGTCTGAGATGTTTACATGTTCCTGCTGGTGCTCCCCCCTTCATCCCTTAGTGCAAATACATTGTATTGTTAGGGACTTCCCTAATAAAATAGAGGGCTCGGCGGAGTGTGCTCCAGAACGAATTTGGAGATGTAACTGAGCACACCTCTGTTCGTTCTCCTCGCGAGTAAAAGATCAACTCTTGTCTTCCTTCCATTCATTTAGCCTATGTTCAGTGAATGCTTAGGTGATTGAACCTGACAATTTGATTACACAACACTTTTTCCAACTGTTTTAGCATCAACATATGTTGTCGGAAACAACTTAATCCATTTTGAAAACATATGAATTACAACCAAACAATATTGCATCTCAAACAAATAACACTGTCTAAAAAAAAGTTTTTTGTTGAAAAGTCTGTATGTGGGAACAATTTCATATCATACTACCCCTCTCTTGACACATGGTTATGCTCGTGTGTCACTCTTATTACTTTTCCAATCAATGAATTAGGCAGCCAGGATTTGCCATCTGCCAATTTGCTGATCCTGTCCTCAGCAATGTTTGCACCTTTGTTCTCCCAATTTGTGCGTTCAATTACTGGTACCTTTTTCCCTGGCGTGGGATCAAATTGTCAAGTTGATTTTCTGCGTGTGTGTGCGTGTGGGGGTGTGTTCATTTTCCCTTTTAGCTGCGCTGTGTCGATATAAAGGCGAGGCAGTTTCCAATTGTAATTGTGTCATTTTCTGTTAAGTGAATTTTGCGTTCACAAATAACTATTTTAGACGTGCTTTATGCACAACTTTTCTTTTCCTGTTGTGGTTTTTAAAGCCCAATGTCGACAGAACGCATGAACATTTATCTTGATTGTCAGTCCACATTGTAACCATACAACTCATACAAGATGGGAAACCCCAAATTTTAATTAGCTCACACCCGCCTACGCTCTTCCTGCTTATCCTAACAATCTCTTATCCGTTGGTATCACAATGTTAGTACTCCCATCGCATAAAAGTCAGTTTGATTTCAGGCTGCGACCTTGGTTCTCAAACACTTTTACTTCTTATCAGTCTGGAATGCCCACCTGGTCTGTGTTACAAGTCTGAGTTCCTCCAGTCGGGAGGAAGGTCAAGTCGCGGTTTGGTGATAATTTGGACGGCTCCACAGTCGTGTGGCGCCTCCTAGATGATGCGGGGAAAAAATGACGCTGGGCTGAAATGCACCGCAACTTATCAGTATAATGTGTCCCTGTGACAATTAGGCCGGCGTGCAATGTGAATGTGGTGGGAAAAGAATGTAATTTTTTGATTCCTTAAAGCAACAGTGAAAGCTCTTAATCACACTCTAAGTGGTTCTCTGCCACGAAATCCAAATTGTTGTGACTAAATATGCAAATGAATTCATTTTGCCCTGGTTCCTGCAGTAACCCAGGCTAATGAAGTCATTTTTTGCAGTCACTGTTTTGCTCAAATGGCTTATAATAATTTGGTAGTGCGTTAAGATGCTTTGTCGATACAATCTTGTAGTTTATCTTCACAAGTTCCAACATACACAACCCATTCCATGGCCATGACGATACTGTTTTAAAGATTACCAAGGCTTGTTGGACCTTTCTCTGCCACATAAATTACAGCCCTGAGAGGCACTGGGCCTCAACTTTATCTATGAAGGGTCAGGGATTTAATGGGGGTCACCGAGGCGTCCCAAGGAAAGTTTTTACAGAAAAGTGGTCTGGCAATATCTTTTCTCTTTCTTATCACTGACAATGCGCCCCTTTAAAGTTTTGACGTTTGTTTGAATTCGCCCGTGCTTATTAATTCTATTGAAGTCCAATTTTGTCAGTGTATCACGGCCTAATGAGTAAAACGCATGTTGATGTAGAACTCCTTCTACACACACTTTTATGTTTGACTTTTTACGTCACGTGATCCTCCATTGCTACCACAACTCGTCCTGAAAAGTTAATGTTTTGTAACAAGACTTACTGCTTCCTCCTTTCTTTCTTTTCTTTTTCCTTCCTTCTGCCCAACACGTTCATGCTTTCTGTGCATAATTTAGAATTTTCTTTTCCATTTTACAAGTTGGCCAATTTAAATTAGGTTGTTTTATTTGAAAAGCCTGTAATTCTCTTTTTTTCCCCTTTTCACCTAATCACAAATTTCTTATCACAAAAATGAACATGTTAATTCTATTTTATTTCCTATTTTTCCAATCTTGTGACTCATTTCACTTCAACCAGTTCTACCTTAAAGTGGACAAGTACACATCAATGTTTTTTGTAGTTTCTATTTTCTTCTCTGCTTTAATGAAAATTATAGCCCTTCTAGCCAAATTTTTCCTGTGTCATTTCTATCTCTGCATTTCATTCCATTTCTGGCCTACCTTAATACTAAAACAAAAATGCTCTTTCAAAAATTAAAACTATCTAAAACTAGTGATGGCAAAATGAAGCCCCATAAAGCAGCCAAGCCCTGCAGGGAAATACTTCACACACGAATGGGCTTCGAGATGCTTCATTTTTCTTGACTACGCCATCCCATGGACAGAAAAATGTATAACATGCTTGGTGCATGCAATAAAATGGTGAGCTGTAAATCATGCTCTGCCCACCAAACAATATGTATTTGAAGAGTGATTTTAATTGTTCTGTTTTACTTTGTCTTCTAACTTCTCCAATATTCAGACAGCTCCGCCGAGACCAACGTTTCACCCCCACACTGATATAAAATGGACCCAACCGTTTGGGTCTCTTTCCAAATTTGGTACCAAAGCCTCCCCCACAGTGCGGCAGCTATCTTGAATTGGCCCGTTCCCAGAAAGTTTTACTTCATTCAGTGTCATTCAGTATTATTCAAAATCTTTCAGTGTCATTCCAAATCATTCAATGTCATTCACAATCTTTCCACATCCTTCCACCTTCCATCGTTCAGTGTCATTCCACATTCTCTTTCATATATAACATAACATAACAATAACATAATCCTGGGTCAGCAGACACCTAATTAATGTGTTAATACATGATACATTTTTCTATAAGCAACCCTTATGATTGTAACGTATTTTTAATTCTTTCTAGGCGGGAACTGTCCGAACAAAAAATTCATGCAATTTGTAATTAGACACTTTGTCATACAAAAAGTCACTCAGGGCAAGAGAAAAAAAATTGTCACTTGCCCAAGTTGGGCAAGTAATTTGGCCACTCGGGCAAGGCAAATTTTAGTGGCACTTGCCCTATGGGCAAGCAGTTTTTAAAGTTAACTTCGAACCCTGTGATGGTGTCTTGTGACCTGTCTTTATCAGCTGATGTTCCATGAAGGCGTGCCTTACCTGTCACAAGAATGAAGGCAAGTCACGCCCCCCGCTGTCCATTCACTCCGCCAAGACGCTGCTCCAGGTGGTAGAGAGGATGAAGGCTCCCTTGTCTCTGTTCATGGTTTTTATGCCTCGCTTGCAGATCTCAATGGCCTCTCTGATCCAGCGCTGTAGTTTGTTCTCTTCTGTGCGGATGACCCTGCCCTTCTCCCGGTCCATGATGTGGTTTTCCCTTTTGCAGTGGTCAGTGATTGCTGATTTGTAATGTTCATGTTGTGCTTGTTCTTTTACTGCTCTGATTTTTTAATTTTTTTGACAGGTAAGTCACACCCTCATGGAACATCAGCTGATAAAGACTGGTCTCAAGACACCATCATGCGACACTCTGAAGAAGGCGAAAGACTCGCCGAAACATGTCAGGTAAAAAATTAACCTAAAACATAAATGTCTGCTTTTAATGAATCAGTCAAATATCAATAATAAGAAGACAAAATGAACCTAATACAAATAAATGAATGCTTAATAACTCCCCTGCACATGCTCCTAAAAATCCAAACCTTCACCTGTAAATAAAACGTCCCGACCTGAAGACATCTTAATGTTATTATTTTGTTTTACACACAGCGCCGCCAAGTGGAATCAAAAATTTGTTTTTATTTTAATTTTCACGTACTGCACGGTGCCCTTCTGACGAATCCGACTGAAAATTAGTCAGAAAAGACTCAAGACAATGATCTTACTCTCTGCCGAATTTTGTGACGTTTTGGCAAAAGGCGTGGCTATTACGGTGCTGAAAAGTCCGATTGTACTTTGTGACAACAAAAGCTCCGGCAACATGACTCAGATGATCCTATCTTCTCGAAGTTGTACACATTTGAGGATACTTCAGCCCTGAAGACTTCTACCAACTTATTTTTCATCGTAGTTGTAGCGCCACCAACTGGTAAAAGCTAATACAAGTTATTTTCTTGGATGTTTTTCTCCGTGCAACTCAACAAGGTCGCCCTCATATATGCTCGGATTACTGTTTCGGCCATGAGGATGTCACAATACGAAATTCGTCCTTTTTCGTGAAAGGTTGTGGGAGTGGCATTGCACTCTTCGGCAATAAAACAACGCTGATTATGAGGTTGTAAATATGAACGACAACTCGTGAAACTTTACACACACATCAGGCCGAGCAAATTTATAAATATATATATATATATATATATATATATATATATATATATATATATATATACGGGGAGAGAGAGAGTGAAATTCATGTTACAACAAAAAAACCAAATTATTATTAAAACATATTATTTTTTAATTCCCCAGCCATTCTTTTTGTATTTATTTAATTACTCCGACTTTTACCTGCTGGTACGCCGTCCGGTGTGCCCTGTGAAATGAAAGGTGGCATTCTTTATTTATTTATTCATTTATTCATTCATAACTGACAGCCTCGCGCTCCGCTCGTGCCCGGGCGGAAGAGGTGCTCCAATTCGGCTTAACTGTGACACACGCCCGCCCTCCTCCCCCGGAACTTCCATTCGGTTAAACTTAGGGGCCGCTTGGCACCGCCCGTGCCCGGGGAAGGTGCTCCTCTTCGGCTTACTGTGACGCGAGCATGCCCTCCTCCTCCGGAGCTTCCATTCAGTTAAACTTAGGGGCCGCTTGGCACCGCCCGTGCCCGGGGAAGGTGCTCCTCTTCGGCTTACTGTGACGCGAGCATCCCCTCCTCCTCCGGAGCTTCCATTCGGTTAAACTTAGGGGCCGCTTGGAACCGCCCGTGCCCGTGGAAGGTGCTCCTCTTCGGCTTACTGTGACGCGAGCATGCCCTCCTCCTCCGGAGCTTCCATTCGGTTAAACTTAGGGGCCGCTTGGCACCGCCCGTGCCCGGGGAAGGTGTTCCTCTACGGCTTAACTGCCACGCACGCCGGCCGGAGCTCTGGTACGGTTCAAACCGCGCGAAACGTCGCCACCGATCGTGTCCGGGAGAACGTGCTCTTCTTCGTCCACTCTCCTCTTCGCCCACGCTCTTCTTCGGCGCACGCCGACCGTCTAACTGCTCTAGCGCCCCGTCGTGCCGCTCGGCGAAACTACAATGCCCCCGAATATTTTTTCGACCCGCGAAGCACTGAACCCGCGAAAGGTGAACCTCGAAGTAGCGAGGGTTCACTGTATGTATAAGACCAAGACCTACAAAAAAGTCTCTTGGAGCAATGAGCTAGGTTTTACAGGAAGTCGGCCATTTTGAATTTACTTAAAAGGGGGCGGGTCTCCACAATGGACTTTGTGTAGAAATTATTATTGGGGCCCGAGCAGCGACGGCGGCGAGGTCCCTATTGTTTTTGAAGAAATTATTATTAGGGCCCGAGCAGCGACCGCTACGAGGTCCCCATTGTTTTTGTGGAAATTATTATTATTTTTATTATTATTATTAGGGCCCGAGCAGTGACCGCTGCGAGGTCCCTATTGTTTTTCTAGAAATTGTTATTAGGGCCCGAGCTGCGACGGCTGCGAGGTCCCTATTGTTTTTGTAGAAAATATTATTACTTTTATTATTAATAATATTATTATTATTATTATTAGGGCCTGAGCAGCGACCGCTGCGAAGTCCCTATTGTTTTTGTAGAAATTATTATTATTATTATTTTTCCGATTGTTCGATCGCATTTTTGACCCCCGAAACATGCACAAAAACTCACCAAACTTGGCAGTCTCATCGGGCATGGCGAAAAATTTGATATTTTAACGTCTAATATGAACAGGAAGTGAGTTATGAATTTTTGAAAGTCCGACTTTTGCCCTTTTTTGCATGTTTACAGGGGTCATTCTTTTGCACCCTGATCCTAAAGGCTTCATCTGATTGCCTTAAAATTCTGTCTGTAGCATCTGAAGACCTGGGACAAACACTGGGGCTAAAATTTTTTGTTTCCGAAATACTATATGACAGGGGCGGGGCTTTAAAGTTTTCACTTAAGATTTCTTTCGCCGCAATGGACAAAATGCTTAATAACTCTCCTGCACATGCTGCTAAAAATCCAAAACTTCACATGTACATAAAGAGTCTGTACCTGAAGACATCTATATGTTTATATTCAGTTATACACCTTGCGCCAATCAATATCATTTTTTACATTTTGACGTACTGCACGGTGCCCTTTTAACGAATCTGATTGAAAATTGGCTAGAAAAGACTCAAGACATTGATCTTACTCTATCCCTATTTTTGTGACTTTCCTTCGAAGGGCGTGGCTATTACGGTGCCGCAGAGTCTGATTATTCTCCGTGGCAACAAAAGTTCCTGCAAAATGATTCAGATGATCCATCTTCTCGAAATTTTTCACATTTGAGGATATTCAGGCCCTGAAGACGGCTGCCAACTTATTTTTGATCGCAGTGGTAGCGCCACCGACTGGTTAAAACAAATACAAATTATTTTCGTTGATGTTTTTCTCCGGGCAGGTTAACAAAATCTACCTTATATTTGCTCGGATGAGTGTTTAGGCCTTGAGCATGTCACAATACAAAAGTCTTTCGCCTTCTTCAGAGTGTCACATGATGGTGTCTTGTGACCCGTCTTTATCAGCTGATGTTCCATGAGGGCGTGACTTACCTGTCACAAGAATGAAGGCAAGTCACGCCCCCCGCTGTCCGTTCACTCCGCCAAGATGCTGGTCCAGGTGGTAGAGAGGATGAAGGCTCCCTTGTCTCTGTTCATGGTTTTTATGCCTCGCTTGCAGATCTCAATGGCCTCTCTGATCCAGCGCTGTTGTTTGTTCTCTTCTGTGCGGATGACCCTGCCCTTCTCCCGGTCCATGATGTGGTTTTCCCTTTTGCAGTGGTCAGTGATTGCTGATTTGTAATGTTCATGTTGTGCTTGTTCTTTTACTGCTCTGATTTTTTTCATTTTTTTGACAGGTAAGCCACACCCTCATGGAACATCAGCTCAAGACACCATCATGCGACACTCTGAAGAAGGCGAAAGACTCGCCGAAACATGTCAGGTAAAAAATTAACCTAAAACATAATTGTCTGCTTTTAATGAATCAGTCAAATATCAATAATAAGAAGACAAAATGAACCTAATACAAATAAATGAATGCTTAATAACTCCCCTGCACATGCTCCTAAAAATCCAAACCTTCACCTGTAAATAAAACGTCCCGACCTGAAGACATCTTAATGTTATTATTTTGTTATACACACAGTGCCGCCAAGTGGAATCAAAAAATTTTTTTTATTTTAATTTTCACGTACTGCACGGTGCCCTTTTGACGAATCCGACTGAAAATTAGTCAGAAAAGACTCTAGACAATGATCTTACTCTCTGCCGAATTTTGTGACGTTTTGGCAAAAGGCGTGGCTATTACGGTGCTGAAAAGTCCGATTGTACTCTGTGGCAACAAAAGCTCCAGCAACATGACTCAGATGATCCTATCTTCTCGAAGTTGTACACATTTGAGGATACTTCAGCCCTGAAGACATCTACCAACTTATTTTACATCGTAGTAGTAGCGCCACCAACTGGTAAAAGCTAATACAAGTTATTTTCTTGGATGTTTTTCTCCGTGCAACTCAACAAGGTTGCCCTCATATATGCTCGGATGACTGTTTCGGCCATGAGGATGTCACAATACGAAATTCGTGATTTTTCGTGAAAAGTTGTGGGAGTGGCATTGCACTGTTCGGCAATAAAACAAAGCTGATTATGAGGTTCTAAATATGAACGACAACTCGTAAAACTTTACACACACATCAGGCCGAGCAAATTTATCAATATTTTATAAGTTAGTTGTGCAGCTTTTTTGAAATGGCTCGCCATGGCCCTCGAGAAATGTTAAAAAAAAGCAGCTCTGGTTGAGTGTTTCACCTCGCTTTTTGTAAATTTTATGGAGTACAGTGAACCCTCGGTTATCGCGGTTAATGGGGACCGAGACCATCCGCGAAAACTGAAAATCCGCGAAGTAGCGGCGCACCTTCAAAAATGCTTTAAAAAAATATACAATATATATAATAAATATATAAATATATATATATATATATATATATATATATATATATATATATATATATATATACGGGGGGAGAGAGAGAGAGAGAGAGTGAAATTCATGTTATAACAAAAAAAACAAATTATTATTAAAACTTATTATTTTTTTATTCCCCAACCATTCTTTTTGTATTTATTTAATTACTCCGACTTTTACCTGCTGGTACGCCGTCCGGTGTGCCCTGTGAAATGAAAGGTGGCATTCTTTATTTATTTATTCATTTATTCATTCATAACTGACAGCCTCGCGCTCCGCTCGTGCCCGGGCAGAAGAGGTGCTCCAATTCGGCTTAACTGTGACACACGCCCGCCCTCCTCCCCCGGAGCTTCCATTCGGTTAAACTTAGGGGCCGCTTGGCACCGCCCGTGCCCGGGGAAGGTGCTCCTCTTCGGCTTACTGTGACGCGAGCATGCCCTCCTCCTCCGGAGCTTCCATTCGGTTAAACTTAGGGGCCGCTTGGAACCGCCCGTGCCCGGGGAAGGTGCTCCTCTTCGGCTGCGAAGTCCCTATAGTTTTTGTAGAAATTATTATTATTATTATTTTTCCGATTGTTCGATCGCATTTTTGACCCCCGAAACATGCACAAAAACTCACCAAACTTGGCAGTCTCATCGGGCATGGCGAAAAATTTGATATTTTTTAACGTCTAATATGAACAGGAAGTGAGTTATGAATTTTTGAAAGTCCGACTTTTGCCCTTTTTTGCATGTTTACAGGGGTCATTCTTTTGCACCCTGATCCTAAAGGCTTCATCTGATTGCCTTAAAGTTCTGTCTGGAGCATCTTAAGACCTGGGACAAACACTGGGGCTAAAATTTTTTGTTTCCGAAATACTATATGACGGGGGCGGGGCTTCAAAGTTTTCACTTAAGATTTCCTTCGCCGCAATGGACAAAATGCTTAATAACTCTCCTGCACGTGCTGCTAAAAATCCAAAACTTCACATGTACATAAAGAGTCGGTACCTGAAGACATCTATATGTTTATATTCAGTTATACACCTTGCGCCAATCAATATAAATTTTTACATTTTGACGTACTGCACGGTGCCCTTTTAACGAATCCGATTGAAAATTGGCTAGAAAAGACTCAAGACATTGATCTTACTCTATCCCTATTTTTATGACTTTCCTTCAAAGGGCGTGGCTATTACGGTGCCGCAGAGTCTGATTATTCTCCGTGGCAACAAAAGTTCCTGCAAAATGATTCAGATGATCCATCTTCTGGAAATCTTTCACATTTGAGGATATTCAGGCCCTGAAGACGGCTGCCAACTTATTTTTGATTGCAGTGGTAGCGCCACCAACTGGTTAAAACAAATACAAATTATTTTCGTTGATGTTTTTCTCCGGGCAGGTTAACAAAATCTACCTTATATTTGCTCGGATGAGTGTTTAGGCCTTGAGCATGTCACAATACGAAAGTCTTTCGCCTTCTTCAGAGTGTCACATGATGGTGTCTTGTGACCCGTCTTTATCAGCTGATGTTCCATGAGGGCGTGACTTACCTGTCACAAGAATGAAGGCAAGTCACGCCCCCCGCTGTCCGTTCACTCCGCCAAGATGCTGGTCCAGGTGGTAGAGAGGATGAAGGCTCCCTTGTCTCTGTTCATGGTTTTTATGCCTCGCTTGCAGATCTCAATGGCCTCTCTGATCCAGCGCTGTTGTTTGTTCTCTTCTGTGCGGATGACCCTGCCCTTCTCCCGGTCCATGATGTGGTTTTCCCTTTTGCAGTGGTCAGTGATTGCTGATTTGTAATGTTCATGTTGTGCTTGTTCTTTTACTGCTCTGATTTTTTCATTTTTTTGACAGGTAAGTCACACCCTCATGGAACATCAGCTCAAGACACCATCATGCGACACTCTGAAGAAGGCGAAAGACTCGCCGAAACATGTCAGGTAAAAAATTAACCTAAAACATAATTGTCTGCTTTTAATGAATCAGTCAAATATCAATAATAAGAAGACAAAATGAACCTAATACAAATAAATGAATGCTTAATAACTCCCCTGCACATGCTCCTAAAAATCCAAACCTTCACCTGTAAATAAAACGTCCCGACCTGAAGACATCTTAATGTTATTATTTTGTTATACACACAGTGCCGCCAAGTGGAATCAAAAATTTGTTTTTATTTTAATTTTCACGTACTGCATGGTGCCCTTTTGACGAATCCGACTGAAAATTAGTCAGAAAAGACTCAAGACAATGATCTTACTCTCTGCCGAATTTTGTGACGTTTTGGCAAAAGGCGTGGCTATTAAGGTGCTGAAAAGTCCAATTGTACTCTGTGGCAACAAAAGCTCCGGCAACATGACTCAGATGATCCTATCTTCTCGAAGTTGTACACATTTGAGGATACTTCAGCCCTGAAGACATCTACCAACTTATTTTACATCGTAGTAGTAGCGCCACCAACTGGTAAAAGCTAATACAAGTTATTTTCTTGGATGTTTTTCTCCGTGCAACTCAACAAGGTCGCCCTCATATATGCTCGGATGACTGTTTCGGCCATGAGGATGTCACAATACGAAATTCGTGATTTTTCGTGAAAAGTTGTGGGAGTGGCATTGCACTGTTCGGCAATAAAACAAAGCTGATTATGAGGTTCTAAATATGAACGACAACTCGTAAAACTTTACACACACATCAGGCCGAGCAAATTTATCAATATTTTATACGTTAGTTGTGCAGCTTTTTTGAAATGGCTCGCCATGGCCCTCGAGAAATGTTAAAAAAAAGCAGCCCTGATTGAGTGTTTCACCTCGCTTTTTGTAAATTTTATGGAGTACAGTGAACCCTCGGTTATCGCGGTTAATGGGGACCGAGACCACCCGCGAAAACTGAAAATCCGCGAAGTAGCGGCGCACCTTCAAAAATGCTTAAAAAAAATATACAATATATATAATAAATATATATATATATATATATATATATATATATATATACGGGGAGAGAGAGAGTGAAATTCATTTTATAACAAAAAAACCAAATTATTATTAAAACGTATTATTTTTTTATTCCCCAGCCATTCTTTTTGTATTTATTTAATTACTCCGACTTTTACCTGCTGGTACGCCGTCCGGTGTGCCCTGTGAAATGAAAGGTGGCATTCTTTATTTATTTATTCATTTATTCATTCATAACTGACAGCCTCGCGCTCCGCTCGTGCCCGGGCGGAAGAGGTGCTCCAATTCGGCTTAACTGTGACACACGCCCGCCCTCCTCCCCCGGAACTTCCATTCGGTTAAACTTAGGGGCCGCTTGGCACCGCCCGTGCCCGGGGAAGGTGCTCCTCTTCGGCTTACTGTGACGCGAGCATGCCCTCCTCCTCCGGAGCTTCCATTCAGTTAAACTTAGGGGCCGCTTGGAACCGCCCGTGCCCGGGGAAGGTGCTCCTCTTCGGCTTACTGTGACGCGAGCATGCCCTCCTCCTCCGGAGCTTCCATTCGGTTAAACTTAGGGGCCGCTTGGCACCGCCCGTGCCCGGGGAAGGTGCTCCTCTACGGCTTAACTGCCACGCACGCCGGCCGGAGCTCTGGTACGGTCCGAACCGCGCGAAACGTCGCCACCGATCGTGTCCGGGAGAACGTGCTCTTCTTCGTCCACTCTCCTCTTCGCCCACGCTCTTCTTC
Source organism: Idiotropiscis lumnitzeri (assembly GCF_059441095.1). Classification (NCBI taxonomy): domain Eukaryota; kingdom Metazoa; phylum Chordata; class Actinopteri; order Syngnathiformes; family Syngnathidae; genus Idiotropiscis; species Idiotropiscis lumnitzeri. Next base: position 1,072,450 of record NW_028283600.1, on the reverse strand, counting down.
GGCGCACGCCGGCCGTCTAACCGCTCCAGCGCCCCGTCGTGCCGCTCGGCGAAACTACAATGCCCCCGAATATTTTTTAGACCCGCGAAGCACTGAACCCGCGAAAGGTAAACCGCGAAGTAGCGAGGGTTCACTGTATGTATAAGACCAAGACCTACAAAAAAGTCTCTTGGAGCAATGAGCTAGGTTTTACAGGAAGTCGGCCATTTTGAATTTACTTAAAAGGGGGCGAGTCACCACAATGGACTTTGTGTAGAAATTATTATTGGGGCCCGAGCAGCGACGGCGGCGAGGTCCCTATTGTTTTTGTAGAAATTATTATTAGGGCCTGAGCAGCGACCGCTACGAGGTCCCCATTGTTTTTGTGGAAATTATTATTATTTTTATTATTATTATTATTAGGGCCCGAGCAGTGACCGCTGCGAGGTCCCTATTGTTTTTCTAGAAATTGTTATTAGGGCCCGAGCTGCGACGGCTGCGAGGTCCCTATTGTTTTTGTAGAAAATATTATTACTTTTATTATTATTAATATTATTATTATTATTATTAGGGCCTGAGCAGCGACCGCTGCGAAGTCCCTATTGTTTTTGTAGAAATTATTATTATTATTATTTTTCCGATTGTTCGATCGCATTTTTGACCCCCGAAACATGCACAAAAACTCACAAAACTTGGCAGTCTCATCGGGAATGGCGAAAAATTTGATATTTTAACGTCTAATATGAACAGGAAGTGAGTTATGAATTTTTGAAAGTCCGACTTTTGCCCTTTTTTGCATGTTTACAGGGGTCATTCTTTTGCACCCTGATCCTAAAGGCTTCATCTGATTGCCTTAAAATTCTGTCTGTAGCATCTGAAGACCTGGGACAAACACTGGGGCTAAAATTTTTTGTTTCCGAAATACTATATGACGGGGCCGGGGCTTCAAAGTTTTCACTTAAGATTTCCTTCGCCGCAATGGACAAAATGCTTAATAACTCTCCTGCACATGCTGCTAAAAATCCAAAACTTCACATGTACATAAAAAGTCTGTACCTGAAGACATCTATATGTTTATATTCAGTTATACACCTTGCGCCAATCAATATCATTTTTTACATTTTGACGTACTGCACGGTGCCCTTTTAACGAATCTGATTGAAAATTGGCTAGAAAAGACTCAAGACATTGATCTTACTCTATCCCTATTTTTGTGACTTTCCTTCGAAGGGCGTGGCTATTAGGGTGCCGCAGAGTCTGATTATTCTCCGTGGCAACAAAAGTTCCTGCAAAATGATTCAGATGATCCATCTTCTCGAAATTTTTCACATTTGAGGATATTCAGGCCCTGAAGACGGCTGCCAACTTATTTTTGATCGCAGTGGTAGCGCCACCAACTGGTTAAAACAAATACAAATTATTTTCGTTGATGTTTTTCTCCGGGCAGGTTAACAAAATCTACCTTATATTTGCTCGGATGAGTGTTTAGGCCTTGAGCATGTCACAATACAAAAGTCTTTCGCCTTCTTCAGAGTGTCACATGATGGTGTCTTGTGACCCGTCTTTATCAGCTGATGTTCCATGAGGGCGTGACTTACCTGTCACAAGAATGAAGGCAAGTCACGCCCCCCGCTGTCCGTTCACTCCGCCAAGATGCTGGTCCAGGTGGTGGAGAGGATGAAGGCTCCCTTGTCTCTGTTCATGGTTTTTATGCCTCGCTTGCAGATCTCAATGGCCTCTCTGATCCAGCGCTGTTGTTTGTTCTCTTCTGTGCGGATGACCCTGCCCTTCTCCCGGTCCATGATGTGGTTTTCCCTTTTGCAGTGGTCAGTGATTGCTGATTTGTAATGTTCATGTTGTGCTTGTTCTTTTACTGCTCTGATTTTTTTCATTTTTTTGACAGGTAAGCCACACCCTCATGGAACATCAGCTCAAGACACCATCATGCGACACTCTGAAGAAGGCGAAAGACTCGCCGAAACATGTCAGGTAAAAAATTATCCTAAAACATAATTGTCTGCTTTTAATGAATCAGTCAAATATCAATAATAAGAAGACAAAATGAACCTAATACAAATAAATGAATGCTTAATAACTCCCCTGCACATGCTCCTAAAAATCCAAACCTTCACCTGTAAATAAAACGTCCCGACCTGAAGACATCTTAATGTTATTATTTTGTTATACACACAGTGCCGCCAAGTGGAATCAAAAATTTGTTTTTATTTAAATTTTCACGTACTGCACGGTGCCCTTTTGACGAATCCGACTGAAAATTAGTCAGAAAAGACTCAAGACAATGATCTTACTCTCTGCCGAATTTTGTGACGTTTTGGCAAAAGGCGTGGCTATTAAGGTGCTGAAAAGTCCGATTGTACTTTGTGGCAACAAAAGCTCCGGCAACATGACTCAGATGATCCTATCTTCTCGAAGTTGTACACATTTGAGGATACTTCAGCCCTGAAGACATCTACCAACTTATTTTACATCGTAGTAGTAGCGCCACCAACTGGTAAAAGCTAATACAAGTTATTTTCTTGGATGTTTTTCTCCGTGCAACTCAACAAGGTTGCCCTCATATATGCTCGGATGACTGTTTCGGCCATGAGGATGTCACAATACGAAATTCGTGATTTTTCGTGAAAAGTTGTGGGAGTGGCATTGCACTGTTCGGCAATAAAACAAAGCTGATTATGAGGTTCTAAATATGAACGACAACTCGTAAAACTTTACACACACATCAGGCCGAGCAAATTTATCAATATTTTATAAGTTAGTTGTGCAGCTTTTTTGAAATGGCTCGCCATGGCCCTCGAGAAATGTTAAAAAAAAGCAGCTCTGGTTGAGTGTTTCACCTCGCTTTTTGTAAATTTTATGGAGTACAGTGAACCCTCGGTTATCGCGGTTAATGGGGACCGAGACCACCCGCGAAAACTGAAAATCCGCGAAGTAGCGGCGCACCTTCAAAAATGCACAAAAAAAATATACAATATATATAATAAATATATAAATATATATATATATATATATATATATATATATACGGGGGGAGAGAGAGTGAAATTCATGTTATAACAAAAAAACCAAATTATTATTAAAACGTATTCTTTTTTTATTCCCCAGCCATTCTTTTTGTATTTATTTAATTACTCCGACTTTTACCTGCTGGTACGCCGTCCGGTGTGCCCTGTGAAATGAAAGGTGGCATTCTTTATTTATTTATTCATTTATTCATTCATAACTGACAGCCTCGCGCTCCGCTCGTGCCCGGGCGGAAGAGGTGCTCCAATTCGGCTTAACTGTGACACACGCCCGCCCTCCTCCTCCGGAACTTCCATTCGGTTAAACTTAGGGGCCGCTTGGCACCGCCCGTGCCCGGGGAAGGTGCTCCTCTTCGGCTTACTGTGACGCGAGCATGCCCTCCTCCTCCGGAGCTTCCATTCAGTTAAACTTAGGGGCCGCTTGGAACCGCCCGTGCCCGGGGAAGGTGCTCCTCTTCGGCTTACTGTGACGCGAGCATGCCCTCCTCCTCCGGAGCTTCCATTCGGTTAACCTTAGGGGCCGCTTGGAACCGCCCGTGCCCGGGGAAGGTGCTCCTCTTCGGCTTACTGTGACGCGAGCATGCCCTCCTCCTCCGGAGCTTCCATTCGGTTAAACTTAGGGGCCGCTTGGCACCGCCCGTGCCCGGGGAAGGTGCTCCTCTACGGCTTAACTGCCACGCACGCCGGCCGGAGCTCTGGTACGGTCCGAACCGCGCGAAACGTCGCCACCGATTGTGTCCGGGAGAACGTGCTCTTCTTCGTCCACTCTCCTCTTCGCCCACGCTCTTCTTCGGCGCACGCCGGCCGTCTAACCGCTCCAGCGCCCCGTCGTGCCGCTCGGCGAAACTACAATGCCCCCGAATATTTTTTAGACCCGCGAAGCACTGAACCCGCGAAAGGTGAACCGCGAAGTAGCGAGGGTTCACTGTATGTATAAGACCAAGACCTACAAAAAAGTCTCTTGGAGCAATGAGCTAGGTTTTACAGGAAGTCGGCCATTTTGAATTTACTTAAAAGGGGGCGGGTCACCACAATGGACTTTGTGTAGAAATTATTATTGGGGCCCGAGCAGCGACGGCGGCGAGGTCCCTATTGTTTTTGTAGAAATTATTATTAGGGCCTGAGCAGCGACCGCTACGAGGTCCCCATTGTTTTTGTGGAAATTATTATTATTTTTATTATTATTATTATTAGGGCCCGAGCAGTGACCGCTGCGAGGTCCCTATTGTTTTTCTAGAAATTGTTATTAGGGCCCGAGCTGCGACGGCTGCGAGGTCCCTATTGTTTTTGTAGAAAATATTATTACTTTTATTATTATTAATATTATTATTATTATTATTAGGGCCTGAGCAGCGACCGCTGCGAAGTCCCTATTGTTTTTGTAGAAATTATTATTATTATTATTTTTCCGATTGTTCGATCGCATTTTTGACCCCCGAAACATGCACAAAAACTCACCAAACTTGGCAGTCTCATCGGGCATGGCGAAAAATTTGATATTTTAACGTCTAATATGAACAGGAAGTGAGTTATGAATTTTTGAAAGTCCGACTTTTGCCCTTTTTTGCATGTTTACAGGGGTCATTCTTTTGCACCCTGATCCTAAAGGCTTCATCTGATTGCCTTAAAATTCTGTCTGTAGCATCTGAAGACCTGGGACAAACACTGGGGCTAAAAATTTTTTGTTTCCGAAATACTATATGACGGGGGCGGGGCTTCAAAGTTTTCACTTAAGATTTCCTTCGCCGCAATGGACAAAATGCTTAATAACTCTCCTGCACATGCTGCTAAAAATCCAAAACTTCACATGTACATAAAAAGTCTGTACCTGAAGACATCTATATGTTTATATTCAGTTATACACCTTGCGCCAATCAATATCATTTTTTACATTTTGACGTACTGCACGGTGCCCTTTTAACGAATCTGATTGAAAATTGGCTAGAAAAGACTCAAGACATTGATCTTACTCTATCCCTATTTTTGTGACTTTCCTTCGAAGGGCGTGGCTATTACGGTGCCGCAGAGTCTGATTATTCTCCGTGGCAACAAAAGTTCCTGCAAAATGATTCAGATGATCCATCTTCTCGAAATTTTTCACATTTGAGGATATTCAGGCCCTGAAGACGGCTGCCAACTTATTTTTGATCGCAGTGGTAGCGCCACCAACTGGTTAAAACAAATACAAATTATTTTCGTTGATGTTTTTCTCCGGGCAGGTGAACAAAATCTACCTTATATTTGCTCGGATGAGTGTTTAGGCCTTGAGCATGTCACAATACGAAAGTCTTTCGCCTTCTTCAGAGTGTCACATGATGCTGTCTTGTGACCCGTCTTTATCAGCTGATGTTCCATGAGGGCGTGACTTACCTGTCACAAGAATGAAGGCAAGTCACGCCCCCCGCTGTCCGTTCACTCCGCCAAGATGCTGGTCCAGGTGGTAGAGAGGATGAAGGCTCCCTTGTCTCTGTTCATGGTTTTTATGCCTCGCTTGCAGATCTCAATGGCCTCTCTGATCCAGCGCTGTTGTTTGTTCTCTTCTGTGCGGATGACCCTGCCCTTCTCCCGGTCCATGATGTGGTTTTCCCTTTTGCAGTGGTCAGTGATTGCTGATTTGTAATGTTCATGTTGTGCTTGTTCTTTTACTGCTCTGATTTTTTTCATTTTTTTGACAGGTAAGTCACACCCTCATGGAACATCAGCTGATAAAGACGGGTCTCAAGACACCATCATGCGACACTCTGAAGAAGGCGAAAGACTCGCCGAAACATGTCAGGTAAAAAATTAACCTAAAACATAATTGTCTGCTTTTAATGAATCAGTCAAATATCAATAATAAGAAGACAAAATGAACCTAATACAAATAAATGAATGCTTAATAACTCCCCTGCACATGCTCCTAAAAATCCAAACCTTCACCTGTAAATAAAACGTCCCGACCTGAAGACATCTTAATGTTATTATTTTGTTATACACACAGTGCCGCCAAGTGGAATCAAAAATTTTTTTTTATTTTAATTTTCACGTACTGCACGGTGCCCTTTTGACGAATCCGACTGAAAATTAGTCAGAAAAGACTCAAGACAATGATCTTACTCTCTGCCGAATTTTGTGACGTTTTGGCAAAAGGCGTGGCTATTAAGGTGCTGAAAAGTCCGATTGTACTCTGTGGCAACAAAAGCTCCGGCAACATGACTCAGATGATCCTATCTTCTCGAAGTTGTACACTTTTGAGGATACTTCAGCCCTGAAGACATCTACCAACTTATTTTACATCGTAGTAGTAGCGCCACCAACTGGTAAAAGCTAATACAAGTTATTTTCTTGGATGTTTTTCTCCGTGCAACTCAACAAGGTCGCCCTCATATATGCTCGGATGACTGTTTCGGCCATGAGGATGTCACAATACGAAATTAGTCCTTTTTCGTGAAAAGTTGTGGGAGTGGCATTGCACTGTTCGGCAATAAAACAACGCTGATTATGAGGTTCTAAATATGAACGACAACTCGTGAAACTTTACACACACATCAGGCCGAGCAAATTTATCAATATTTTATACGTTAGTTGTGCAGCTTTTTTGAAATGGCTCGCCATGGCCCTCGAGAAATGTTAAAAAAAAGCAGCTCTGGTTGAGTGTTTCACCTCGCTTTTTGTAAATTTTATGGAGTACAGTGAACCCTCGGTTATCGCGGTTAATGGGGACCGAGACCACCCGCGAAAACTGAAAATCCGCGAAGTAGCGGCGCACCTTCAAAAATGCTTAAAAAAAATATACAATATATATAATAAATATATATATATATATATATATATATATATATATATATATATATATATATATATATATATATATATATACGGGGAGAGAGAGAGTGAAATTCATTTTATAACAAAAAAACCAAATTATTATTAAAACGTATTATTTTTTTATTCCCCAGCCATTCTTTTTGTATTTATTTAATTACTCCGACTTTTACCTGCTGGTACGCCGTCCGGTGTGCCCTGTGAAATGAAAGGTGGCATTCTTTATTTATTTATTCATTTATTCATTCATAACTGACAGCCTCGCGCTCCGCTCGTGCCCGGGCGGAAGAGGTGCTCCAATTCGGCTTAACTGTGACACACGCCCGCCCTCCTCCCCCGGAACTTCCATTCGGTTAAACTTAGGGGCCGCTTGGCACCGCCCGTGCCCGGGGAAGGTGCTCCTCTTCGGCTTACTGTGACGCGAGCATGCCCTCCTCCTCCGGAGCTTCCATTCAGTTAAACTTAGGGGCCGCTTGGAACCGCCCGTGCCCGGGGAAGGTGCTCCTCTTCGGCTTACTGTGACGCGAGCATGCCCTCCTCCTCTGGAGCTTCCATTCGGTTAAACTTAGGGGCCGCTTGGCACCGCCCGTGCCCGGGGAAGGTGCTCCTCTACGGCTTAACTGCCACGCACGCCGGCCGGAGCTCTGGTACGGTCCGAACCGCGCGAAACGTCGCCACCGATCGTGTCCGGGAGAACGTGCTCTTCTTCGTCCACTCTCCTCTTCGCCCACGCTCTTCTTCGGCGCACGCCGGCCGTCTAACCGCTCCAGCGCCCCGTCGTGCCGCTCGGCGAAACTACAATGCCCCCGAATATTTTTTAGACCCGCGAAGCACTGAACCCGCGAAAGGTGAACCGCGAAGTAGCGAGGGTTCACTGTATGTATAAGACCAAGACCTACAAAAAAGTCTCTTGGAGCAATGAGCTAGGTTTTACAGGAAGTCGGCCATTTTGAATTTACTTAAAAGGGGGCGAGTCACCACAATGGACTTTGTGTAGAAATTATTATTGGGGCCCGAGCAGCGACGGCGGCGAGGTCCCTATTGTTTTTGTAGAAATTATTATTAGGGCCTGAGCAGCGACCGCTACGAGGTCCCCATTGTTTTTGTGGAAATTATTATTATTTTTATTATTATTATTATTAGGGCCAGAGCAGTGACCGCTGCAAGGTCCCTATTGTTTTTCTAGAAATTGTTATTAGGGCCCGAGCTGCGACGGCTGCGAGGTCCCTATTGTTTTTGTAGAAAATATTATTACTTTTATTATTATTAATATTATTATTATTATTATTAGGGCCTGAGCAGCGACCGCTGCGAAGTCCCTATTGTTTTTGTAGAAATTATTATTATTATTATTTTTCCGATTGTTCGATCGCATTTTTGACCCCCGAAACATGCACAAAAACTCACAAAACTTGGCAGTCTCATCGGGAATGGCGAAAAATTTGATATTTTAACGTCTAATATGAACAGGAAGTGAGTTATGAATTTTTGAAAGTCCGACTTTTGCCCTTTTTTGCATGTTTACAGGGGTCATTCTTTTGCACCCTGATCCTAAAGGCTTCATCTGATTGCCTTAAAATTCTGTCTGTAGCATCTGAAGACCTGGGACAAACACTGGGGCTAAAATTTTTTGTTTCCGAAATACTATATGACGGGGCCGGGGCTTCAAAGTTTTCACTTAAGATTTCCTTCGCCGCAATGGACAAAATGCTTAATAACTCTCCTGCACATGCTGCTAAAAATCCAAAACTTCACATGTACATAAAACGTCTGTACCTGAAGACATCTATATGTTTATATTCAGTTATACACCTTGCGCCAATCAATATCATTTTTTACATTTTGACGTACTGCACGGTGCCCTTTTAACGAATCTGATTGAAAATTGGCTAGAAAAGACTCAAGACATTGATCTTACTCTATCCCTATTTTTGTGACTTTCCTTCGAAGGGCGTGGCTATTACGGTGCCGCAGAGTCTGATTATTCTCCGTGGCAACAAAAGTTCCTGCAAAATGATTCAGATGATCCATCTTCTCGAAATTTTTCACATTTGAGGATATTCAGGCCCTGAAGACGGCTGCCAACTTATTTTTGATCGCAGTGGTAGCGCCACCAACTGGTTAAAACAAATACAAATTATTTTCGTTGATGTTTTTCTCCGGGCAGGTGAACAAAATCTACCTTATATTTGCTCGGATGAGTGTTTAGGCCTTGAGCATGTCACAATACAAAAGTCTTTCGCCTTCTTCAGAGTGTCACATGATGGTGTCTTGTGACCCGTCTTTATCAGCTGATGTTCCATGAGGGCGTGACTTACCTGTCACAAGAATGAAGGCAAGTCACGCCCCCCGCTGTCCGTTCACTCCGCCAAGATGCTGGTCCAGGTGGTGGAGAGGATGAAGGCTCCCTTGTCTCTGTTCATGGTTTTTATGCCTCGCTTGCAGATCTCAATGGCCTCTCTGATCCAGCGCTGTTGTTTGTTCTCTTCTGTGCGGATGACCCTGCCCTTCTCCCGGTCCATGATGTGGTTTTCCCTTTTGCAGTGGTCAGTGATTGCTGATTTGTAATGTTCATGTTGTGCTTGTTCTTTTACTGCTCTGATTTTTTTCATTTTTTTGACAGGTAAGCCACACCCTCATGGAACATCAGCTCAAGACACCATCATGCGACACTCTGAAGAAGGCGAAAGACTCGCCGAAACATGTCAGGTAAAAAATTATCCTAAAACATAATTGTCTGCTTTTAATGAATCAGTCAAATATCAATAATAAGAAGACAAAATGAACCTAATACAAATAAATGAATGCTTAATAACTCCCCTGCACATGCTCCTAAAAATCCAAACCTTCACCTGTAAATAAAACGTCCCGACCTGAAGACATCTTAATGTTATTATTTTGTTATACACACAGTGCCGCCAAGTGGAATCAAAAATTTGTTTTTATTTAAATTTTCACGTACTGCACGGTGCCCTTTTGACGAATCCGACTGAAAATTAGTCAGAAAAGACTCAAGACAATGATCTTACTCTCTGCCGAATTTTGTGACGTTTTGGCAAAAGGCGTGGCTATTAAGGTGCTGAAAAGTCCGATTGTACTCTGTGGCAACAAAAGCTCCGGCAACATGACTCAGATGATCCTATCTTCTCGAAGTTGTACACTTTTGAGGATACTTCAGCCCTGAAGACATCTACCAACTTATTTTACATCGTAGTAGTAGCGCCACCAACTGGTAAAAGCTAATACAAGTTATTTTCTTGGATGTTTTTCTCCGTGCAACTCAACAAGGTTGCCCTCATATATGCTCGGATGACTGTTTCGGCCATGAGGATGTCACAATACGAAATTAGTCCTTTTTCGTGAAAAGTTGTGGGAGTGGCATTGCACTGTTCGGCAATAAAACAAAGCTGATTATGAGGTTCTAAATATGAACGACAACTCGTAAAACTTTACACACACATCAGGCCGAGCAAATTTATCAATATTTTATAAGTTAGTTGTGCAGCTTTTTTGAAATGGCTCGCCATGGCCCTCGAGAAATGTTAAAAAAAAGCAGCTCTGGTTGAGTGTTTCACCTCGCTTTTTGTAAATTTTATGGAGTACAGTGAACCCTCGGTTATCGCGGTTAATGGGGACCGAGACCACCCGCGAAAACTGAAAATCCGCGAAGTAGCGGCGCACCTTCAAAAATGCTTAAAAAAAATATACAATATATATAATAATATATATATATATATATATATATATATATATATATATATATATATATATATATATATATATATATATATATACGGGGAGAGAGAGAGTGAAATTCATTTTATAACAAAAAAACCAAATTATTATTAAAACGTATTATTTTTTTATTCCCCAGCCATTCTTTTTGTATTTATTTAATTACTCCGACTTTTACCTGCTGGTACGCCGTCCGGTGTGCCCTGTGAAATGAAAGGTGGCATTCTTTATTTATTTATTCATTTATTCATTCATAACTGACAGCCTCGCGCTCCGCTCGTGCCCGGGCGGAAGAGGTGCTCCAATTCGGCTTAACTGTGACACACGCCCGCCCTCCTCCCCCGGAACTTCCATTCGGTTAAACTTAGGGGCCGCTTGGCACCGCCCGTGCCCGGGGAAGGTGCTCCTCTTCGGCTTACTGTGACGCGAGCATGCCCTCCTCCTCCGGAGCTTCCATTCAGTTAAACTTAGGGGCCGCTTGGAACCGCCCGTGCCCGGGGAAGGTGCTCCTCTTCGGCTTACTGTGACGCGAGCATGCCCTCCTCCTCCGGAGCTTCCATTCGGTTAAACTTAGGGGCCGCTTGGCACCGCCCGTGCCCGGGGAAGGTGCTCCTCTACGGCTTAACTGCCACGCACGCCGGCCGGAGCTCTGGTACGGTCCGAACCGCGCGAAACGTCGCCACCGATCGTGTCCGGGAGAACGTGCTCTTCTTCGTCCACTCTCCTCTTCGCCCACGCTCTTCTTCGGCGCACGCCGGCCGTCTAACCGCTCCAGCGCCCCGTCGTGCCGCTCGGCGAAACTACAATGCCCCCGAATATTTTTTAGACCCGCGAAGCACTGAACCCGCGAAAGGTGAACCGCGAAGTAGCGAGGGTTCACTGTATGTATAAGACCAAGACCTACAAAAAAGTCTCTTGGAGCAATGAGCTAGGTTTTACAGGAAGTCGGCCATTTTGAATTTACTTAAAAGGGGGCGAGTCACCACAATGGACTTTGTGTAGAAATTATTATTGGGGCCCGAGCAGCGACGGCGGCGAGGTCCCTATTGTTTTTGTAGAAATTATTATTAGGGCCTGAGCAGCGACCGCTACGAGGTCCCCATTGTTTTTGTGGAAATTATTATTATTTTTATTATTATTATTATTAGGGCCCGAGCAGTGACCGCTGCGAGGTCCCTATTGTTTTTCTAGAAATTGTTATTAGGGCCCGAGCTGCGACGGCTGCGAGTTCCCTATTGTTTTTGTAGAAAATATTATTACTTTTATTATTATTAATATTATTATTATTATTATTAGGGCCTGAGCAGCGACCGCTGCGAAGTCCCTATTGTTTTTGTAGAAATTATTATTATTATTATTTTTCCGATTGTTCGATCGCATTTTTGACCCCCGAAACATGCACAAAAACTCACCAAACTTGGCAGTCTCATCGGGCATGGCGAAAAATTTGATATTTTAACGTCTAATATGAACAGGAAGTGAGTTATGAATTTTTGAAAGTCCGACTTTTGCCCTTTTTTGCATGTTTACAGGGGTCATTCTTTTGCACCCTGATCCTCAAGGCTTCATCTGATTGCCTTAAAATTCTGTCTGTAGCATCTGAAGACCTGGGACAAACACTGGGGCTAAAATTTTTTGTTTCCGAAATACTATATGACGGGGGCGGGGCTTCAAAGTTTTCACTTAAGATTTCCTTCGCCGCAATGGACAAAATGCTTAATAACTCTCCTGCACATGCTGCTAAAAATCCAAAACTTCACATGTACATAAAAAGTCTGTACCTGAAGACATCTATATGTTTATATTCAGTTATACACCTTGCGCCAATCAATATCATTTTTTACATTTTGACGTACTGCACGGTGCTCTTTTAACGAATCTGATTGAAAATTGGCTAGAAAAGACTCAAGACATTGATCTTACTCTATCCCTATTTTTGTGACTTTCCTTCGAAGGGCGTGGCTATTACGGTGCCGCAGAGTCTGATTATTCTTCGTGGCAACAAAAGTTCCTGCAAAATGATTCAGATGATCCATCTTCTCGAAATTTTTCACATTTGAGGATATTCAGGCCCTGAAGACGGCTGCCAACTTATTTTTGATCGCAGTGGTAGCGCCACCAACTGGTTAAAACAAATACAAATTATTTTCGTTGATGTTTTTCTCCGGGCAGGTGAACAAAATCTACCTTATATTTGCTCGGATGAGTGTTTAGGCCTTGAGCATGTCACAATACGAAAGTCTTTCGCCTTCTTCAGAGTGTCACATGATGCTGTCTTGTGACCCGTCTTTATCAGCTGATGTTCCATGAGGGCGTGACTTACCTGTCACAAGAATGAAGGCAAGTCACGCCCCCCGCTGTCCGTTCACTCCGCCAAGATGCTGGTCCAGGTGGTAGAGAGGATGAAGGCTCCCTTGTCTCTGTTCATGGTTTTTATGCCTCGCTTGCAGATCTCAATGGCCTCTCTGATCCAGCGCTGTTGTTTGTTCTCTTCTGTGCGGATGACCCTGCCCTTCTCCCGGTCCATGATGTGGTTTTCCCTTTTGCAGTGGTCAGTGATTGCTGATTTGTAATGTTCATGTTGTGCTTGTTCTTTTACTGCTCTGATTTTTTTCATTTTTTTGACAGGTAAGTCACACCCTCATGGAACATCAGCTCAAGACACCATCATGCGACACTCTGAAGAAGGCGAAAGACTCGCCGAAACATGTCAGGTAAAAAATTAACCTAAAACATAATTGTCTGCTTTTAATGAATCAGTCAAATATCAATAATAAGAAGACAAAATGAACCTAATACAAATAAATGAATGCTTAATAACTCCCCTGCACATGCTCCTAAAAATCCAAACCTTCACCTGTAAATAAAACGTCCCGACCTGAAGACATCTTAATGTTATTATTTTGTTATACACACAGTGCCGCCAAGTGGAATCAAAAATTTGTTTTTATTTTAATTTTCACGTACTGCACGGTGCCCTTTGGACGAATCCGACTGAAAATTAGTCAGAAAAGACTCAAGACAATGATCTTACTCTCTGCCGAATTTTGTGACGTTTTGGCAAAAGGCGTGGCTATTAAGGTGCTGAAAAGTCCGATTGTACTTTGTGGCAACAAAAGCTCCGGCAACATGACTCAGATGATCCTATCTTCTCGAAGTTGTACACATTTGAGGATACTTCAGCCCTGAAGACATCTACCAACTTATTTTACATCGTAGTAGTAGCGCCACCAACTGGTAAAAGCTAATACAAGTTATTTTCTTGGATGTTTTTCTCCGTGCAACTCAACAAGGTCGCCCTCATATATGCTCGGATGACTGTTTCGGCCATGAGGATGTCACAATACGAAATTCGTGATTTTTCGTGAAAAGTTGTGGGAGTGGCATTGCACTGTTCGGCAATAAAACAAAGCTGATTATGAGGTTCTAAATATGAACGACAACTCGTAAAACTTTACACACACATCAGGCCGAGCAAATTTATCAATATTTTATAAGTTAGTTGTGCAGCTTTTTTGAAATGGCTCGCCATGGCCCTCGAGAAATGTTTAAAAAAAGCAGCTCTGGTTGAGTGTTTCACCTCGCTTTTTGTAAATTTTATGGAGTACAGTGAACCCTCGGTTATCGCGGTTAATGGGGACCGAGACCACCCGCGAAAACTGAAAATCCGCGAAGTAGCGGCGCACCTTCAAAAATGCTTAAAAAAAATATACAATATATATAATAAATATATATATATATATATATATATATATATATATATATATATATATATATATATACGGGGAGAGAGAGAGTGAAATTCATGTTATAACAAAAAAACCAAATTATTATTAAAACGTATTATTTTTTTATTCCCCAGCCATTCTTTTAGTATTTATTTAATTACTCCGACTTTTACCTGCTGGTACGCCGTCCGGTGTGCCCTGTGAAATGAAAGGTGGCATTCTTTATTTATTTATTCATTTATTCATTCATAACTGACAGCCTCGTGCCCGGGCGGAAGAGGTGCTCCAATTCGGCTTAACTGTGACACACGCCCGCCCTCCTCCCCCGGAACTTCCATTCGGTTAAACTTAGGGGCCGCTTGGCACCGCCCGTGCCCGGGGAAGGTGCTCCTCTTCGGCTTACTGTGACGCGAGCATGCCCTCCTCCTCCGGAGCTTCCATTCAGTTAAACTTAGGGGCCGCTTGGAACCGCCCGTGCCCGGGGAAGGTGCTCCTCTTCGGCTTACTGTGACGCGAGCATGCCCTCCTCCTCTGGAGCTTCCATTCGGTTAAACTTAGGGGCCGCTTGGCACCGCCCGTGCCCGGGGAAGGTGCTCCTCTACGGCTTAACTGCCACGCACGCCGGCCGGAGCTCTGGTACGGTCCGAACCGCGCGAAACGTCGCCACCGATCGTGTCCGGGAGAACGTGCTCTTCTTCGTCCACTCTCCTCTTCGCCCACGCTCTTCTTCGGCGCACGCCGGCCGTCTAACCGCTCCAGCGCCCCGTCGTGCCGCTCGGCGAAACTACAATGCCCCCGAATATTTTTTAGACCCGCGAAGCACTGAACCCGCGAAAGGTGAACCGCGAAGTAGCGAGGGTTCACTGTATGTATAAGACCAAGACCTACAAAAAAGTCTCTTGGAGCAATGAGCTAGGTTTTACAGGAAGTCGGCCATTTTGAATTTACTTAAAAGGGGGCGAGTCACCACAATGGACTTTGTGTAGAAATTATTATTGGGGCCCGAGCAGCGACGGCGGCGAGGTCCCTATTGTTTTTGTAGAAATTATTATTAGGGCCTGAGCAGCGACCGCTACGAGGTCCCCATTGTTTTTGTGGAAATTATTATTATTTTTATTATTATTATTATTAGGGCCCGAGCAGTGACCGCTGCGAGGTCCCTATTGTTTTTCTAGAAATTGTTATTAGGGCCCGAGCTGCGACGGCTGCGAAGTCCCTATTGTTTTTGTAGAAAATATTATTACTTTTATTATTATTAATATTATTATTATTATTATTAGGGCCTGAGCAGCGACCGCTGCGAAGTCCCTATTGTTTTTGTAGAAATTATTATTATTATTATTTTTCCGATTGTTCGATCGCATTTTTGACCCCCGAAACATGCACAAAAACTCACCAAACTTGGCAGTCTCATCGGGCATGGCGAAAAATTTGATATTTTAACGTCTAATATGAACAGGAAGTGAGTTATGAATTTTTGAAAGTCCGACTTTTGCCCTTTTTTGCATGTTTACAGGGGTCATTCTTTTGCACCCTGATCCTCAAGGCTTCATCTGATTGCCTTAAAATTCTGTCTGTAGCATCTGAAGACCTGGGACAAACACTGGGGCTAAAATTTTTTGTTTCCGAAATACTATATGACGGGGGCGGGGCTTCAAAGTTTTCACTTAAGATTTCCTTCGCCGCAATGGACAAAATGCTTAATAACTCTCCTGCACATGCTGCTAAAAATCCAAAACTTCACATGTACATAAAAAGTCTGTACCTGAAGACATCTATATGTTTATATTCAGTTATACACCTTGCGCCAATCAATATCATTTTTTACATTTTGACGTACTGCACGGTGCCCTTTTAACGAATCTGATTGAAAATTGGCTAGATAAGACTCAAGACATTGATCTTACTCTATCCCTATTTTTGTGACTTTCCTTCGAAGGGCGTGGCTATTACGGTGCCGCAGAGTCTGATTATTCTCCGTGGCAACAAAAGTTCCTGCAAAATGATTCAGATGATCCATCTTCTCGAAATTTTTCACATTTGAGGATATTCAGGCCCTGAAGACGGCTGCCAACTTATTTTTGATCGCAGTGGTAGCGCCACCAACTGGTTAAAACAAATACAAATTATTTTCGTTGATGTTTTTCTCCGGGCAGGTGAACAAAATCTACCTTATATTTGCTCGGATGAGTGTTTAGGCCTTGAGCATGTCACAATACGAAAGTCTTTCGCCTTCTTCAGAGTGTCACATGATGCTGTCTTGTGACCCGTCTTTATCAGCTGATGTTCCATGAGGGCGTGACTTACCTGTCACAAGAATGAAGGCAAGTCACGCCCCCCGCTGTCCGTTCACTCCGCCAAGATGCTGGTCCAGGTGGTAGAGAGGATGAAGGCTCCCTTGTCTCTGTTCATGGTTTTTATGCCTCGCTTGCAGATCTCAATGGCCTCTCTGATCCAGCGCTGTTGTTTGTTCTCTTCTGTGCGGATGACCCTGCCCTTCTCCCGGTCCATGATGTGGTTTTCCCTTTTGCAGTGGTCAGTGATTGCTGATTTGTAATGTTCATGTTGTGCTTGTTCTTTTACTGCTCTGATTTTTTTCATTTTTTTGACAGGTAAGTCACACCCTCATGGAACATCAGCTGATAAAGACGGGTCTCAAGACACCATCATGCGACACTCTGAAGAAGGCGAAAGACTCGCCGAAACATGTCAGGTAAAAAATTAACCTAAAACATAATTGTCTGCTTTTAATGAATCAGTCAAATATCAATAATAAGAAGACAAAATGAACCTAATACAAATAAATGAATGCTTAATAACTCCCCTGCACATGCTCCTAAAAATCCAAACCTTCACCTGTAAATAAAACGTCCCGACCTGAAGACATCTTAATGTTATTATTTTGTTATACACACAGTGCCGCCAAGTGGAATCAAAAATGTGTTTTTATTTAAATTTTCACGTACTGCACGGTGCCCTTTTGACGAATCCGACTGAAAATTAGTCAGAAAAGACTCAAGACAATGATCTTACTCTCTGCCGAATTTTGTGACGTTTTGGCAAAAGGCGTGGCTATTAAGGTGCTGAAAAGTCCGATTGTACTCTGTGGCAACAAAAGCTCCGGCAACATGACTCAGATGATCCTATCTTCTCGAAGTTGTACACTTTTGAGGATACTTCAGCCCTGAAGACATCTACCAACTTATTTTACATCGTAGTAGTAGCGCCACCAACTGGTAAAAGCTAATACAAGTTATTTTCTTGGATGTTTTTCTCCGTGCAACTCAACAAGGTCGCCCTCATATATGCTCGGATGACTGTTTCGGCCATGAGGATGTCACAATACGAAATTAGTCCTTTTTCGTGAAAAGTTGTGGGAGTGGCATTGCACTGTTCGGCAATAAAACAACGCTGATTATGAGGTTCTAAATATGAACGACAACTCGTGAAACTTTACACACACATCAGGCCGAGCAAATTTATCAATATTTTATACGTTAGTTGTGCAACTTTTTTGAAATGGCTCGCCATGGCCCTCGAGAAATGTTAAAAAAAAGCAGCTCTGGTTGAGTGTTTCACCTCGCTTTTTGTAAATTTTATGGAGTACAGTGAACCCTCGGTTATCGCGGTTAATGGGGACCGAGACCACCCGCGAAAACTGAAAATCCGCGAAGTAGCGGCGCACCTTCAAAAATGCTTAAAAAAAATATACAATATATATAATAAATATATATATATATATATATATATATATATATATATATATATATATATACGGGGAGAGAGAGAGTGAAATTCATTTTATAACAAAAAAACCAAATTATTATTAAAACGTATTATTTTTTTATTCCCCAGCCATTCTTTTTGTATTTATTTAATTACTCCGACTTTTACCTGCTGGTACGCCGTCCGGTGTGCCCTGTGAAATGAAAGGTGGCATTCTTTATTTATTTATTCATTTATTCATTCATAACTGACAGCCTCGCGCTCCGCTCGTGCCCGGGCGGAAGAGGTGCTCCAATTCGGCTTAACTGTGACACACGCCCGCCCTCCTCCCCCGGAACTTCCATTCGGTTAAACTTAGGGGCCGCTTGGCACCGCCCGTGCCCGGGGAAGGTGCTCCTCTTCGGCTTACTGTGACGCGAGCATGCCCTCCTCCTCCGGAGCTTCCATTCAGTTAAACTTAGGGGCCGCTTGGAACCGCCCGTGCCCGGGGAAGGTGCTCCTCTTCGGCTTACTGTGACGCGAGCATGCCCTCCTCCTCCGGAGCTTCCATTCGGTTAAACTTAGGGGCCGCTTGGCACCGCCCGTGCCTGGGGAAGGTGCTCCTCTACGGCTTAACTGCCACGCACGCCGGCCGGAGCTCTGGTACGGTCCGAACCGCGCGAAACGTCGCCACCGATCGTGTCCGGGAGAACGTGCTCTTCTTCGTCCACTCTCCTCTTCGCCCACGCTCTTCTTCGGCGCACGCCGGCCGTCTAACCGCTCCAGCGCCCCGTCGTGCCGCTCGGCGAAACTACAATGCCCCCGAATATTTTTTAGACCCGCGAAGCACTGAACCCGCGAAAGGTGAACCGCGAAGTAGCGAGGGTTCACTGAATGTATAAGACCAAGACCTACAAAAAAGTCTCTTGGAGCAATGAGCTAGGTTTTACAGGAAGTCGGCCATTTTGAATTTACTTAAAAGGGGGCGAGTCACCACAATGGACTTTGTGTAGAAATTATTATTGGGGCCCGAGCAGCGACGGCGGCGAGGTCCCTATTGTTTTTGTAGAAATTATTATTAGGGCCTGAGCAGCGACCGCTACGAGGTCCCCATTGTTTTTGTGGAAATTATTATTATTTTTATTATTATTATTATTAGGGCCAGAGCAGTGACCGCTGCGAGGTCCCTATTGTTTTTCTAGAAATTGTTATTAGGGCCCGAGCTGCGACGGCTGCGAGGTCCCTATTGTTTTTGTAGAAAATATTATTACTTTTATTATTATTAATATTATTATTATTATTATTAGGGCCTGAGCAGCGACCGCTGCGAAGTCCCTATTGTTTTTGTAGAAATTATTATTATTATTATTTTTCCGATTGTTCGATCGCATTTTTGACCCCCGAAACATGCACAAAAACTCACAAAACTTGGCAGTCTCATCGGGAATGGCGAAAAATTTGATATTTTAACGTCTAATATGAACAGGAAGTGAGTTATGAATTTTTGAAAGTCCGACTTTTGCCCTTTTTTGCATGTTTACAGGGGTCATTCTTTTGCACCCTGATCCTAAAGGCTTCATCTGATTGCCTTAAAATTCTGTCTGTAGCATCTGAAGACCTGGGACAAACACTGGGGCTAAAATTTTTTGTTTCCGAAATACTATATGACGGGGCCGGGGCTTCAAAGTTTTCACTTAAGATTTCCTTCGCCGCAATGGACAAAATGCTTAATAACTCTCCTGCACATGCTGCTAAAAATCCAAAACTTCACATGTACATAAAAAGTCTGTACCTGAAGACATCTATATGTTTATATTCAGTTATACACCTTGCGCCAATCAATATCATTTTTTACATTTTGACGTACTGCACGGTGCCCTTTTAACGAATCTGATTGAAAATTGGCTAGAAAAGACTCAAGACATTGATCTTACTCTATCCCTATTTTTGTGACTTTCCTTCGAAGGGCGTGGCTATTACGGTGCCGCAGAGTCTGATTATTCTCCGTGGCAACAAAAGTTCCTGCAAAATGATTCAGATGATCCATCTTCTCGAAATTTTTCACATTTGAGGATATTCAGGCCCTGAAGACGGCTGCCAACTTATTTTTGATCGCAGTGGTAGCGCCACCAACTGGTTAAAACAAATACAAATTATTTTCGTTGATGTTTTTCTCCGGGCAGGTTAACAAAATCTACCTTATATTTGCTCGGATGAGTGTTTAGGCCTTGAGCATGTCACAATACAAAAGTCTTTCGCCTTCTTCAGAGTGTCACATGATGGTGTCTTGTGACCCGTCTTTATCAGCTGATGTTCCATGAGGGCGTGACTTACCTGTCACAAGAATGAAGGCAAGTCACGCCCCCCGCTGTCCGTTCACTCCGCCAAGATGCTGGTCCAGGTGGTGGAGAGGATGAAGGCTCCCTTGTCTCTGTTCATGGTTTTTATGCCTCGCTTGCAGATCTCAATGGCCTCTCTGATCCAGCGCTGTTGTTTGTTCTCTTCTGTGCGGATGACCCTGCCCTTCTCCCGGTCCATGATGTGGTTTTCCCTTTTGCAGTGGTCAGTGATTGCTGATTTGTAATGTTCATGTTGTGCTTGTTCTTTTACTGCTCTGATTTTTTTCATTTTTTTGACAGGTAAGCCACACCCTCATGGAACATCAGCTCAAGACACCATCATGCGACACTCTGAAGAAGGCGAAAGACTCGCCGAAACATGTCAGGTAAAAAATTATCCTAAAACATAATTGTCTGCTTTTAATGAATCAGTCAAATATCAATAATAAGAAGACAAAATGAACCTAATACAAATAAATGAATGCTTAATAACTCCCCTGCACATGCTCCTAAAAATCCAAACCTTCACCTGTAAATAAAACGTCCCGACCTGAAGACATCTTAATGTTATTATTTTGTTATACACACAGTGCCGCCAAGTGGAATCAAAAATTTGTTTTTATTTAAATTTTCACGTACTGCACGGTGCCCTTTTGACGAATCCGACTGAAAATTAGTCAGAAAAGACTCAAGACAATGATCTTACTCTCTGCCGAATTTTGTGACGTTTTGGCAAAAGGCGTGGCTATTAAGGTGCTGAAAAGTCCGATTGTACTCTGTGGCAACAAAAGCTCCGGCAACATGACTCAGATGATCCTATCTTCTCGAAGTTGTACACTTTTGAGGATACTTCAGCCCTGAAGACATCTACCAACTTATTTTACATCGTAGTAGTAGCGCCACCAACTGGTAAAAGCTAATACAAGTTATTTTCTTGGATGTTTTTCTCCGTGCAACTCAACAAGGTTGCCCTCATATATGCTTGGATGACTGTTTCGGCCATGAGGATGTCACAATACGAAATTAGTCCTTTTTCGTGAAAAGTTGTGGGAGTGGCATTGCACTGTTCGGCAATAAAACAAAGCTGATTATGAGGTTCTAAATATGAACGACAACTCGTAAAACTTTACACACACATCAGGCCGAGCAAATTTATCAATATTTTATAAGTTAGTTGTGCAGCTTTTTTGAAATGGCTCGCCATGGCCCTCGAGAAATGTTAAAAAAAAGCAGCTCTGGTTGAGTGTTTCACCTCGCTTTTTGTAAATTTTATGGAGTACAGTGAACCCTCGGTTATCGCGGTTAATGGGGACCGAGACCACCCGCGAAAACTGAAAATCCGCGAAGTAGCGGCGCACCTTCAAAAATGCTTAAAAAAAATATACAATATATATAATAAATATATATATATATATATATATATATATATATATATATATATATATATACGGGGAGAGAGAGAGTGAAATTCATTTTATAACAAAAAAACCAAATTATTATTAAAACGTATTATTTTTTTATTCCCCAGCCATTCTTTTTGTATTTATTTAATTACTCCGACTTTTACCTGCTGGTACGCCGTCCGGTGTGCCCTGTGAAATGAAAGGTGGCATTCTTTATTTATTTATTCATTTATTCATTCATAACTGACAGCCTCGCGCTCCGCTCGTGCCCGGGCGGAAGAGGTGCTCCAATTCGGCTTAACTGTGACACACGCCCGCCCTCCTCCCCCGGAACTTCCATTCGGTTAAACTTAGGGGCCGCTTGGCACCGCCCGTGCCCGGGGAAGGTGCTCCTCTTCGGCTTACTGTGACGCGAGCATGCCCTCCTCCTCCGGAGCTTCCATTCAGTTAAACTTAGGGGCCGCTTGGAACCGCCCGTGCCCGGGGAAGGTGCTCCTCTTCGGCTTACTGTGACGCGAGCATGCCCTCCTCCTCCGGAGCTTCCATTCGGTTAAACTTAGGGGCCGCTTGGCACCGCCCGTGCCCGGGGAAGGTGCTCCTCTACGGCTTAACTGCCACGCACGCCGGCCGGAGCTCTGGTACGGTCCGAACCGCGCGAAACGTCGCCACCGATCGTGTCCGGGAGAACGTGCTCTTCTTCGTCCACTCTCCTCTTCGCCCACGCTCTTCTTCGGCGCACGCCGGCCGTCTAACCGCTCCAGCGCCCCGTCG
Organism: Idiotropiscis lumnitzeri; assembly: GCF_059441095.1. NCBI lineage: Eukaryota > Metazoa > Chordata > Actinopteri > Syngnathiformes > Syngnathidae > Idiotropiscis > Idiotropiscis lumnitzeri. Next base: position 1,049,945 of record NW_028283600.1, on the reverse strand, counting down.
TGCCGCTCGGCGAAACTACAATGCCCCCGAATATTTTTTAGACCCGCGAAGCACTGAACCCGCGAAAGGTGAACCGCGAAGTAGCGAGGGTTCACTGTATGTATAAGACCAAGACCTACAAAAAAGTCTCTTGGAGCAATGAGCTAGGTTTTACAGGAAGTCGGCCATTTTGAATTTACTTAAAAGGGGGCGAGTCACCACAATGGACTTTGTGTAGAAATTATTATTGGGGCCCGAGCAGCGACGGCGGCGAGGTCCCTATTGTTTTTGTAGAAATTATTATTAGGGCCTGAGCAGCGACCGCTACGAGGTCCCCATTGTTTTTGTGGAAATTATTATTATTTTTATTATTATTATTATTAGGGCCCGAGCAGTGACCGCTGCGAGGTCCCTATCGTTTTTCTAGAAATTGTTATTAGGGCCCGAGCTGCGACGGCTGCGAGTTCCCTATTGTTTTTGTAGAAAATATTATTACTTTTATTATTATTAATATTATTATTATTATTATTAGGGCCTGAGCAGCGACCGCTGCGAAGTCCCTATTGTTTTTGTAGAAATTATTATTATTATTATTTTTCCGATTGTTCGATCGCATTTTTGACCCCCGAAACATGCACAAAAACTCACCAAACTTGGCAGTCTCATCGGGCATGGCGAAAAATTTGATATTTTAACGTCTAATATGAACAGGAAGTGAGTTATGAATTTTTGAAAGTCCGACTTTTGCCCTTTTTTGCATGTTTACAGGGGTCATTCTTTTGCACCCTGATCCTCAAGGCTTCATCTGATTGCCTTAAAATTCTGTCTGTAGCATCTGAAGACCTGGGACAAACACTGGGGCTAAAATTTTTTGTTTCCGAAATACTATATGACGGGGGCGGGGCTTCAAAGTTTTCACTTAAGATTTCCTTCGCCGCAATGGACAAAATGCTTAATAACTCTCCTGCACATGCTGCTAAAAATCCAAAACTTCACATGTACATAAAAAGTCTGTACCTGAAGACATCTATATGTTTATATTCAGTTATACACCTTGCGCCAATCAATATCATTTTTTACATTTTGACGTACTGCACGGTGCCCTTTTAACGAATCTGATTGAAAATTGGCTAGAAAAGACTCAAGACATTGATCTTACTCTATCCCTATTTTTGTGACTTTCCTTCGAAGGGCGTGGCTATTACGGTGCCGCAGAGTCTGATTATTCTCCGTGGCAACAAAAGTTCCTGCAAAATGATTCAGATGATCCATCTTCTCGAAATTTTTCACATTTGAGGATATTCAGGCCCTGAAGACGGCTGCCAACTTATTTTTGATCGCAGTGGTAGCGCCACCAACTGGTTAAAACAAATACAAATTATTTTCGTTGATGTTTTTCTCCGGGCAGGTGAACAAAATCTACCTTATATTTGCTCGGATGAGTGTTTAGGCCTTGAGCATGTCACAATACGAAAGTCTTTCGCCTTCTTCAGAGTGTCACATGATGCTGTCTTGTGACCCGTCTTTATCAGCTGATGTTCCATGAGGGCGTGACTTACCTGTCACAAGAATGAAGGCAAGTCACGCCCCCCGCTGTCCGTTCACTCCGCCAAGATGCTGGTCCAGGTGGTAGAGAGGATGAAGGCTCCCTTGTCTCTGTTCATGGTTTTTATGCCTCGCTTGCAGATCTCAATGGCCTCTCTGATCCAGCGCTGTTGTTTGTTCTCTTCTGTGCGGATGACCCTGCCCTTCTCCCGGTCCATGATGTGGTTTTCCCTTTTGCAGTGGTCAGTGATTGCTGATTTGTAATGTTCATGTTGTGCTTGTTCTTTTACTGCTCTGATTTTTTTCATTTTTTTGACAGGTAAGTCACACCCTCATGGAACATCAGCTGATAAAGACGGGTCTCAAGACACCATCATGCGACACTCTGAAGAAGGCGAAAGACTCGCCGAAACATGTCAGGTAAAAAATTAACCTAAAACATAATTGTCTGCTTTTAATGAATCAGTCAAATATCAATAATAAGAAGACAAAATGAACCTAATACAAATAAATGAATGCTTAATAACTCCCCTGCACATGCTCCTAAAAATCCAAACCTTCACCTGTAAATAAAACGTCCCGACCTGAAGACATCTTAATGTTATTATTTTGTTATACACACAGTGCCGCCAAGTGGAATCAAAAATTTGTTTTTATTTTAATTTTCACGTACTGCACGGTGCCCTTTGGACGAATCCGACTGAAAATTAGTCAGAAAAGACTCAAGACAATGATCTTACTCTCTGCCGAATTTTGTGACGTTTTGGCAAAAGGCGTGGCTATTAAGGTGCTGAAAAGTCCGATTGTACTTTGTGGCAACAAAAGCTCCGGCAACATGACTCAGATGATCCTATCTTCTCGAAGTTGTACACATTTGAGGATACTTCAGCCCTGAAGACATCTACCAACTTATTTTACATCGTAGTAGTAGCGCCACCAACTGGTAAAAGCTAATACAAGTTATTTTCTTGGATGTTTTTCTCCGTGCAACTCAACAAGGTCGCCCTCATATATGCTCGGATGACTGTTTCGGCCATGAGGATGTCACAATACGAAATTCGTGATTTTTCGTGAAAAGTTGTGGGAGTGGCATTGCACTGTTCGGCAATAAAACAAAGCTGATTATGAGGTTCTAAATATGAACGACAACTCGTAAAACTTTACACACACATCAGGCCGAGCAAATTTATCAATATTTTATAAGTTAGTTGTGCAGCTTTTTTGAAATGGCTCGCCATGGCCCTCGAGAAATGTTTAAAAAAAGCAGCTCTGGTTGAGTGTTTCACCTCGCTTTTTGTAAATTTTATGGAGTACAGTGAACCCTCGGTTATCGCGGTTAATGGGGACCGAGACCACCCGCGAAAACTGAAAATCCGCGAAGTAGCGGCGCACCTTCAAAAATGCTTAAAAAAAATATACAATATATATATATATATATATATATATATATATATATATATATATATATACGGGGAGAGAGAGAGTGAAATTCATGTTATAACAAAAAAACCAAATTATTATTAAAACGTATTATTTTTTTATTCCCCAGCCATTCTTTTAGTATTTATTTAATTACTCCGACTTTTACCTGCTGGTACGCCGTCCGGTGTGCCCTGTGAAATGAAAGGTGGCATTCTTTATTTATTTATTCATTTATTCATTCATAACTGACAGCCTCGCGCTCCGCTCGTGCCCGGGCGGAAGAGGTGCTCCAATTCGGCTTAACTGTGACACACGCCCGCCCTCCTTCCCCGGAACTTCCATTCGGTTAAACTTAGGGGCCGCTTGGCACCGCCCGTGCCCGGGGAAGGTGCTCCTCTTCGGCTTACTGTGACGCGAGCATGCCCTCCTCCTCCGGAGCTTCCATTCAGTTAAACTTAGGGGCCGCTTGGAACCGCCCGTGCCCGGGGAAGGTGCTCCTCTTCGGCTTACTGTGACGCGAGCATGCCCTCCTCCTCCGGAGCTTCCATTCGGTTAACCTTAGGGGCCGCTTGGAACCGCCCGTGCCCGGGGAAGGTGCTCCTCTTCGGCTTACTGTGACGCGAGCATGCCCTCCTCCTCCGGAGCTTCCATTCGGTTAAACTTAGGGGCCGCTTGGCACCGCCCGTGCCCGGGGAAGGTGCTCCTCTACGGCTTAACTGCCACGCACGCCGGCCGGAGCTCTGGTACGGTCCGAACCGCGCGAAACGTCGCCACCGATTGTGTCCGGGAGAACGTGCTCTTCTTCGTCCACTCTCCTCTTCGCCCACGCTCTTCTTCGGCGCACGCCGGCCGTCTAACCGCTCCAGCGCCCCGACGTGCCGCTCGGCGAAACTACAATGCCCCCGAATATTTTTTAGACCCGCGAAGCACTGAACCCGCGAAAGGTGAACCGCGAAGTAGCGAGGGTTCACTGTATGTATAAGACCAAGACCTACAAAAAAGTCTCTTGGAGCAATGAGCTAGGTTTTACAGGAAGTCGGCCATTTTGAATTTACTTAAAAGGGGGCGGGTCACCACAATGGACTTTGTGTAGAAATTATTATTGGGGCCCGAGCAGCGACGGCGGCGAGGTCCCTATTGTTTTTGTAGAAATTATTATTAGGGCCTGAGCAGCGACCGCTACGAGGTCCCCATTGTTTTTGTGGAAATTATTATTATTTTTATTATTATTATTATTAGGGCCCGAGCAGTGACCGCTGCGAGGTCCCTATTGTTTTTCTAGAAATTGTTATTAGGGCCCGAGCTGCGACGGCTGCGAGGTCCCTATTGTTTTTGTAGAAAATATTATTACTTTTATTATTATTAATATTATTATTATTATTATTAGGGCCTGAGCAGCGACCGCTGCGAAGTCCCTATTGTTTTTGTAGAAATTATTATTATTATTATTTTTCCGATTGTTCGATCGCATTTTTGACCCCCGAAACATGCACAAAAACTCACCAAACTTGGCAGTCTCATCGGGCATGGCGAAAAATTTGATATTTTAACGTCTAATATGAACAGGAAGTGAGTTATGAATTTTTGAAAATCCGACTTTTGCCCTTTTTTGCATGTTTACAGGGGTCATTCTTTTGCACCCTGATCCTAAAGGCTTCATCTGATTGCCTTAAAATTCTGTCTGTAGCATCTGAAGACCTGGGACAAACACTGGGGCTAAAAATTTTTTGTTTCCGAAATACTATATGACGGGGGCGGGGCTTCAAAGTTTTCACTTAAGATTTCCTTCGCCGCAATGGACAAAATGCTTAATAACTCTCCTGCACATGCTGCTAAAAATCCAAAACTTCACATGTACATAAAAAGTCTGTACCTGAAGACATCTATATGTTTATATTCAGTTATACACCTTGCGCCAATCAATATCATTTTTTACATTTTGACGTACTGCACGGTGCCCTTTTAACGAATCTGATTGAAAATTGGCTAGAAAAGACTCAAGACATTGATCTTACTCTATCCCTATTTTTGTGACTTTCCTTCGAAGGGCGTGGCTATTACGGTGCCGCAGAGTCTGATTATTCTCCGTGGCAACAAAAGTTCCTGCAAAATGATTCAGATGATCCATCTTCTCGAAATTTTTCACATTTGAGGATATTCAGGCCCTGAAGACGGCTGCCAACTTATTTTTGATCGCAGTGGTAGCGCCACCAACTGGTTAAAACAAATACAAATTATTTTCGTTGATGTTTTTCTCCGGGCAGGTGAACAAAATCTACCTTATATTTGCTCGGATGAGTGTTTAGGCCTTGAGCATGTCACAATACGAAAGTCTTTCGCCTTCTTCAGAGTGTCACATGATGCTGTCTTGTGACCCGTCTTTATCAGCTGATGTTCCATGAGGGCGTGACTTACCTGTCACAAGAATGAAGGCAAGTCACGCCCCCCGCTGTCCGTTCACTCCGCCAAGATGCTGGTCCAGGTGGTAGAGAGGATGAAGGCTCCCTTGTCTCTGTTCATGGTTTTTATGCCTCGCTTGCAGATCTCAATGGCCTCTCTGATCCAGCGCTGTTGTTTGTTCTCTTCTGTGCGGATGACCCTGCCCTTCTCCCGGTCCATGATGTGGTTTTCCCTTTTGCAGTGGTCAGTGATTGCTGATTTGTAATGTTCATGTTGTGCTTGTTCTTTTACTGCTCTGATTTTTTTCATTTTTTTGACAGGTAAGTCACACCCTCATGGAACATCAGCTGATAAAGACGGGTCTCAAGACACCATCATGCGACACTCTGAAGAAGGCGAAAGACTCGCCGAAACATGTCAGGTAAAAAATTAACCTAAAACATAATTGTCTGCTTTTAATGAATCAATCAAATATCAATAATAAGAAGACAAAATGAACCTAATACAAATAAATGAATGCTTAATAACTCCCCTGCACATGCTCCTAAAAATCCAAACCTTCACCTGTAAATAAAACGTCCCGACCTGAAGACATCTTAATGTTATTATTTTGTTATACACACAGTGCCGCCAAGTGGAATCAAAAAATTTTTTTTATTTTAATTTTCACGTACTGCACGGTGCCCTTTTGACGAATCCGACTGAAAATTAGTCAGAAAAGACTCAAGACAATGATCTTACTCTCTGCCGAATTTTGTGACGTTTTGGCAAAAGGCGTGGCTATTAAGGTGCTGAAAAGTCCGAATGTACTCTGTGGCAACAAAAGCTCCGGCAACATGACTCAGATGATCCTATCTTCTCGAAGTTGTACACTTTTGAGGATACTTCAGCCCTGAAGACATCTACCAACTTATTTTACATCGTAGTAGTAGCGCCACCAACTGGTAAAAGCTAATACAAGTTATTTTCTTGGATGTTTTTCTCCGTGCAACTCAACAAGGTCGCCCTCATATATGCTCGGATGACTGTTTCGGCCATGAGGATGTCACAATACGAAATTAGTCCTTTTTCGTGAAAAGTTGTGGGAGTGGCATTGCACTGTTCGGCAATAAAACAACGCTGATTATGAGGTTCTAAATATGAACGACAACTCGTGAAACTTTACACACACATCAGGCCGAGCAAATTTATCAATATTTTATACGTTAGTTGTGCAGCTTTTTTGAAATGGCTCGCCATGGCCCTCGAGAAATGTTAAAAAAAAGCAGCTCTGGTTGAGTGTTTCACCTCGCTTTTTGTAAATTTTATGGAGTACAGTGAACCCTCGGTTATCGCGGTTAATGGGGACCGAGACCACCCGCGAAAACTGAAAATCCGCGAAGTAGCGGCGCACCTTCAAAAATGCTTAAAAAAAATATACAATATATATAATAAATATATATATATATATATATATATATATATATATATATATATACGGGGAGAGAGAGAGTGAAATTCATTTTATAACAAAAAAACCAAATTATTATTAAAACGTATTATTTTTTTATTCCCCAGCCATTCTTTTTGTATTTATTTAATTACTCCGACTTTTACCTGCTGGTACGCCGTCCGGTGTGCCCTGTGAAATGAAAGGTGGCATTCTTTATTTATTTATTCATTTATTCATTCATAACTGACAGCCTCGCGCTCCGCTCGTGCCCGGGCGGAAGAGGTGCTCCAATTCGGCTTAACTGTGACACACGCCCGCCCTCCTCCCCCGGAACTTCCATTCGGTTAAACTTAGGGGCCGCTTGGCACCGCCCGTGCCCGGGGAAGGTGCTCCTCTTCGGCTTACTGTGACGCGAGCATGCCCTCCTCCTCCGGAGCTTCCATTCAGTTAAACTTAGGGGCCGCTTGGAACCGCCCGTGCCCGGGGAAGGTGCTCCTCTTCGGCTTACTGTGACGCGAGCATGCCCTCCTCCTCCGGAGCTTCCATTCGGTTAAACTTAGGGGCCGCTTGGCACCGCCCGTGCCCGGGGAAGGTGCTCCTCTACGGCTTAACTGCCACGCACGCCGGCCGGAGCTCTGGTACGGTCCGAACCGCGCGAAACGTCGCCACCGATCGTGTCCGGGAGAACGTGCTCTTCTTCGTCCACTCTCCTCTTCGCCCACGCTCTTCTTCGGCGCACGCCGGCCGTCTAACCGCTCCAGCGCCCCGTCGTGCCGCTCGGCGAAACTACAATGCCCCCGAATATTTTTTAGACCCGCGAAGCACTGAACCCGCGAAAGGTGAACCGCGAAGTAGCGAGGGTTCACTGTATGTATAAGACCAAGAACTACAAAAAAGTCTCTTGGAGCAATGAGCTAGGTTTTACAGGAAGTCGGCCATTTTGAATTTACTTAAAAGGGGGCGAGTCACCACAATGGACTTTGTGTAGAAATTATTATTGGGGCCCGAGCAGCGACGGCGGCGAGGTCCCTATTGTTTTTGTAGAAATTATTATTAGGGCCTGAGCAGCGACCGCTACGAGGTCCCCATTGTTTTTGTGGAAATTATTATTATTTTTATTATTATTATTATTAGGGCCCGAGCAGTGACCGCTGCGAGGTCCCTATTGTTTTTCTAGAAATTGTTATTAGGGCCCGAGCTGCGACGGCTGCGAGGTCCCTATTGTTTTTGTAGAAAATATTATTACTTTTATTATTATTAATATTATTATTATTATTATTAGGGCCTGAGCAGCGACCGCTGCGAAGTCCCTATTGTTTTTGTAGAAATTATTATTATTATTATTTTTCCGATTGTTCGATCGCATTTTTGACCCCCGAAACATGCACAAAAACTCACCAAACTTGGCAGTCTCATCGGGCATGGCGAAAAATTTGATATTTTAACGTCTAATATGAACAGGAAGTGAGTTATGAATTTTTGAAAGTCCGACTTTTGCCCTTTTTTGCATGTTTACAGGGGTCATTCTTTTGCACCCTGATCCTCAAGGCTTCATCTGATTGCCTTAAAATTCTGTCTGTAGCATCTGAAGACCTGGGACAAACACTGGGGCTAAAATTTTTTGTTTCCGAAATACTATATGACGGGGGCGGGGCTTCAAAGTTTTCACTTAAGATTTCCTTCGCCGCAATGGACAAAATGCTTAATAACTCTCCTGCACATGCTGCTAAAAATCCAAAACTTCACATGTACATAAAAAGTCTGTACCTGAAGACATCTATATGTTTATATTCAGTTATACACCTTGCGCCAATCAATATCATTTTTTACATTTTGACGTACTGCACGGTGCCCTTTTAACGAATCTGATTGAAAATTGGCTAGAAAAGACTCAAGACATTGATCTTACTCTATCCCTATTTTTGTGACTTTCCTTCGAAGGGCGTGGCTATTACGGTGCCGCAGAGTCTGATTATTCTCCGTGGCAACAAAAGTTCCTGCAAAATGATTCAGATGATCCATCTTCTCGAAATTTTTCACATTTGAGGATATTCAGGCCCTGAAGACGGCTGCCAACTTATTTTTGATCGCAGTGGTAGCGCCACCAACTGGTTAAAACAAATACAAATTATTTTCGTTGATGTTTTTCTCCGGGCAGGTGAACAAAATCTACCTTATATTTGCTCGGATGAGTGTTTAGGCCTTGAGCATGTCACAATACGAAAGTCTTTCGCCTTCTTCAGAGTGTCACATGATGCTGTCTTGTGACCCGTCTTTATCAGCTGATGTTCCATGAGGGCGTGACTTACCTGTCACAAGAATGAAGGCAAGTCACGCCCCCCGCTGTCCGTTCACTCCGCCAAGATGCTGGTCCAGGTGGTAGAGAGGATGAAGGCTCCCTTGTCTCTGTTCATGGTTTTTATGCCTCGCTTGCAGATCTCAATGGCCTCTCTGATCCAGCGCTGTTGTTTGTTCTCTTCTGTGCGGATGACCCTGCCCTTCTCCCGGTCCATGATGTGGTTTTCCCTTTTGCAGTGGTCAGTGATTGCTGATTTGTAATGTTCATGTTGTGCTTGTTCTTTTACTGCTCTGATTTTTTTCATTTTTTTGACAGGTAAGTCACACCCTCATGGAACATCAGCTCAAGACACCATCATGCGACACTCTGAAGAAGGCGAAAGACTCGCCGAAACATGTCAGGTAAAAAATTAACCTAAAACATAATTGTCTGCTTTTAATGAATCAGTCAAATATCAATAATAAGAAGACAAAATGAACCTAATACAAATAAATGAATGCTTAATAACTCCCCTGCACATGCTCCTAAAAATCCAAACCTTCACCTGTAAATAAAACGTCCCGACCTGAAGACATCTTAATGTTATTATTTTGTTATACACACAGTGCCGCCAAGTGGAATCAAAAATTTGTTTTTATTTTAATTTTCACGTACTGCACGGTGCCCTTTGGACGAATCCGACTGAAAATTAGTCAGAAAAGACTCAAGACAATGATCTTACTCTCTGCCGAATTTTGTGACGTTTTGGCAAAAGGCGTGGCTATTAAGGTGCTGAAAAGTCCGATTGTACTTTGTGGCAACAAAAGCTCCGGCAACATGACTCAGATGATCCTATCTTCTCGAAGTTGTACACATTTGAGGATACTTCAGCCCTGAAGACATCTACCAACTTATTTTACATCGTAGTAGTAGCGCCACCAACTGGTAAAAGCTAATACAAGTTATTTTCTTGGATGTTTTTCTCCGTGCAACTCAACAAGGTCGCCCTCATATATGCTCGGATGACTGTTTCGGCCATGAGGATGTCACAATACGAAATTCGTGATTTTTCGTGAAAAGTTGTGGGAGTGGCATTGCACTGTTCGGCAATAAAACAAAGCTGATTATGAGGTTCTAAATATGAACGACAACTCGTAAAACTTTACACACACATCAGGCCGAGCAAATTTATCAATATTTTATAAGTTAGTTGTGCAGCTTTTTTGAAATGGCTCGCCATGGCCCTCGAGAAATGTTTAAAAAAAGCAGCTCTGGTTGAGTGTTTCACCTCGCTTTTTGTAAATTTTATGGAGTACAGTGAACCCTCGGTTATCGCGGTTAATGGGGACCGAGACCACCCGCGAAAACTGAAAATCCGCGAAGTAGCGGCGCACCTTCAAAAATGCTTAAAAAAAATATACAATATATATAATAAATATATATATATATATATATATATATATATATATATATATATATATATATATATATATATATATACGGGGAGAGAGAGAGTGAAATTCATGTTATAACAAAAAAACCAAATTATTATTAAAACGTATTATTTTTTTATTCCCCAGCCATTCTTTTAGTATTTATTTAATTACTCCGACTTTTACCTGCTGGTACGCCGTCCGGTGTGCCCTGTGAAATGAAAGGTGGCATTCTTTATTTATTTATTCATTTATTCATTCATAACTGACAGCCTCGCGCTCCGCTCGTGCCCGGGCGGAAGAGGTGCTCCAATTCGGCTTAACTGTGACACACGCCCGCCCTCCTCCCCCGGAACTTCCATTCGGTTAAACTTAGGGGCCGCTTGGCACCGCCCGTGCCCGGGGAAGGTGCTCCTCTTCGGCTTACTGTGACGCGAGCATGCCCTCCTCCTCCGGAGCTTCCATTCAGTTAAACTTAGGGGCCGCTTGGAACCGCCCGTGCCCGGGGAAGGTGCTCCTCTTCGGCTTACTGTGACGCGAGCATGCCCTCCTCCTCCGGAGCTTCCATTCGGTTAACCTTAGGGGCCGCTTGGAACCGCCCGTGCCCGGGGAAGGTGCTCCTCTTCGGCTTACTGTGACGCGAGCATGCCCTCCTCCTCCGGAGCTTCCATTCGGTTAAACTTAGGGGCCGCTTGGCACCGCCCGTGCCCGGGGAAGGTGCTCCTCTACGGCTTAACTGCCACGCACGCCGGCCGGAGCTCTGGTACGGTCCGAACCGCGCGAAACGTCGCCACCGATTGTGTCCGGGAGAACGTGCTCTTCTTCGTCCACTCTCCTCTTCGCCCACGCTCTTCTTCGGCGCACGCCGGCCGTCTAACCGCTCCAGCGCCCCGTCGTGCCGCTCGGCGAAACTACAATGCCCCCGAATATTTTTTAGACCCGCGAAGCACTGAACCCGCGAAAGGTGAACCGCGAAGTAGCGAGGGTTCACTGTATGTATAAGACCAAGACCTACAAAAAAGTCTCTTGGAGCAATGAGCTAGGTTTTACAGGAAGTCGGCCATTTTGAATTTACTTAAAAGGGGGCGGGTCACCACAATGGACTTTGTGTAGAAATTATTATTGGGGCCCGAGCAGCGACGGCGGCGAGGTCCCTATTGTTTTTGTAGAAATTATTATTAGGGCCTGAGCAGCGACCGCTACGAGGTCCCCATTGTTTTTGTGGAAATTATTATTATTTTTATTATTATTATTATTAGGGCCCGAGCAGTGACCGCTGCGAGGTCCCTATTGTTTTTCTAGAAATTGTTATTAGGGCCCGAGCTGCGACGGCTGCGAGGTCCCTATTGTTTTTGTAGAAAATATTATTACTTTTATTATTATTAATATTATTATTATTATTATTAGGGCCTGAGCAGCGACCGCTGCGAAGTCCCTATTGTTTTTGTAGAAATTATTATTATTATTATTTTTCCGATTGTTCGATCGCATTTTTGACCCCCGAAACATGCACAAAAACTCACCAAACTTGGCAGTCTCATCGGGCATGGCGAAAAATTTGATATTTTAACGTCTAATATGAACAGGAAGTGAGTTATGAATTTTTGAAAGTCCGACTTTTGCCCTTTTTTGCATGTTTACAGGGGTCATTCTTTTGCACCCTGATCCTAAAGGCTTCATCTGATTGCCTTAAAATTCTGTCTGTAGCATCTGAAGACCTGGGACAAACACTGGGGCTAAAAATTTTTTGTTTCCGAAATACTATATGACGGGGGCGGGGCTTCAAAGTTTTCACTTAAGATTTCCTTCGCCGCAATGGACAAAATGCTTAATAACTCTCCTGCACATGCTGCTAAAAATCCAAAACTTCACATGTACATAAAAAGTCTGTACCTGAAGACATCTATATGTTTATATTCAGTTATACACCTTGCGCCAATCAATATCATTTTTTACATTTTGACGTACTGCACGGTGCCCTTTTAACGAATCTGATTGAAAATTGGCTAGAAAAGACTCAAGACATTGATCTTACTCTATCCCTATTTTTGTGACTTTCCTTCGAAGGGCGTGGCTATTACGGTGCCGCAGAGTCTGATTATTCTCCGTGGCAACAAAAGTTCCTGCAAAATGATTCAGATGATCCATCTTCTCGAAATTTTTCACATTTGAGGATATTCAGGCCCTGAAGACGGCTGCCAACTTATTTTTGATCGCAGTGGTAGCGCCACCAACTGGTTAAAACAAATACAAATTATTTTCGTTGATGTTTTTCTCCGGGCAGGTGAACAAAATCTACCTTATATTTGCTCGGATGAGTGTTTAGGCCTTGAGCATGTCACAATACGAAAGTCTTTCGCCTTCTTCAGAGTGTCACATGATGCTGTCTTGTGACCCGTCTTTATCAGCTGATGTTCCATGAGGGCGTGACTTACCTGTCACAAGAATGAAGGCAAGTCACGCCCCCCGCTGTCCGTTCACTCCGCCAAGATGCTGGTCCAGGTGGTAGAGAGGATGAAGGCTCCCTTGTCTCTGTTCATGGTTTTTATGCCTCGCTTGCAGATCTCAATGGCCTCTCTGATCCAGCGCTGTTGTTTGTTCTCTTCTGTGCGGATGACCCTGCCCTTCTCCCGGTCCATGATGTGGTTTTCCCTTTTGCAGTGGTCAGTGATTGCTGATTTGTAATGTTCATGTTGTGCTTGTTCTTTTACTGCTCTGATTTTTTTCATTTTTTTGACAGGTAAGTCACACCCTCATGGAACATCAGCTCAAGACACCATCATGCGACACTCTGAAGAAGGCGAAAGACTCGCCGAAACATGTCAGGTAAAAAATTAACCTAAAACATAATTGTCTGCTTTTAATGAATCAGTCAAATATCAATAATAAGAAGACAAAATGAACCTAATACAAATAAATGAATGCTTAATAACTCCCCTGCACATGCTCCTAAAAATCCAAACCTTCACCTGTAAATAAAACGTCCCGACCTGAAGACATCGTAATGTTATTATTTTGTTATACACACAGTGCCGCCAAGTGGAATCAAAAATTTGTTTTTATTTTAATTTTCACGTACTGCACGGTGCCCTTTTGACGAATCCGACTGAAAATTAGTCAGAAAAGACTCAAGACAATGATCTTACTCTCTGCCGAATTTTGTGACGTTTTGGCAAAAGGCGTGGCTATTAAGGTGCTGAAAAGTCCGATTGTACTCTGTGGCAACAAAAGCTCCGGCAACATGACTCAGATGATCTTATCTTCTCGAAGTTGTACACATTTGAGGATACTTCAGCCCTGAAGACATCTACCAACTTATTTTACATCGTAGTAGTAGCGCCACCAACTGGTAAAAGCTAATACAAGTTATTTTCTTGGATGTTTTTCTCCGTGCAACTCAACAAGGTCGCCCTCATATATGCTCGGATGACTGTTTCGGCCATGAGGATGTCACAATACGAAATTCGTCCTTTTTCGTGAAAAGTTGTGGGAGTGGCATTGCACTGTTCGGCAATAAAACAAAGCTGATTATGAGGTTCTAAATATGAACGACAACTCGTAAAACTTTACACACACATCAGGCCGAGCAAATTTATCAATATTTTATACGTTAGTTGTGCAGCTTTTTTGAAATGGCTCGCCATGGCCCTCGAGAAATGTTAAAAAAAGCAGCTCTGGTTGAGTGTTTCACCTCGCTTTTTGTAAATTTTATGGAGTACAGTGAACCCTCGGTTATCGCGGTTAATGGGGACCGAGACCACCCGCGAAAACTGAAAATCCGCGAAGTAGCGGCGCACCTTCAAAAATGCTTAAAAAAAATATACAATATATATAATAAATATATATATATATATATATATATATATATATATATATATATATAAATATATATATATATATATATATATATATACGGGGAGAGAGAGAGTGAAATTCATTTTATAACAAAAAAACCAAATTATTATTAAAACGTATTTTTTTTTTCTTCCCCAGCCATTCTTTTAGTATTTATTTAATTACTCCGACTTTTACCTGCTGGTACGCCGTCCGGTGTGCCCTGTGAAATGAAAGGTGGCATTCTTTATTTATTTATTCATTTATTCATTCATAACTGACAGCCTCGCGCTCCGCTCGTGCCCGGGCAGAAGAGGTGCTCCAATTTGGCTTAACTGTGACACACGCCCGCCCTCCTCCCCCGGAGCTTCCATTCGGTTAAACTTAGGGGCCGCTTGGCACCGCCCGTGCCCGGGGAAGGTGCTCCTCTTCGGCTTACTGTGACGCGAGCATGCCCTCCTCCTCCGGAGCTTCCATTCGGTTAAACTTAGGGGCCGCTTGGAACCGCCCGTGCCCGGGGAAGGTGCTCCTCTACGGCTTAACTGCCACGCACGCCGGCCGGAGCTCTGGTACGGTCCGAACCGCGCGAAACGTCGCCACCGATCTTGTCCGGGGGAACGTGCTCTTCTTCGTCCACTCTCCTCTTCGCCCACGCTCTTCTTCGGCGCACGCCGGCCGTCTAACCGCTCCAGCGCCCCGTCGTGCCGCTCGGCGAAACTACAATGCCCCCGAATATTTTTTAGACCCGCGAAGCACTGAACCCGCGAAAGGTGAACCGCGAAGTCGCGAGGGTTCACTGTATGTATAAGACCAAGACCTACAAAAAAGTCTCTTGGAGCAATGAGCTAGGTTTTACAGGAAGTCGGCCATTTTGAATTTACTTAAAAGGGGGCGGGTCACCACAATGGACTTTGTGTAGAAATTATTATTGGGGCCCGAGCAGCGACCGCGGCGAGGTCCCTATTGTTTTTGTAGAAAACATTATTACTTTTATTATTATTATTATTATTATTATTAGGGCCTGAGCAGCGACCGCTGCGAAGTCCCTATTGTTTTTGTAGAAATTATTATTATTATTATTTTTCCGATTGTTCGATCGCATTTTTGACCCCCGAAACATGCACAAAAACTCACCAAACTTGGCAGTCTCATCGGGCATGGCGAAAAATTTGATATTTTAACGTCTAATATGAACAGGAAGTGAGTTATGAATTTTTGAAAGTCCGACTTTTGCCCTTTTTTGCATGTTTACAGGGGTCATTCTTTTGCACCCTGATCCTAAAGGCTTCATCTGATTGCCTTAAAATTCTGTCTGTAGCATCTGAAGACCTGGGACAAACACTGGGGCTAAAATATTTTGTTTCCGAAATACTATATGACGGGGGCGGGGCTTCAAAGTTTTCACTTAAGATTTCCTTCGCCGCAATGGACAAAATGCTTAATAACATTCCTGCACATGCTGCTAAAAATCCAAAACTTCACATGTACATAAAGAGTCTGTACCTGAAGACATCTATATGTTTATATTCAGTTATACACCTTGCGCCAATCAATATCATTTTTTACATTTTGACGTACTGCATGGTGCCCTTTTAACGAATCCGATTGAAAATTGGCTAGAAAAGACTCAAGACATTGATCTTACTCTATCCCTATTTTTATGACTTTCCTTCAAAGGGCGTGGCTATTACGGTGCCGCAGAGTCTGATTATTCTCCGTGGCAACAAAAGTTCCTGCAAAATGATTCAGATGATCCATCTTCTGGAAATCTTTCACATTTGAGGATATTCAGGCCCTGAAGACGGCTGCCAACTTATTTTTGATCGCAGTGGTAGCGCCACCAACTGGTTAAAACAAATACAAATTATTTTCGTTGATGTTTTTCTCCGGGCAGGTGAACAAAATCTACCTTATATTTGCTCGGATGAGTGTTTAGGCCTTGAGCATGTCACAATACAAAAGTCTTTCGCCTTCTTCAGAGTGTCACATGATGCTGTCTTGTGACCCTTCTTTATCAGCTGATGTTCCATGAGGGCGTGACTTACCTGTCACAAGAATGAAGGCAAGTCACGCCCCCCGCTGTCCGTTCACTCCGCCAAAATGCTGCTCCAGGTGGTAGAGAGGATGAAGGCTCCCTTGTCTCTGTTCATGGTTTTTATGCCTCGCTTGCAGATCTCAATGGCCTCTCTGATCCAGCGCTGTTGTTTGTTCTCTTCGGTGCGGATGACCCTGCCCTTCTCCCGGTCCATGATGTGGTTTTCCCTTTTGCAGTGGTCAGTGATTGCTGATTTGTAATGTTCATGTTGTGCTTGTTCTTTTACTGCTCTGATTTTTTCATTTTTTTGACAGGTAAGTCACACCCTCATGGAACATCAGCTGATAAAGACGGGTCTCAAGACACCATCATGCGACACTCTGAAGAAGGCGAAAGACTCGCCGAAACATGTCAGGTAAAAAATTAACCTAAAACATAATTGTCTGCTTTTAATGAATCAGTCAAATATCAATAATAAGAAGACAAAATGAACCTAATACAAATAAATGAATGCTTAATAACTCCCCTGCACATGCTCCTAAAAATCCAAACCTTCACCTGTAAATAAAACGTCCCGACCTGAAGACATCTTAATGTTATTATTTTGTTATACACACAGTGCCGCCAAGTGGAATCAAAAATTTTTTTTAATTTTAATTTTCACGTACTGCACGGTGCCCTTTTGACGAATCCGACTGAAAATTAGTCAGAAAAGACTCAAGACAATGATCTTACTCTCTGCCGAATTTTGTGACGTTTTGGCAAAAGGCGTGGCTATTAAGGTGCTGAAAAGTCCGATTGTACTCTGTGGCAACAAAAGCTCCGGCAACATGACTCAGATGATCCTATCTTCTCGAAGTTGTACACATTTGAGGATACTTCAGCCCAGAAGACATCTACCAACTTATTTTACATCGTAGTAGTAGCGCCACCAACTGGTAAAAGCTAATACAAGTTATTTTCTTGGATGTTTTTCTCCGTGCAACTCAACAAGGTCGCCCTCATATATGCTCGGATGACTGTTTCGGCCATGAGGATGTCACAATACGAAATTAGTCCTTTTTCGTGAAAAGTTGTGGGAGTGGCATTGCACTGTTCGGCAATAAAACAACGCTGATTATGAGGTTCTAGATATGAACGACAACTCGTGAAACTTTACACACACATCAGGCCGAGCAAATTTATCAATATTTTATACGTTAGTTGTGCAGCTTTTTTGAAATGGCTCGCCATGGCCCTCGAGAAATGTTAAAAAAAAGCAGCTCTGGTTGAGTGTTTCACCTCGCTTTTTGTAAATTTTATGGAGTACAGTGAACCCTCGGTTATCGCGGTTAATGGGGACCGAGACCACCCGCGAAAACTGAAAATCCGCGAAGTAGCGGCGCACCTTCAAAAATGCTTAAAAAAAATATACAATATATATAATAAATATATATATATATATATATATATATATATATATATATATATATATACGGGGAGAGAGAGAGTGAAATTCATGTTATAACAAAAAAAACTAATTATTATTAAAACGTATTATTTTTTTATTCCCCAGCCATTCTTTTTGTATTTATTTAATTACTCCGACTTTTACCTGCTGGTACGCCGTCCGGTGTGCCTTGTGAAATGAAAGGTGGCATTCTTTATTTATTTATTCATTTATTCATTCATAACTGACAGCCTCGCGCTCCGCTCGTGCCCGGGCAGAAGAGGTGCTCCAATTTGGCTTAACTGTGACACACGCCCGCCCTCCTCCCCCGGAGCTTCCATTCGGTTAAACTTAGGGGCCGCTTGGCACCGCCCGTGCCCGGGGAAGGTGCTCCTCTTCGGCTTACTGTGACGCGAGCATGCCCTCCTCCTCCGGAGCTTCCATTCGGTTAAACTTAGGGGCCGCTTGGAACCGCCCGTGCCCGGGGAAGGTGCTCCTCTTCGGCTTACTGTGACGCGAGCATGCCCTCCTCCTCCGGAGCTTCCATTCGTTTAAACTTAGGGGCCGCTTGGCACCGCTCGTGCCCGGGGAAGGTGCTCCTCTACGGCTTAACTGCCACGCACGCTGGCCGGAGCTCTGGTACGGTCCGAACCGCGCGAAACGTCGCCTCCGATCGTGTCCGGGAGAACGTGCTCTTCTTCGTCCACTCTCCTCTTCGCCCACGCTCTTCTTCGGCGCACGCCGGCCGTCTAACCGCTCCAGCGCCCCGTCGTGCCGCTCGGCGAAACTACAATGCCCCCGAATATTTTTTAGACCCGCGAAGCACTGAACCCGCGAAAGGTGAACCGCGAAGTAGCGAGGGTTCACTGTATGTATAAGACCAAGACCTACAAAAAAGTCTCTTGGAGCAATGAGCTAGGTTTTACAGGAAGTCGGCCATTTTGAATTTACTTAAAAGGGGGCGGGTCACCACAATGGACTTTGTGTAGAAATTATTATTGGGGCCCGAGCCGCGACCGCGGCGAGGTCCCTATTGTTTTTGTAGAAAATATTATTACTTTTATTATTATTATTATTATTATTATTAGGGCCTGAGCAGCGACCGCTGCGAAGTCCCTATTGTTTTTGTAGAAATTATTATTATTATTATTTTTCCGATTGTTCGATCGCATTTTTGACCCCCGAAACATGCACAAAAACTCACCAAACTTGGCAGTCTCATCGGGCATGGCGAAAAATTTGATATTTTAACGTCTAATATGAACAGGAAGTGAGTTATGAATTTTTGAAAGTCCGACTTTTGCCCTTTTTTGCATGTTTACAGGGGTCATTCTTTTGCACCCTGATCCTAAAGGCTTCATCTGATTGCCTTAAAATTCTGTCTGTAGCATCTGAAGACCTGGGACAAACACTGGGGCTAAAATTTTTTGTTTCCGAAATACTATATGACGGGGGCGGGGCTTCAAAGTTTTCACTTAAGATTTCCTTCGCCGCAATGGACAAAATGCTTAATAACTCTCCTGCACATGCTGCTAAAAATCCAAAACTTCACATGTACATAAAAAGTCTGTACCTGAAGACATCTATATGTTTATATTCAGTTATACACCTTGAGCCAATCAATATCATTTTTTACATTTTTACGTACTGCACGGTGCCCTTTTAACGAATCTGATTGAAAATTGGCTAGAAAAGACTCAAGACATTGATCTTACTCTATCCCTATTTTTGTGACTTTCCTTCGAAGGGCGTGGCTATTACGGTGCCGCAGAGTCTGATTATTCTCCGTGGCAACAAAAGTTCCTGCAAAATGATTCAGATGATCCATCTTCTCGAAATTTTTCACATTTGAGGATATTCAGGCCCTGAAGACGGCTGCCAACTTATTTTTGATCGCAGTGGTAGCGCCACCAACTGGTTAAAACAAATACAAATTATTTTCGTTGATGTTTTTCTCCGGGCAGGTGAACAAAATCTACCTTATATTTGCTCGGATGAGTGTTTAGGCCTTGAGCATGTCACAATACGAAAGTCTTTCGCCTTCTTCAGAGTGTCACATGATGCTGTCTTGTGACCCGTCTTTATCAGCTGATGTTCCATGAGGGCGTGACTTACCTGTCACAAGAATGAAGGCAAGTCACGCCCCCCGCTGTCCGTTCACTCCGCCAAGATGCTGGTCCAGGTGGTAGAGAGGATGAAGGCTCCCTTGTCTCTGTTCATGGTTTTTATGCCTCGCTTGCAGATCTCAATGGCCTCTCTGATCCAGCGCTGTTGTTTGTTCTCTTCTGTGCGGATGACCCTGCCCTTCTCCCGGTCCATGATGTGGTTTTCCCTTTTGCAGTGGTCAGTGATTGCTGATTTGTAATGTTCATGTTGTGCTTGTTCTTTTACTGCTCTGATTTTTTTAATTTTTTTGACAGGTAAGTCACACCCTCATGGAACATCAGCTCAAGACACCATCATGCGACACTCTGAAGAAGGCGAAAGACTCGCCGAAACATGTCAGGTAAAAAATTAACCTAAAACATAATTGTCTGCTTTTAATGAATCAGTCAAATATCAATAATAAGAAGACAAAATGAACCTAATACAAATAAATGAATGCTTAATAACTCCCCTGCACATGCTCCTAAAAATCCAAACCTTCACCTGTAAATAAAACGTCCCGACCTGAAGACATCGTAATGTTATTATTTTGTTATACACACAGTGCCGCCAAGTGGAATCAAAAATTTGTTTTTATTTTAATTTTCACGTACTGCACGGTGCCCTTTTGACGAATCCGACTGAAAATTAGTCAGAAAAGACTCAAGACAATGATCTTACTCTCTGCCGAATTTTGTGACGTTTCGGCAAAAGGCGTGGCTATTAAGGTGCTGAAAAGTCCGATTGTACTCTGTGGCAACAAAAGCTCCGGCAACATGACTCAGATGATCCTATCTTCTCGAAGTTGTACACATTTGAGGATACTTCAGCCCTGAAGACATCTACCAACTTATTTTACATCGTAGTAGTAGCGCCACCAACTGGTAAAAGCTAATACAAGTTATTTTCTTGGATGTTTTTCTCCGTGCAACTCAACAAGGTCGCCCTCATATATGCTCGGATGACTGTTTCGGCCATGAGGATGTCACAATACGAAATTCGTCCTTTTTCGTGAAAAGTTGTGGGAGTGGCATTGCACTGTTCGGCAATAAAACAAAGCTGATTATGAGGTTCTAAATATGAACGACAACTCGTAAAACTTTACACACACATCAGGCCGAGCAAATTTATCAATATTTTATACGTTAGTTGTGCAGCTTTTTTGAAATGGCTCGCCATGGCCCTCGAGAAATGTTAAAAAAAGCAGCTCTGGTTGAGTGTTTCACCTCGCTTTTTGTAAATTTTATGGAGTACAGTGAACCCTCGGTTATCGCGGTTAATGGGGACCGAGACCACCCGCGAAAACTGAAAATCCGCGAAGTAGCGGCGCACCTTCAAAAATGCTTAAAAAAAATATACAATATATATAATAAATATATATATATATATATATATATATATATATATATATATATATATATATACGGGGAGAGAGAGAGTGAAATTCATGTTATAACAAAAAAACCAAATTATTATTAAAACGTATTATTTTTTTATTCCCCAGCCATTCTTTTAGTATTTATTTAATTACTCCGACTTTTACCTGCTGGTACGCCGTCCGGTGTGCCCTGTGAAATGAAAGGTGGCATTCTTTATTTATTTATTCATTTATTCATTCATAACTGACAGCCTCGCGCTCCGCTCGTGCCCGGGTAGAAGAGGTGCTCCAATTTGGCTTAACTGTGACACACGCCCGCCCTCCTCCCCATTCGGTTAAACTTAGGGGCCGCTTGGCACCGCCCGTGCCCGGGGAAGGTGCTCCTCTTCGGCTTACTGTGACGCGAGCATGCCCTCCTCCTCCGGAGCTTCCATTCGGTTAAACTTAGGGGCCACTTGGAACCGCCCGTGCCCGGGGAAGGTACTCCTCTACGGCTTAACTGCCACGCACGCCGGCCGGAGCTCTGGTACGGTCCGAACCGCGCGAAACGTCGCCACCGATCGTTTCCGGGGGAACGTGCTCTTCTTCGTCCACTCTCCTCTTCGCCCACGCTCTTCTTCGGCGCACGCCGGCCGTCTAACCGCTCCAGCGCCCCGTCGTGCCGCTCGGCGAAACTACAATGCCCCCGAATATTTTTTAGACCCGCGAAGCACTGAACCCGCGAAAGGTGAACCGCGAAGTAGCGAGGGTTCACTGTATGTATAAGACCAAGACCTACAAAAAAGTCTCTTGGAGCAATGAGCTAGGTTTTACAGGAAGTCGGCCATTTTGAATTTACTTAAAAGGGGGCGGGTCACCACAATGGACTTTGTGTAGAAATTATTATTGGGGCCCGAGCAGCGACCGCGGCGAGGTCCCTATTGTTTTTGTAGAAAACATTATTACTTTTATTATTATTATTATTATTATTATTAGGGCCTGAGCAGCGACCGCTGCGAAGTCCCTATTGTTTTTGTAGAAATTATTATTATTATTATTTTTCCGATTGTTCGATCGCATTTTTGACCCCCGAAACATGCACAAAAACTCACCAAACTTGGCAGACTCATCGGGCATGGCGAAAAATTTGATATTTTAACGTCTAATATGAACAGGAAGTGAGTTATGAATTTTTGAAAGTCCGACTTTTGCCCTTTTTTGCATGTTTACAGGGGTCATTCTTTTGCACCCTGATCCTAAAGGCTTCATCTGATTGCCTTAAAATTCTGTCTGTAGCATCTGAAGACCTGGGACAAACACTGGGGCTAAAATTTTTTGTTTCCGAAATACTATATGACGGGGGCGGGGCTTCAAAGTTTTCACTTAAGATTTCCTTCGCCGCAATGGACAAAATGCTTAATAACTCTCCTGCACATGCTGCTAAAAATCCAAAACTTCACATGTACATAAAGAGTCTGTACCTGAAGACATCTATATGTTTATATTCAGTTATACACCTTGCGCCAATCAATATCATTTTTTACATTTTGACGTACTGCATGGTGCCCTTTTAACGAATCCGATTGAAAATTGGCTAGAAAAGACTCAAGACATTGATCTTACTCTATCCCTATTTTTATGACTTTCCTTCAAAGGGCGTGGCTATTACGGTGCCGCAGAGTCTGATTATTCTCCGTGGCAACAAAAGTTCCTGCAAAATGATTCAGATGATCCATCTTCTGGAAATCTTTCACATTTGAGGATATTCAGGCCCTGAAGACGGCTGCCAACTTATTTTTGATCGCAGTGGTAGCGCCACCAACTGGTTAAAACAAATACAAATTATTTTCGTTGATGTTTTTCTCCGGGCAGGTGAACAAAATCTACCTTATATTTGCTCGGATGAGTGTTTAGGACTTGAGCATGTCACAATACAAAAGTCTTTCGCCTTCTTCAGAGTGTCACATGATGCTGTCTTGTGACCCGTCTTTATCAGCTGATGTTCCATGAGGGCGTGACTTACCTGTCACAAGAATGAAGGCAAGTCACGCCCCCCGCTGTCCGTTCACTCCGCCAAGATGCTGGTCCAGGTGGTAGAGAGGATGAAGGCTCCCTTGTCTCTGTTCATGGTTTTTATGCCTCGCTTGCAGATCTCAATGGCCTCTCTGATCCAGCGCTGTTGTTTGTTCTCTTCTGTGCGGATGACCCTGCCCTTCTCCCGGTCCATGATGTGGTTTTCCCTTTTGCAGTGGTCAGTGATTGCTGATTTGTAATGTTCATGTTGTGCTTGTTCTTTTACTGCTCTGATTTTTTCATTTTTTTGACAGGTAAGTCACACCCTCATGGAACATCAGCTGATAAAGACGGGTCTCAAGACACCATCATGCGACACTCTGAAGTAGGCGAAAGACTCGCCGAAACATGTCAGGTAAAAAATTAACCTAAAACATAATTGTCTGCTTTTAATGAATCAGTCAAATATCAATAATAAGAAGACAAAATGAACCTAATACAAATAAATGAATGCTTAATAACTCCCCTGCACATGCTCCTAAAAATCCAAACCTTCACCTGTAAATAAAACGTCCCGACCTGAAGACATCTTAATGTTATTATTTTGTTATACACACAGTGCCGCCAAGTGGAATCAAAAAATTTTTTTTATTTTAATTTTCACGTACTGCACGGTGCCCTTTTGACGAATCCGACTGAAAATTAGTCAGAAAAGACTCAAGACAATGATCTTACTCTCTGCCGAATTTTGTGACGTTTTGGCAAAAGGCGTGGTTATTAAGGTGCTGAAAAGTCCGATTGTACTCTGTGGCAACAAAAGCTCCGGCAACATGACTCAGATGATCCTATCTTCTCGAAGTTGTACACTTTTGAGGATACTTCAGCCCTGAAGACATCTACCAACTTATTTTACATCGTAGTAGTAGCGCCACCAACTGGTAAAAGCTAATACAAGTTATTTTCTTGGATGTTTTTCTCCGTGCAACTCAACAAGGTCGCCCTCATATATGCTCGGATGACTGTTTCGGCCATGAGGATGTCACAATACGAAATTAGTCCTTTTTCGTGAAAAGTTGTGGGAGTGGCATTGCACTGTTCGGCAATAAAACAACGCTGATTATGAGGTTCTAAATATGAACGACAACTCGTGAAACTTTACACACACATCAGGCCGAGCAAATTTATCAATATTTTATACGTTAGTTGTGCAGCTTTTTTGAAATGGCTCGCCATGGCCCTCGAGAAATGTTAAAAAAAAGCAGCTCTGGTTGAGTGTTTCACCTCGCTTTTTGTAAATTTTATGGAGTACAGTGAACCCTCGGTTATCGCGGTTAATGGGGACCGAGACCACCCGCGAAAACTGAAAATCCGCGAAGTAGCGGCGCACCTTCAAAAATGCTTAAAAAAAATATACAATATATATAATAAATATATATATATATATATATATATATATATATATATATATACGGGGAGAGAGAGAGTGAAATTCATTTTATAACAAAAAAACCAAATTATTATTAAAACGTATTATTTTTTTATTCCCCAGCCATTCTTTTTGTATTTATTTAATTACTCCGACTTTTACCTGCTGGTACGCCGTCCGGTGTGCCCTGTGAAATGAAAGGTGGCATTCTTTATTTATTTATTCATTTATTCATTCATAACTGACAGCCTCGCGCTCCGCTCGTGCCCGGGCGGAAGAGGTGCTCCAATTCGGCTTAACTGTGACACACGCCCGCCCTCCTCCCCCGGAACTTCCATTCGGTTAAACTTAGGGGCCGCTTGGCACCGCCCGTGCCCGGGGAAGGTGCTCCTCTTCGGCTTACTGTGACGCGAGCATGCCCTCCTCCTCCGGAGCTTCCATTCAGTTAAACTTAGGGGCCGCTTGGAACCGCCCGTGCCCGGGGAAGGTGCTCCTCTTCGGCTTACTGTGACGCGAGCATGCCCTCCTCCTCCGGAGCTTCCATTCGGTTAAACTTAGGGGCCGCTTGGCACCGCCCGTGCCCGGGGAAGGTGCTCCTCTACGGCTTAACTGCCACGCACGCCGGCCGGAGCTCTGGTACGGTCCGAACCGCGCGAAACGTCGCCACCGATCGTGTCCGGGAGAACGTGCTCTTCTTCGTCCACTCTCCTCTTCGCCCACGCTCTTCTTCGGCGCACGCCGGCCGTCTAACCGCTCCAGCGCCCCGTCGTGCCGCTCGGCGAAACTACAATGCCCCCGAATATTTTTTAGACCCGCGAAGCACTGAACCCGCGAAAGGTGAACCGCGAAGTAGCGAGGGTTCACTGTATGTATAAGACCAAGAACTACAAAAAAGTCTCTTGGAGCAATGAGCTAGGTTTTACAGGAAGTCGGCCATTTTGAATTTACTTAAAAGGGGGCGAGTCACCACAATGGACTTTGTGTAGAAATTATTATTGGGGCCCGAGCAGCGACGGCGGCGAGGTCCCTATTGTTTTTGTAGAAATTATTATTAGGGCCTGAGCAGCGACCGCTACGAGGTCCCCATTGTTTTTGTGGAAATTATTATTATTTTTATTATTATTATTATTAGGGCCCGAGCAGTGACCGCTGCGAGGTCCCTATTGTTTTTCTAGAAATTGTTATTAGGGCCCGAGCTGCGACGGCTGCGAGGTCCCTATTGTTTTTGTAGAAAATATTATTACTTTTATTATTATTAATATTATTATTATTATTATTAGGGCCTGAGCAGCGACCGCTGCGAAGTCCCTATTGTTTTTGTAGAAATTATTATTATGATTATTTTTCCGATTGTTCGATCGCATTTTTGACCCCCGAAACATGCACAAAAACTCACCAAACTTGGCAGTCTCATCGGGCATGGCGAAAAATTTGATATTTTAACGTCTAATATGAACAGGAAGTGAGTTATGAATTTTTGAAAGTCCGACTTTTGCCCTTTTTTGCATGTTTACAGGGGTCATTCTTTTGCACCCTGATCCTCAAGGCTTCATCTGATTGCCTTAAAATTCTGTCTGTAGCATCTGAAGACCTGGGACAAACACTGGGGCTAAAATTTTTTGTTTCCGAAATACTATATGACGGGGGCGGGGCTTCAAAGTTTTCACTTAAGATTTCCTTCGCCGCAATGGACAAAATGCTTAATAACTCTCCTGCACATGCTGCTAAAAATCCAAAACTTCACATTTACATAAAAAGTCTGTACCTGAAGACATCTATATGTTTATATTCAGTTATACACCTTGCGCCAATCAATATCATTTTTTACATTTTGACGTACTGCACGGTGCCCTTTTAACGAATCTGATTGAAAATTGGCTAGAAAAGACTCAAGACATTGATCTTACTCTATCCCTATTTTTGTGACTTTCCTTCGAAGGGCGTTGCTATTACGGTGCCGCAGAGTCTGATTATTCTCCGTGGCAACAAAAGTTCCTGCAAAATGATTCAGATGATCCATCTTCTCGAAATTTTTCACATTTGAGGATATTCAGGCCCTGAAGACGGCTGCCAACTTATTTTTGATCGCAGTGGTAGCGCCACCAACTGGTTAAAACAAATACAAATTATTTTCGTTGATGTTTTTCTCCGGGCAGGTGAACAAAATCTACCTTATATTTGCTCGGATGAGTGTTTAGGCCTTGAGCATGTCACAATACGAAAGTCTTTCGCCTTCTTCAGAGTGTCACATGATGCTGTCTTGTGACCCGTCTTTATCAGCTGATGTTCCATGAGGGCGTGACTTACCTGTCACAAGAATGAAGGCAAGTCACGCCCCCCGCTGTCCGTTCACTCCGCCAAGATGCTGGTCCAGGTGGTAGAGAGGATGAAGGCTCCCTTGTCTCTGTTCATGGTTTTTATGCCTCGCTTGCAGATCTCAATGGCCTCTCTGATCCAGCGCTGTTGTTTGTTCTCTTCTGTGCGGATGACCCTGCCCTTCTCCCGGTCCATGATGTGGTTTTCCCTTTTGCAGTGGTCAGTGATTGCTGATTTGTAATGTTCATGTTGTGCTTGTTCTTTTACTGCTCTGATTTTTTTCATTTTTTTGACAGGTAAGTCACACCCTCATGGAACATCAGCTCAAGACACCATCATGCGACACTCTGAAGAAGGCGAAAGACTCGCCGAAACATGTCAGGTAAAAAATTAACCTAAAACATAATTGTCTGCTTTTAATGAATCAGTCAAATATCAATAATAAGAAGACAAAATGAACCTAATACAAATAAATGAATGCTTAATAACTCCCCTGCACATGCTCCTAAAAATCCAAACCTTCACCTGTAAATAAAACGTCCCGACCTGAAGACATCGTAATGTTATTATTTTGTTATACACACAGTGCCGCCAAGTGGAATCAAAAATTTGTTTTTATTTTAATTTTCACGTACTGCACGGTGCCCTTTTGACGAATCCGACTGAAAATTAGTCAGAAAAGACTCAAGACAATGATCTTACTCTCTGCCGAATTTTGTGACGTTTTGGCAAAAGGCGTGGCTATTAAGGTGCTGAAAAGTCCGATTGTACTCTGTGGCAACAAAAGCTCCGGCAACATGACTCAGATGATCTTATCTTCTCGAAGTTGTACACATTTGAGGATACTTCAGCCCTGAAGACATCTACCAACTTATTTTACATCGTAGTAGTAGCGCCACCAACTGGTAAAAGCTAATACAAGTTATTTTCTTGGATGTTTTTCTCCGTGCAACTCAACAAGGTCGCCCTCATATATGCTCGGATGACTGTTTCGGCCATGAGGATGTCACAATACGAAATTCGTCCTTTTTCGTGAAAAGTTGTGGGAGTGGCATTGCACTGTTCGGCAATAAAACAAAGCTGATTATGAGGTTCTAAATATGAACGACAACTCGTAAAACTTTACACACACATCAGGCCGAGCAAATTTATCAATATTTTATAAGTTAGTTGTGCAGCTTTTTTGAAATGGCTCGCCATGGCCCTCGAGAAATGTTAAAAAAAGCAGCTCTGGTTGAGTGTTTCACCTCGCTTTTTGTAAATTTTATGGAGTACAGTGAACCCTCGGTTATCGCGGTTAATGGGGACCGAGACCACCCGCGAAAACTGAAAATCCGCGAAGTAGCGGCGCACCTTCAAAAATGCTTAAAAAAAATATACAATATATATAATAAATATATATATATATATATATATATATATATATATATATATATATATATATATATATAATATATATATATATATATATATATATATACGGGGAGAGAGAGAGTGAAATTCATGTTATAACAAAAAAACCAAATTATTATTAAAACGTATTATTTTTTTATTCCCCAGCCATTCTTTTAGTATTTATTTAATTACTCCGACTTTTACCTGCTGGTACGCCGTCCGGTGTGCCCTGTGAAATGAAAGGTGGCATTCTTTATTTATTTATTCATTTATTCATTCATAACTGACAGCCTCGCGCTCCGCTCGTGCCCGGGCAGAAGAGGTGCTCCAATTTGGCTTAACTGTGACACACGCCCGCCCTCCTCCCCCGGAGCTTCCATTCGGTTAAACTTAGGGGCCGCTTGGCACCGCCCGTGCCCGGGGAAGGTGCTCCTCTTCGGCTTACTGTGACGCGAGCATGCCCTCCTCCTCCGGAGCTTCCATTCGGTTAAACTTAGGGGCCGCTTGGAACCGCCCGTGCCCGGGGAAGGTGCTCCTCTACGGCTTAACTGCCACGCACGCCGGCCGGAGCTCTGGTACGGTCCGAACCGCGCGAAACGTCGCCACCGATCTTGTCCGGGGGAACGTGCTCTTCTTCGTCCACTCTCCTCTTCGCCCACGCTCTTCTTCGGCGCACGCCGGCCGTCTAACCGCTCCAGCGCCCCATCGTGCCGCTCGGCGAAACTACAATGCCCCCGAATATTTTTTAGACCCGCGAAGCACTGAACCCGCGAAAGGTGAACCGCGAAGTAGCGAGGGTTCACTGTATGTATAAGACCAAGACCTACAAAAAAGTCTCTTGGAGCAATGAGCTAGGTTTTACAGGAAGTCGGCCATTTTGAATTTACTTAAAAGGGGGCGGGTCACCACAATGGACTTTGTGTAGAAATTATTATTGGGGCCCGAGCAGCGACCGCGGCGAGGTCCCTATTGTTTTTGTAGAAAACATTATTACTTTTATAATTATTATTATTATTATTATTAGGGCCTGAGCAGCGACCGCTGCGAAGTCCCTATTGTTTTTGTAGAAATTATTATTATTATTATTTTTCCGATTGTTCGATCGCATTTTTGACCCCCGAAACATGCACAAAAACTCACCAAACTTGGCAGTCTCATTGGGCATGGCGAAAAATTTGATATTTTAACGTCTAATATGAACAGGAAGTGAGTTATGAATTTTTGAAAGTCGGACTTTTGCCCTTTTTTGCATGTTTACAGGGGTCATTCTTTTGCACCCTGATCCTAAAGGCTTCATCTGATTGCCTTAAAATTCTGTCTGTAGCATCTGAAGACCTGGGACAAACACTGGGGCTAAAATTTTTTGTTTCCGAAATACTATATGACGGGGGCGGGGCTTCAAAGTTTTCACTTAAGATTTCCTTCGCCGCAATGGACAAAATGCTTAATAACATTCCTGCACATGCTGCTAAAAATCCAAAACTTCACATGTACATAAAGAGTCTGTACCTGAAGACATCTATATGTTTATATTCAGTTATACACCTTGCGCCAATCAATATCATTTTTTACATTTTGACGTACTGCATGGTGCCCTTTTAACGAATCCGATTGAAAATTGGCTAGAAAAGACTCAAGACATTGATCTTACTCTATCCCTATTTTTATGACTTTCCTTCAAAGGGCGTGGCTATTACGGTGCCGCAGAGTCTGATTATTCTTCGTGGCAACAAAAGTTCCTGCAAAATGATTCAGATGATCCATCTTCTGGAAATCTTTCACATTTGAGGATATTCAGGCCCTGAAGACGGCTGCCAACTTATTTTTGATCGCAGTGGTAGCGCCACCAACTGGTTAAAACAAATACAAATTATTTTCGTTGATGTTTTTCTCCGGGCAGGTGAACAAAATCTACCTTATATTTGCTCGGATGAGTGTTTAGGCCTTGAGCATGTCACAATACAAAAGTCTTTCGCCTTCTTCAGAGTGTCACATGATGCTGTCTTGTGACCCGTCTTTATCAGCTGATGTTCCATGAGGGCGTGACTTACCTGTCACAAGAATGAAGGCAAGTCACGCCCCCCGCTGTCCGTTCACTCCGCCAAAATGCTGCTCCAGGTGGTAGAGAGGATGAAGGCTCCCTTGTCTCTGTTCATGGTTTTTATGCCTCGCTTGCAGATCTCAATGGCCTCTCTGATCCAGCGCTGTTGTTTGTTCTCTTCGGTGCGGATGACCCTGCCCTTCTCCCGGTCCATGATGTGGTTTTCCCTTTTGCAGTGGTCAGTGATTGCTGATTTGTAATGTTCATGTTGTGCTTGTTCTTTTACTGCTCTGATTTTTTCATTTTTTTGACAGGTAAGTCACACCCTCATGGAACATCAGCTGATAAAGACGGGTCTCAAGACACCATCATGCGACACTCTGAAGAAGGCGAAAGACTCGCCGAAACATGTCAGGTAAAAAATTAACCTAAAACATAATTGTCTGCTTTTAATGAATCAGTCAAATATCAATAATAAGAAGACAAAATGAACCTAATACAAATAAATGAATGCTTAATAACTCCCCTGCACATGCTCCTAAAAATCCAAACCTTCACCTGTAAATAAAACGTCCCGACCTGAAGACATCTTAATGTTATTATTTTGTTATACACACAGTGCCGCCAAGTGGAATCAAAATTTTTTTTTAATTTTAATTTTCACGTACTGCACGGTGCCCTTTTGAGGAATCCGACTGAAAATTAGTCAGAAAAGACTCAAGACAATGATCTTACTCTCTGCCGAATTTTGTGACGTTTTGGCAAAAGGCGTGGCTATTAAGGTGCTGAAAAGTCCGATTGTACTCTGTGGCAACAAAAGCTCCGGCAACATGACTCAGATGATCCTATCTTCTCGAAGTTGTACACATTTGAGGATACTTCAGCCCAGAAGACATCTACCAACTTATTTTACATCGTAGTAGTAGCGCCACCAACTGGTAAAAGCTAATACAAGTTATTTTCTTGGATGTTTTTCTCCGTGCAACTCAACAAGGTCGCCCTCATATATGCTCGGATGACTGTTTCGGCCATGAGGATGTCACAATACGAAATTAGTCCTTTTTCGTGAAAAGTTGTGGGAGTGGCATTGCACTGTTCGGCAATAAAACAACGCTGATTATGAGGTTCTAGATATGAACGACAACTCGTGAAACTTTACACACACATCAGGCCGAGCAAATTTATCAATATTTTATACGTTAGTTGTGCAGCTTTTTTGAAATGGCTCGCCATGGCCCTCGAGAAATGTTAAAAAAAAGCAGCTCTGGTTGAGTGTTTCACCTCGCTTTTTGTAAATTTTATGGAGTACAGTGAACCCTCGGTTATCGCGGTTAATGGGGACCGAGACCACCCGCGAAAACTGAAAATCCGCGAAGTAGCGGCGCACCTTCAAAAATGCTTAAAAAAAATATACAATATATATAATAAATATATATATATATATATATATATATATATATATATATATATATATATATATATATATATATATACGGGGAGAGAGAGAGTGAAATTCATGTTATAACAAAAAAAACTAATTATTATTAAAACGTATTATTTTTTTATTCCCCAGCCATTCTTTTTGTATTTATTTAATTACTCCGACTTTTACCTGCTGGTACGCCGTCCGGTGTGCCTTGTGAAATGAAAGGTGGCATTCTTTATTTATTTATTCATTTATTCATTCATAACTGACAGCCTCGCGCTCCGCTCGTGCCCGGGCAGAAGAGGTGCTCCAATTTGGCTTAACTGTGACACACGCCCGCCCTCCTCCCCCGGAGCTTCCATTCGGTTAAACTTAGGGGCCGCTTGGCACCGCCCGTGCCCGGGGAAGGTGCTCCTCTTCGGCTTACTGTGACGCGAGCATGCCCTCCTCCTCCGGAGCTTCCATTCGGTTAAACTTAGGGGCCGCTTGGAACCGCCCGTGCCCGGGGAAGGTGCTCCTCTTCGGCTTACTGTGACGCGAGCATGCCCTCCTCCTCCGGAGCTTCCATTCGGTTAAACTTAGGGGCCGCTTGGCACCGCTCGTGCCCGGGGAAGGTGCTCCTCTACGGCTTAACTGCCACGCACGCTGGCCGGAGCTCTGGTACGGTCCGAACCGCGCGAAACGTCGCCACCGATCGTGTCCGGGAGAACGTGCTCTTCTTCGTCCACTCTCCTCTTCGCCCACGCTCTTCTTCGGCGCACGCCGGCCGTCTAACCGCTCCAGCGCCCCGTCGTGCCGCTCGGCGAAACTACAATGCCCCCGAATATTTTTTAGACCCGCGAAGCACTGAACCCGCGAAAGGTGAACCGCGAAGTAGCGAGGGTTCACTGTATGTATAAGACCAAGACCTACAAAAAAGTCTCTTGGAGCAATGAGCTAGGTTTTACAGGAAGTCGGCCATTTTGAATTTACTTAAAAGGGGGCGGGTCACCACAATGGACTTTGTGTAGAAATTATTATTGGGGCCCGAGCCGCGACCGCGGCGAGGTCCCTATTGTTTTTGTAGAAAATATTATTACTTTTATTATTATTATTATTATTATTATTAGGGCCTGAGCAGCGACCGCTGCGAAGTCCCTATTGTTTTTGTAGAAATTATTATTATTATTATTTTTCCGATTGTTCGATCGCATTTTTGACCCCCGAAACATGCACAAAAACTCACCAAACTTGGCAGTCTCATCGGGCATGGCGAAAAATTTGATATTTTAACGTCTAATATGAACAGGAAGTGAGTTATGAATTTTTGAAAGTCCGACTTTTGCCCTTTTTTGCATGTTTACAGGGGTCATTCTTTTGCACCCTGATCCTAAAGGCTTCATCTGATTGCCTTAAAATTCTGTCTGTAGCATCTGAAGACCTGGGACAAACACTGGGGCTAAAATTTTTTGTTTCCGAAATACTATATGACGGGGGCGGGGCTTCAAAGTTTTCACTTAAGATTTCCTTCGCCGCAATGGACAAAATGCTTAATAACATTCCTGCACATGCTGCTAAAAATCCAAAACTTCACATGTACATAAAGAGTCTGTACCTGAAGACATCTATATGTTTATATTCAGTTATACACCTTGCGCCAATCAATATCATTTTTTACATTTTGACGTACTGCACGGTGCCCTTTTAACGAATCTGATTGAAAATTGGCTAGAAAAGACTCAAGACATTGATCTTACTCTATCCCTATTTTTGTGACTTTCCTTCGAAGGGCGTGGCTATTACGGTGCCGCAGAGTCTGATTATTCTCCGTGGCAACAAAAGTTCCTGCAAAATGATTCAGATGATCCATCTTCTCGAAATTTTTCACATTTGAGGATATTCAGGCCCTGAAGACGGCTGCCAAGTTATTTTTGATCGCAGTGGTAGCGCCACCAACTGGTTAAAACAAATACAAATTATTTTCGTTGATTTTTTTCTCCGGGCAGGTTAACAAAATCTACCTTACATTTGCTCGGATGAGTGTTTAGGCCTTGAGGATGTCACAATACGAAAGTCTTTCGCCTTCTTCAGAGTGTCACATGATGGTGTCTTGTGGCCCGTCTTTATCAGCTGATGTTCCATGAGGGCGTGACTTACCTGTCACAAGAATGAAGGCAAGTCACGCCCCCCGCTGTCCGTTCACTCCGCCAAAATGCTGCTCCAGGTGGTAGAGAGGATGAAGGCTCCCTTGTCTCTGTTCATGGTTTTTATGCCTCGCTTGCAGATCTCAATGGCCTCTCTGATCCAGCGCTGTTGTTTGTTCTCTTCGGTGCGGATGACCCTGCCCTTCTCCCGGTCCATGATGTGGTTTTCCCTTTTGCAGTGGTCAGTGATTGCTGATTTGTAATGTTCATGTTGTGCTTGTTCTTTTACTGCTCTGATTTTTTCATTTTTTTGACAGGTAAGTCACACCCTCATGGAACATCAGCTGATAAAGACGGGTCTCAAGACACCATCATGCGACACTCTGAAGAAGGCAAAAGACTCGCCGAAACATGTCAGGTAAAAAATTAACCTAAAACATAATTGTCTGCTTTTAATGAATCAGTCAAATATCAATAATAAGAAGACAAAATGAACCTAATACAAATAAATGAATGCTTAATAATTCCCCTGCACATGCTCCTAAAAATCCAAACCTTCACCTGTAAATAAAACGTCCCGACCTGAAGACATCTTAATGTTATTATTTTGTTATACACACAGCGCCGCCAAGTGGAATCAAAAATTTGTTTTTATTTTAATTTTCACGTACTGCACGGTGCCCTTTTGACGAATCCGACTGAAAATTAGTCAGAAAAGACTCAAGACAATGATCTTACTCTCTGCCGAATTTTGTGACGTTTTGGCAAAAGGCGTGGCTATTAAGGTGCTGAAAAGTCCGATTGTACTCTGTGGCAACAAAAGCTCCGGCAACATGACTCAGATGATCCTATCTTCTCGAAGTTGTACACATTTGAGGATACTTCAGCCCTGAAGACATCTACCGACTTATTTTTCATCGTAGTAGTAGCGCCACCAACTGGTAAAAGCTAATACAAGTTATTTTCTTGGATGTTTTTCTCCGTGCAACTCAACAAGGTTGCCCTCATATATGCTCGGATGACTGTTTCGGCCATGAGGATGTCACAATACGAAATTAGTCCTTTTTCGTGAAAAGTTGTGGGAGTGGCATTGCACTGTTCGGCAATAAAACAACGCTGATTATGAGGTTCTAAATATGAACGACAACTCGTGAAACTTTACACACACATCAGGCCGAGCAAATTTATCAATATTTTATACGTTAGTTGTGCAGCTTTTTTGAAATGGCTCGCCATGGCCCTCGAGAAATGTTCAAAAAAGCAGCCCTGATTGAGTGTTTCACCTCGCTTTTTGTAAATTTTATGGAGTACAGTGAACCCTCGGTTATCGCGGTTAATGGGGACCGAGACCACCCGCGAAAACTGAAAATCCGCGAAGTAGCGGCGCACCTTCAAAAATGCTTAAAAAAAATATACAATATATATAATAAATATATATATATATATATCTATATATATATATATACGGGGAGAGAGAGAGTGAAATTCATTTTATAACAAAAAAACCAAATTATTATTAAAACGTATTATTTTTTTATTCCCCAGCCATTCTTTTTGTATTTATTTAATTACTCCGACTTTTACCTGCTGGTACGCCGTCCGGTGTGCCCTGTGAAATGAAAGGTGGCATTCTTTATTTATTTATTCATTTATTCATTCATAACTGACAGCCTCGCGCTCCGCTCGTGCCCGGGCGGAAGAGGTGCTCCAATTCGGCTTAACTGTGACACACGCCCGCCCTCCTCCCCCGGAACTTCCATTCGGTTAAACTTAGGGGCCGCTTGGCACCGCCCGTGCCCGGGGAAGGTGCTCCTCTTCGGCTTACTGTGACGCGAGCATGCCCTCCTCCTCCGGAGCTTCCATTCAGTTAAACTTAGGGGCCGCTTGGAACCGCCCGTGCCCGGGGAAGGTGCTCCTCTTCGGCTTACTGTGACGCGAGCATGCCCTCCTCCTCCGGAGCTTCCATTCGGTTAAACTTAGGGGCCGCTTGGAACCGCCCGTGCCCGGGGAAGGTGCTCCTCTTCGGCTTACTGTGACGCGAGCATGCCCTCCTCCTCCGGAGCTTCCATTCGGTTAAACTTAGGGGCCGCTTGGCACCGCCCGTGCCCGGGGAAGGTGCTCCTCTACGGCTTAACTGCCACGCACGCCGGCCGGAGCTCTGGTACGGTCCGAACCGCGCGAAACGTCGCCACCGATCGTGTCCGGGAGAACGTGCTCTTCTTCGTCCACTCTCCTCTTCGCCCACGCTCTTCTTCGGCGCACGCCGGCCGTCTAACCGCTCCAGCGCCCCGTCGTGCCGCTCGGCGAAACTACAATGCCCCCGAATATTTTTTAGACCCGCGAAGCACTGAACCCGCGAAAGGTGAACCGCGAAGTAGCGAGGGTTCACTGTATGTATAAGACCAAGACCTACAAAAAAGTCTCTTGGAGCAATGAGCTAGGTTTTACAGGAAGTCGGCCATTTTGAATTTACTTAAAAGGGGGCGGGTCACCACAATGGACTTTGTGTAGAAATTATTATTGGGGCCCGAGCAGCGACGGCGGCGAGGTCCCTATTGTTTTTGTAGAAATTATTATTAGGGCCTGAGCAGCGACCGCTACGAGGTCCCCATTGTTTTTGTGGAAATTATTATTATTTTTATTATTATTATTATTAGGGCCCGAGCAGTGACCGCTGCGAGGTCCCTATTGTTTTTCTAGAAATTGTTATTAGGGCCCGAGCTGCGACGGCTGCGAGGTCCCTATTGTTTTTGTAGAAAATATTATTACTTTTATTATTATTAATATTATTATTATTATTATTAGGGCCTGAGCAGCGACCGCTGCGAAGTCCCTATTGTTTTTGTAGAAATTATTATTATTATTATTTTTCCGATTGTTCGATCGCATTTTTGACCCCCGAAACATGCACAAAAACTCACCAAACTTGGCAGTCTCATCGGGCATGGCGAAAAATTTGATATTTTAACGTCTAATATGAACAGGAAGTGAGTTATGAATTTTTGAAAGTCCGACTTTTGCCCTTTTTTGCATGTTTACAGGGGTCATTCTTTTGCACCCTGATCCTAAAGGCTTCATCTGATTGCCTTAAAATTCTGTCTGTAGCATCTGAAGACCTGGGACAAACACTGGGGCTAAAATTTTTTGTTTCCGAAATACTATATGACGGGGGCGGGGCTTCAAAGTTTTCACTTAAGATTTCCTTCGCCGCAATGGACAAAATGCTTAATAACTCTCCTGCACATGCTGCTAAAAATCCAAAACTTCACATGTACATAAAAAGTCTGTACCTGAAGACATCTATATGTTTATATTCAGTTATACACCTTGAGCCAATCAATATCATTTTTTACATTTTTACGTACTGCACGGTGCCCTTTTAACGAATCTGATTGAAAATTGGCTAGAAAAGACTCAAGACATTGATCTTACTCTATCCCTATTTTTGTGACTTTCCTTCGAAGGGCGTGGCTATTACGGTGCCGCAGAGTCTGATTATTCTCCGTGGCAACAAAAGTTCCTGCAAAATGATTCAGATGATCCATCTTCTCGAAATTTTTCACATTTGAGGATATTCAGGCCCTGAAGACGGCTGCCAACTTATTTTTGATCGCAGTGGTAGCGCCACCAACTGGTTAAAACAAATACAAATTATTTTCGTTGATGTTTTTCTCCGGGCAGGTGAACAAAATCTACCTTATATTTGCTCGGATGAGTGTTTAGGCCTTGAGCATGTCACAATACGAAAGTCTTTCGCCTTCTTCAGAGTGTCACATGATGCTGTCTTGTGAACCGTCTTTATCAGCTGATGTTCCATGAGGGCGTGACTTACCTGTCACAAGAATGAAGGCAAGTCACGCCCCCCGCTGTCCGTTCACTCCGCCAAGATGCTGGTCCAGGTGGTAGAGAGGATGAAGGCTCCCTTGTCTCTGTTCATGGTTTTTATGCCTCGCTTGCAGATCTCAATGGCCTCTCTGATCCAGCGCTGTTGTTTGTTCTCTTCTGTGCGGATGACCCTGCCCTTCTCCCGGTCCATGATGTGGTTTTCCCTTTTGCAGTGGTCAGTGATTGCTGATTTGTAATGTTCATGTTGTGCTTGTTCTTTTACTGCTCTGATTTTTTTCATTTTTTTGACAGGTAAGTCACACCCTCATGGAACATCAGCTCAAGACACCATCATGCGACACTCTGAAGAAGGCGAAAGACTCGCCGAAACATGTCAGGTAAAAAATTAACCTAAAACATAATTGTCTGCTTTTAATGAATCAGTCAAATATCAATAATAAGAAGACAAAATGAACCTAATACAAATAAATGAATGCTTAATAACTCCCCTGCACATGCTCCTAAAAATCCAAACCTTCACCTGTAAATAAAACGTCCCGACCTGAAGACATCGTAATGTTATTATTTTGTTATACACACAGTGCCGCCAAGTGGAATCAAAAATTTGTTTTTATTTTAATTTTCACGTACTGCACGGTGCCCTTTTGACGAATCCGACTGAAAATTAGTCAGAAAAGACTCAAGACAATGATCTTACTCTCTGCCGAATTTTGTGACGTTTTGGCAAAAGGCGTGGCTATTAAGGTGCTGAAAAGTCCGATTGTACTCTGTGGCAACAAAAGCTCCGGCAACATGACTCAGATGATCCTATCTTCTCGAAGTTGTACACATTTGAGGATACTTCAGCCCTGAAGACATCTACCAACTTATTTTACATCGTAGTAGTAGCGCCACCAACTGGTAAAAGCTAATACAAGTTATTTTCTTGGATGTTTTTCTCCGTGCAACTCAACAAGGTCGCCCTCATATATGCTCGGATGACTGTTTCGGCCATGAGGATGTCACAATACGAAATTCGTCCTTTTTCGTGAAAAGTTGTGGGAGTGGCATTGCACTGTTCGGCAATAAAACAAAGCTGATTATGAGGTTCTAAATATGAACGACAACTCGTAAAACTTTACACACACATCAGGCCGAGCAAATTTATCAATATTTTATACGTTAGTTGTGCAGCTTTTTTGAAATGGCTCGCCATGGCCCTCGAGAAATGTTAAAAAAAGCAGCTCTGGTTGAGTGTTTCACCTCGCTTTTTGTAAATTTTATGGAGTACAGTGAACCCTCGGTTATCGCGGTTAATGGGGACCGAGACCACCCGCGAAAACTGAAAATCCGCGAAGTAGCGGCGCACCTTCAAAAATGCTTAAAAAAAATATACAATATATATAATAAATATATATATATATATATATATATATATATATATATATATATATATATATATATACGGGGAGAGAGAGAGTGAAATTCATGTTATAACAAAAAAACCAAATTATTATTAAAACGTATTATTTTTTTATTCCCCAGCCATTCTTTTAGTATTTATTTAATTACTCCGACTTTTACCTGCTGGTACGCCGTCCGGTGTGCCCTGTGAAATGAAAGGTGGCATTCTTTATTTATTTATTCATTTATTCATTCATAACTGACAGCCTCGCGCTCCGCTCGTGCCCGGGCGGAAGAGGTGCTCCAATTCGGCTTAACTGTGACACACGCCCGCCCTCCTCCCCCGGAACTTCCATTCGGTTAAACTTAGGGGCCGCTTGGCACCGCCCGTGCCCGGGGAAGGTGCTCCTCTTCGGCTTACTGTGACGCGAGCATGCCCTCCTCCTCCGGAGCTTCCATTCACTTAAACTTAGGGGCCGCTTGGAACCGCCCGTGCCCGGGGAAGGTGCTCCTCTTCGGCTTACTGTGACGCGAGCATGCCCTCCTCCTCCGGAGCTTCCATTCGGTTAACCTTAGGGGCCGCTTGGAACCGCCCGTGCCCGGGGAAGGTGCTCCTCTTCGGCTTACTGTGACGCGAGCATGCCCTCCTCCTCCGGAGCTTCCATTCGGTTAAACTTAGGGGCCGCTTGGCACCGCCCGTGCCCGGGGAAGGTGCTCCTCTACGGCTTAACTGCCACGCACGCCGGCCGGAGCTCTGGTACGGTCCGAACCGCGCGAAACGTCGCCACCGATTGTGTCCGGGAGAACGTGCTCTTCTTCGTCCACTCTCCTCTTCGCCCACGCTCTTCTTCGGCGCACGCCGGCCGTCTAACCGCTCCAGCGCCCCGTCGTGCCGCTCGGCGAAACTACAATGCCCCCGAATATTTTTTAGACCCGCGAAGCACTGAACCCGCGAAAGGTGAACCGCGAAGTAGCGAGGGTTCACTGTATGTATAAGACCAAGACCTACAAAAAAGTCTCTTGGAGCAATGAGCTAGGTTTTACAGGAAGTCGGCCATTTTGAATTTACTTAAAAGGGGGCGGGTCACCACAATGGACTTTGTGTAGAAATTATTATTGGGGCCCGAGCAGCGACGGCGGCGAGGTCCCTATTGTTTTTGTAGAAATTATTATTAGGGCCTGAGCAGCGACCGCTACGAGGTCCCCATTGTTTTTGTGGAAATTATTATTATTTTTATTATTATTATTATTAGGGCCCGAGCAGTGACCGCTGCGAGGTCCCTATTGTTTTTCTAGAAATTGTTATTAGGGCCCGAGCTGCGACGGCTGCGAGGTCCCTATTGTTTTTGTAGAAAATATTATTACTTTTATTATTATTAATATTATTATTATTATTATTAGGGCCTGAGCAGCGACCGCTGCGAAGTCCCTATTGTTTTTGTAGAAATTATTATTATTATTATTTTTCCGATTGTTCGATCGCATTTTTGACCCCCGAAACATGCACAAAAACTCACCAAACTTGGCAGTCTCATCGGGCATGGCGAAAAATTTGATATTTTAACGTCTAATATGAACAGGAAGTGAGTTATGAATTTTTGAAAGTCCGACTTTTGCCCTTTTTTGCATGTTTACAGGGGTCATTCTTTTGCACCCTGATCCTAAAGGCTTCATCTGATTGCCTTAAAATTCTGTCTGTAGCATCTGAAGACCTGGGACAAACACTGGGGCTAAAAATTTTTTGTTTCCGAAATACTATATGACGGGGGCGGGGCTTCAAAGTTTTCACTTAAGATTTCCTTCGCCGCAATGGACAAAATGCTTAATAACTCTCCTGCACATGCTGCTAAAAATCCAAAACTTCACATGTACATAAAAAGTCTGTACCTGAAGACATCTATATGTTTATATTCAGTTATACACCTTGCGCCAATCAATATCATTTTTTACATTTTGACGTACTGCACGGTGCCCTTTTAACGAATCTGATTGAAAATTGGCTAGAAAAGACTCAAGACATTGATCTTACTCTATCCCTATTTTTGTGACTTTCCTTCGAAGGGCGTGGCTATTACGGTGCCGCAGAGTCTGATTATTCTCCGTGGCAACAAAAGTTCCTGCAAAATGATTCAGATGATCCATCTTCTCGAAATTTTTCACATTTGAGGATATTCAGGCCCTGAAGACGGCTGCCAACTTATTTTTGATCGCAGTGGTAGCGCCACCAACTGGTTAAAACAAATACAAATTATTTTCGTTGATGTTTTTCTCCGGGCAGGTGAACAAAATCTACCTTATATTTGCTCGGATGAGTGTTTAGGCCTTGAGCATGTCACAATACGAAAGTCTTTCGCCTTCTTCAGAGTGTCACATGATGCTGTCTTGTGACCCGTCTTTATCAGCTGATGTTCCATGAGGGCGTGACTTACCTGTCACAAGAATGAAGGCAAGTCACGCCCCCCGCTGTCCGTTCACTCCGCCAAGATGCTGGTCCAGGTGGTAGAGAGGATGAAGGCTCCCTTGTCTCTGTTCATGGTTTTTATGCCTCGCTTGCAGATCTCAATGGCCTCTCTGATCCAGCGCTGTTGTTTGTTCTCTTCTGTGCGGATGACCCTGCCCTTCTCCCGGTCCATGATGTGGTTTTCCCTTTTGCAGTGGTCAGTGATTGCTGATTTGTAATGTTCATGTTGTGCTTGTTCTTTTACTGCTCTGATTTTTTTCATTTTTTTGACAGGTAAGTCACACCCTCATGGAACATCAGCTCAAGACACCATCATGCGACACTCTGAAGAAGGCGAAAGACTCGCCGAAACATGTCAGGTAAAAAATTAACCTAAAACATAATTGTCTGCTTTTAATGAATCAGTCAAATATCAATAATAAGAAGACAAAATGAACCTAATACAAATAAATGAATGCTTAATAACTCCCCTGCACATGCTCCTAAAAATCCAAACCTTCACCTGTAAATAAAACGTCCCGACCTGAAGACATCGTAATGTTATTATTTTGTTATACACACAGTGCCGCCAAGTGGAATCAAAAATTTGTTTTTATTTTAATTTTCACGTACTGCACGGTGCCCTTTTGACGAATCCGACTGAAAATTAGTCAGAAAAGACTCAAGACAATGATCTTACTCTCTGCCGAATTTTGTGACGTTTTGGCAAAAGGCGTGGCTATTAAGGTGCTGAAAAGTCCGATTGTACTCTGTGGCAACAAAAGCTCCGGCAACATGACTCAGATGATCCTATCTTCTCGAAGTTGTACACATTTGAGGATACTTCAGCCCTGA
Source organism: Idiotropiscis lumnitzeri (assembly GCF_059441095.1). NCBI lineage: Eukaryota > Metazoa > Chordata > Actinopteri > Syngnathiformes > Syngnathidae > Idiotropiscis > Idiotropiscis lumnitzeri. The sequence continues at coordinate 1,007,392 of NW_028283600.1, read as the reverse complement.
AGACATCTACCAACTTATTTTACATCGTAGTAGTAGCGCCACCAACTGGTAAAAGCTAATACAAGTTATTTTCTTGGATGTTTTTCTCCGTGCAACTCAACAAGGTCGCCCTCATATATGCTCGGATGACTGTTTCGGCCATGAGGATGTCACAATACGAAATTCGTCCTTTTTCGTGAAAAGTTGTGGGAGTGGCATTGCACTGTTCGGCAATAAAACAAAGCTGATTATGAGGTTCTAAATATGAACGACAACTCGTAAAACTTTACACACACATCAGGCCGAGCAAATTTATCAATATTTTATACGTTAGTTGTGCAGCTTTTTTGAAATGGCTCGCCATGGCCCTCGAGAAATGTTAAAAAAAGCAGCTCTGGTTGAGTGTTTCACCTCGCTTTTTGTAAATTTTATGGAGTACAGTGAACCCTCGGTTATCGCGGTTAATGGGGACCGAGACCACCCGCGAAAACTGAAAATCCGCGAAGTAGCGGCGCACCTTCAAAAATGCTTAAAAAAAATATACAATATATATAATAAATATATATATATATATATATATATATATATATATATATATATATATATATATATATATATATATACGGGGAGAGAGAGAGTGAAATTCATGTTATAACAAAAAAACCAAATTATTATTAAAACGTATTATTTTTTTATTCCCCAGCCATTCTTTTAGTATTTATTTAATTACTCCGACTTTTACCTGCTGGTACGCCGTCCGGTGTGCCCTGTGAAATGAAAGGTGGCATTCTTTATTTATTTATTCATTTATTCATTCATAACTGACAGCCTCGCGCTCCGCTCGTGCCCGGGCGGAAGAGGTGCTCCAATTCGGCTTAACTGTGACACACGCCCGCCCTCCTCCCCCGGAACTTCCATTCGGTTAAACTTAGGGGCCGCTTGGCACCGCCCGTGCCCGGGGAAGGTGCTCCTCTTCGGCTTACTGTGACGCGAGCATGCCCTCCTCCTCCGGAGCTTCCATTCAGTTAAACTTAGGGGCCGCTTGGAACCGCCCGTGCCCGGGGAAGGTGCTCCTCTTCGGCTTACTGTGACGCGAGCATGCCCTCCTCCTCCGGAGCTTCCATTCGGTTAACCTTAGGGGCCGCTTGGAACCGCCCGTGCCCGGGGAAGGTGCTCCTCTTCGGCTTACTGTGACGCGAGCATGCCCTCCTCCTCCGGAGCTTCCATTCGGTTAAACTTAGGGGCCGCTTGGCACCGCCCGTGCCCGGGGAAGGTGCTCCTCTACGGCTTAACTGCCACGCACGCCGGCCGGAGCTCTGGTACGGTCCGAACCGCGCGAAACGTCGCCACCGATTGTGTCCGGGAGAACGTGCTCTTCTTCGTCCACTCTCCTCTTCGCCCACGCTCTTCTTCGGCGCACGCCGGCCGTCTAACCGCTCCAGCGCCCCGTCGTGCCGCTCGGCGAAACTACAATGCCCCCGAATATTTTTTAGACCCGCGAAGCACTGAACCCGCGAAAGGTGAACCGCGAAGTAGCGAGGGTTCACTGTATGTATAAGACCAAGACCTACAAAAAAGTCTCTTGGAGCAATGAGCTAGGTTTTACAGGAAGTCGGCCATTTTGAATTTACTTAAAAGGGGGCGGGTCACCACAATGGACTTTGTGTAGAAATTATTATTGGGGCCCGAGCAGCGACGGCGGCGAGGTCCCTATTGTTTTTGTAGAAATTATTATTAGGGCCTGAGCAGCGACCGCTACGAGGTCCCCATTGTTTTTGTGGAAATTATTATTATTTTTATTATTATTATTATTAGGGCCCGAGCAGTGACCGCTGCGAGGTCCCTATTGTTTTTCTAGAAATTGTTATTAGGGCCCGAGCTGCGACGGCTGCGAGGTCCCTATTGTTTTTGTAGAAAATATTATTACTTTTATTATTATTAATATTATTATTATTATTATTAGGGCCTGAGCAGCGACCGCTGCGAAGTCCCTATTGTTTTTGTAGAAATTATTATTATTATTATTTTTCCGATTGTTCGATCGCATTTTTGACCCCCGAAACATGCACAAAAACTCACCAAACTTGGCAGTCTCATCGGGCATGGCGAAAAATTTGATATTTTAACGTCTAATATGAACAGGAAGTGAGTTATGAATTTTTGAAAGTCCGACTTTTGCCCTTTTTTGCATGTTTACAGGGGTCATTCTTTTGCACCCTGATCCTAAAGGCTTCATCTGATTGCCTTAAAATTCTGTCTGTAGCATCTGAAGACCTGGGACAAACACTGGGGCTAAAAATTTTTTGTTTCCGAAATACTATATGACGGGGGCGGGGCTTCAAAGTTTTCACTTAAGATTTCCTTCGCCGCAATGGACAAAATGCTTAATAACTCTCCTGCACATGCTGCTAAAAATCCAAAACTTCACATGTACATAAAAAGTCTGTACCTGAAGACATCTATATGTTTATATTCAGTTATACACCTTGCGCCAATCAATATCATTTTTTACATTTTGACGTACTGCACGGTGCCCTTTTAACGAATCTGATTGAAAATTGGCTAGAAAAGACTCAAGACATTGATCTTACTCTATCCCTATTTTTGTGACTTTCCTTCGAAGGGCGTGGCTATTACGGTGCCGCAGAGTCTGATTATTCTCCGTGGCAACAAAAGTTCCTGCAAAATGATTCAGATGATCCATCTTCTCGAAATTTTTCACATTTGAGGATATTCAGGCCCTGAAGACGGCTGCCAACTTATTTTTGATCGCAGTGGTAGCGCCACCAACTGGTTAAAACAAATACAAATTATTTTCGTTGATGTTTTTCTCCGGGCAGGTGAACAAAATCTACCTTATATTTGCTCGGATGAGTGTTTAGGCCTTGAGCATGTCACAATACGAAAGTCTTTCGCCTTCTTCAGAGTGTCACATGATGCTGTCTTGTGACCCGTCTTTATCAGCTGATGTTCCATGAGGGCGTGACTTACCTGTCACAAGAATGAAGGCAAGTCACGCCCCCCGCTGTCCGTTCACTCCGCCAAGATGCTGGTCCAGGTGGTAGAGAGGATGAAGGCTCCCTTGTCTCTGTTCATGGTTTTTATGCCTCGCTTGCAGATCTCAATGGCCTCTCTGATCCAGCGCTGTTGTTTGTTCTCTTCTGTGCGGATGACCCTGCCCTTCTCCCGGTCCATGATGTGGTTTTCCCTTTTGCAGTGGTCAGTGATTGCTGATTTGTAATGTTCATGTTGTGCTTGTTCTTTTACTGCTCTGATTTTTTTCATTTTTTTGACAGGTAAGTCACACCCTCATGGAACATCAGCTGATAAAGACGGGTCTCAAGACACCATCATGCGACACTCTGAAGAAGGCGAAAGACTCGCCGAAACATGTCAGGTAAAAAATTAACCTAAAACATAATTGTCTGCTTTTAATGAATCAGTCAAATATCAATAATAAGAAGACAAAATGAACCTAATACAAATAAATGAATGCTTAATAACTCCCCTGCACATGCTCCTAAAAATCCAAACCTTCACCTGTAAATAAAACGTCCCGACCTGAAGACATCTTAATGTTATTATTTTGTTATACACACAGTGCCGCCAAGTGGAATCAAAAAATTTTTTTTATTTTAATTTTCACGTACTGCACGGTGCCCTTTTGACGAATCCGACTGAAAATTAGTCAGAAAAGACTCAAGACAATGATCTTACTCTCTGCCGAATTTTGTGACGTTTTGGCAAAAGGCGTGGCTATTAAGGTGCTGAAAAGTCCGATTGTACTCTGTGGCAACAAAAGCTCCGGCAACATGACTCAGATGATCCTATCTTCTCGAAGTTGTACACTTTTGAGGATACTTCAGCCCTGAAGACATCTACCAACTTATTTTACATCGTAGTAGTAGCGCCACCAACTGGTAAAAGCTAATACAAGTTATTTTCTTGGATGTTTTTCTCCGTGCAACTCAACAAGGTCGCCCTCATATATGCTCGGATGACTGTTTCGGCCATGAGGATGTCACAATACGAAATTAGTCCTTTTTCGTGAAAAGTTGTGGGAGTGGCATTGCACTGTTCGGCAATAAAACAACGCTGATTATGAGGTTCTAAATATGAACGACAACTCGTGAAACTTTACACACACATCAGGCCGAGCAAATTTATCAATATTTTATACGTTAGTTGTGCAGCTTTTTTGAAATGGCTCGCCATGGCCCTCGAGAAATGTTAAAAAAAAGCAGCTCTGGTTGAGTGTTTCACCTCGCTTTTTGTAAATTTTATGGAGTACAGTGAACCCTCGGTTATCGCGGTTAATGGGGACCGAGACCACCCGCGAAAACTGAAAATCCGCGAAGTAGCGGCGCACCTTCAAAAATGCTTAAAAAAAATATACAATATATATAATAAATATATATATATATATATATATATATATATATATATATATATACGGGGAGAGAGAGAGTGAAATTCATTTTATAACAAAAAAACCAAATTATTATTAAAACGTATTATTTTTTTATTCCCCAGCCATTCTTTTTGTATTTATTTAATTACTCCGACTTTTACCTGCTGGTACGCCGTCCGGTGTGCCCTGTGAAATGAAAGGTGGCATTCTTTATTTATTTATTCATTTATTCATTCATAACTGACAGCCTCGCGCTCCGCTCGTGCCCGGGCGGAAGAGGTGCTCCAATTCGGCTTAACTGTGACACACGCCCGCCCTCCTCCCCCGGAACTTCCATTCGGTTAAACTTAGGGGCCGCTTGGCACCGCCCGTGCCCGGGGAAGGTGCTCCTCTTCGGCTTACTGTGACGCGAGCATGCCCTCCTCCTCCGGAGCTTCCATTCAGTTAAACTTAGGGGCCGCTTGGAACCGCCCGTGCCCGGGGAAGGTGCTCCTCTTCGGCTTACTGTGACGCGAGCATGCCCTCCTCCTCCGGAGCTTCCATTCGGTTAAACTTAGGGGCCGCTTGGCACCGCCCGTGCCCGGGGAAGGTGCTCCTCTACGGCTTAACTGCCACGCACGCCGGCCGGATCTCTGGTACGGTCCGAACCGCGCGAAACGTCGCCACCGATCGTGTCCGGGAGAACGTGCTCTTCTTCGTCCACTCTCCTCTTCGCCCACGCTCTTCTTCGGCGCACGCCGGCCGTCTAACCGCTCCAGCGCCCCGTCGTGCCGCTCGGCGAAACTACAATGCCCCCGAATATTTTTTAGACCCGCGAAGCACTGAACCCGCGAAAGGTGAACCGCGAAGTAGCGAGGGTTCACTGTATGTATAAGACCAAGAACTACAAAAAAGTCTCTTGGAGCAATGAGCTAGGTTTTACAGGAAGTCGGCCATTTTGAATTTACTTAAAAGGGGGCGAGTCACCACAATGGACTTTGTGTAGAAATTATTATTGGGGCCCGAGCAGCGACGGCGGCGAGGTCCCTATTGTTTTTGTAGAAATTATTATTAGGGCCTGAGCAGCGACCGCTACGAGGTCCCCATTGTTTTTGTGGAAATTATTATTATTTTTATTATTATTATTATTAGGGCCCGAGCAGTGACCGCTGCGAGGTCCCTATTGTTTTTCTAGAAATTGTTATTAGGGCCCGAGCTGCGACGGCTGCGAGGTCCCTATTGTTTTTGTAGAAAATATTATTACTTTTATTATTATTAATATTATTATTATTATTATTAGGGCCTGAGCAGCGACCGCTGCGAAGTCCCTATTGTTTTTGTAGAAATTATTATTATTATTATTTTTCCGATTGTTCGATCGCATTTTTGACCCCCGAAACATGCACAAAAACTCACCAAACTTGGCAGTCTCATCGGGCATGGCGAAAAATTTGATATTTTAACGTCTAATATGAACAGGAAGTGAGTTATGAATTTTTGAAAGTCCGACTTTTGCCCTTTTTTGCATGTTTACAGGGGTCATTCTTTTGCACCCTGATCCTCAAGGCTTCATCTGATTGCCTTAAAATTCTGTCTGTAGCATCTGAAGACCTGGGACAAACACTGGGGCTAAAATTTTTTGTTTCCGAAATACTATATGACGGGGGCGGGGCTTCAAAGTTTTCACTTAAGATTTCCTTCGCCGCAATGGACAAAATGCTTAATAACTCTCCTGCACATGCTGCTAAAAATCCAAAACTTCACATGTACATAAAAAGTCTGTACCTGAAGACATCTATATGTTTATATTCAGTTATACACCTTGCGCCAATCAATATCATTTTTTACATTTTGACGTACTGCACGGTGCCCTTTTAACGAATCTGATTGAAAATTGGCTAGAAAAGACTCAAGACATTGATCTTACTCTATCCCTATTTTTGTGACTTTCCTTCGAAGGGCGTTGCTATTACGGTGCCGCAGAGTCTGATTATTCTCCGTGGCAACAAAAGTTCCTGCAAAATGATTCAGATGATCCATCTTCTCGAAATTTTTCACATTTGAGGATATTCAGGCCCTGAAGACGGCTGCCAACTTATTTTTGATCGCAGTGGTAGCGCCACCAACTGGTTAAAACAAATACAAATTATTTTCGTTGATGTTTTTCTCCGGGCAGGTGAACAAAATCTACCTTATATTTGCTCGGATGAGTGTTTAGGCCTTGAGCATGTCACAATACGAAAGTCTTTCGCCTTCTTCAGAGTGTCACATGATGCTGTCTTGTGACCCGTCTTTATCAGCTGATGTTCCATGAGGGCGTGACTTACCTGTCACAAGAATGAAGGCAAGTCACGCCCCCCGCTGTCCGTTCACTCCGCCAAGATGCTGGTCCAGGTGGTAGAGAGGATGAAGGCTCCCTTGTCTCTGTTCATGGTTTTTATGCCTCGCTTGCAGATCTCAATGGCCTCTCTGATCCAGCGCTGTTGTTTGTTCTCTTCTGTGCGGATGACCCTGCCCTTCTCCCGGTCCATGATGTGGTTTTCCCTTTTGCAGTGGTCAGTGATTGCTGATTTGTAATGTTCATGTTGTGCTTGTTCTTTTACTGCTCTGATTTTTTTCATTTTTTTGACAGGTAAGTCACACCCTCATGGAACATCAGCTCAAGACACCATCATGCGACACTCTGAAGAAGGCGAAAGACTCGCCGAAACATGTCAGGTAAAAAATTAACCTAAAACATAATTGTCTGCTTTTAATGAATCAGTCAAATATCAATAATAAGAAGACAAAATGAACCTAATACAAATAAATGAATGCTTAATAACTCCCCTGCACATGCTCCTAAAAATCCAAACCTTCACCTGTAAATAAAACGTCCCGACCTGAAGACATCGTAATGTTATTATTTTGTTATACACACAGTGCCGCCAAGTGGAATCAAAAATTTGTTTTTATTTTAATTTTCACGTACTGCACGGTGCCCTTTTGACGAATCCGACTGAAAATTAGTCAGAAAAGACTCAAGACAATGATCTTACTCTCTGCCGAATTTTGTGACGTTTTGGCAAAAGGCGTGGCTATTAAGGTGCTGAAAAGTCCGATTGTACTCTGTGGCAACAAAAGCTCCGGCAACATGACTCAGATGATCTTATCTTCTCGAAGTTGTACACATTTGAGGATACTTCAGCCCTGAAGACATCTACCAACTTATTTTACATCGTAGTAGTAGCGCCACCAACTGGTAAAAGCTAATACAAGTTATTTTCTTGGATGTTTTTCTCCGTGCAACTCAACAAGGTCGCCCTCATATATGCTCGGATGACTGTTTCGGCCATGAGGATGTCACAATACGAAATTCGTCCTTTTTCGTGAAAAGTTGTGGGAGTGGCATTGCACTGTTCGGCAATAAAACAAAGCTGATTATGAGGTTCTAAATATGAACGACAACTCGTAAAACTTTACACACACATCAGGCCGAGCAAATTTATCAATATTTTATACGTTAGTTGTGCAGCTTTTTTGAAATGGCTCGCCATGGCCCTCGAGAAATGTTAAAAAAAGCAGCTCTGGTTGAGTGTTTCACCTCGCTTTTTGTAAATTTTATGGAGTACAGTGAACCCTCGGTTATCGCGGTTAATGGGGACCGAGACCACCCGCGAAAACTGAAAATCCGCGAAGTAGCGGCGCACCTTCAAAAATGCTTAAAAAAAATATACAATATATATAATAAATATATATATATATATATATATATATATATATATATATATATATATATATATATAAATATATATATATATATATATATATATATACGGGGAGAGAGAGAGTGAAATTCATGTTATAACAAAAAAACCAAATTATTATTAAAACGTATTATTTTTTTATTCCCCAGCCATTCTTTTAGTATTTATTTAATTACTCCGACTTTTACCTGCTGGTACGCCGTCCGGTGTGCCCTGTGAAATGAAAGGTGGCATTCTTTATTTATTTATTCATTTATTCATTCATAACTGACAGCCTCGCGCTCCGCTCGTGCCCGGGCAGAAGAGGTGCTCCAATTTGGCTTAACTGTGACACACGCCCGCCCTCCTCCCCCGGAGCTTCCATTCGGTTAAACTTAGGGGCCGCTTGGCACCGCCCGTGCCCGGGGAAGGTGCTCCTCTTCGGCTTACTGTGACGCGAGCATGCCCTCCTCCTCCGGAGCTTCCATTCGGTTAAACTTAGGGGCCGCTTGGAACCGCCCGTGCCCGGGGAAGGTGCTCCTCTACGGCTTAACTGCCACGCACGCCGGCCGGAGCTCTGGTACGGTCCGAACCGCGCGAAACGTCGCCACCGATCTTGTCCGGGGGAACGTGCTCTTCTTCGTCCACTCTCCTCTTCGCCCACGCTCTTCTTCGGCGCACGCCGGCCGTCTAACCGCTCCAGCGCCCCGTCGTGCCGCTCGGCGAAACTACAATGCCCCCGAATATTTTTTAGACCCGCGAAGCACTGAACCCGCGAAAGGTGAACCGCGAAGTAGCGAGGGTTCACTGTATGTATAAGACCAAGACCTACAAAAAAGTCTCTTGGAGCAATGAGCTAGGTTTTACAGGAAGTCGGCCATTTTGAATTTACTTAAAAGGGGGCGGGTCACCACAATGGACTTTGTGTAGAAATTATTATTGGGGCCCGAGCAGCGACCGCGGCGAGGTCCCTATTGTTTTTGTAGAAAACATTATTACTTTTATTATTATTATATTATTATTATTAGGGCCTGAGCAGCGACCGCTGCGAAGTCCCTATTGTTTTTGTAGAAATTATTATTATTATTATTTTTCCGATTGTTCGATCGCATTTTTGACCCCCGAAACATGCACAAAAACTCACCAAACTTGGCAGTCTCATTGGGCATGGCGAAAAATTTGATATTTTAACGTCTAATATGAACAGGAAGTGAGTTATGAATTTTTGAAAGTCGGACTTTTGCCCTTTTTTGCATGTTTACAGGGGTCATTCTTTTGCACCCTGATCCTAAAGGCTTCATCTGATTGCCTTAAAATTCTGTCTGTAGCATCTGAAGACCTGGGACAAACACTGGGGCTAAAATTTTTTGTTTCCGAAATACTATATGACGGGGGCGGGGCTTCAAAGTTTTCACTTAAGATTTCCTTCGCCGCAATGGACAAAATGCTTAATAACATTCCTGCACATGCTGCTAAAAATCCAAAACTTCACATGTACATAAAGAGTCTGTACCTGAAGACATCTATATGTTTATATTCAGTTATACACCTTGCGCCAATCAATATCATTTTTTACATTTTGACGTACTGCATGGTGCCCTTTTAACGAATCCGATTGAAAATTGGCTAGAAAAGACTCAAGACATTGATCTTACTCTATCCCTATTTTTATGACTTTCCTTCAAAGGGCGTGGCTATTACGGTGCCGCAGAGTCTGATTATTCTTCGTGGCAACAAAAGTTCCTGCAAAATGATTCAGATGATCCATCTTCTGGAAATCTTTCACATTTGAGGATATTCAGGCCCTGAAGACGGCTGCCAACTTATTTTTGATCGCAGTGGTAGCGCCACCAACTGGTTAAAACAAATACAAATTATTTTCGTTGATGTTTTTCTCCGGGCAGGTGAACAAAATCTACCTTATATTTGCTCGGATGAGTGTTTAGGCCTTGAGCATGTCACAATACAAAAGTCTTTCGCCTTCTTCAGAGTGTCACATGATGCTGTCTTGTGACCCGTCTTTATCAGCTGATGTTCCATGAGGGCGTGACTTACCTGTCACAAGAATGAAGGCAAGTCACGCCCCCCGCTGTCCGTTCACTCCGCCAAAATGCTGCTCCAGGTGGTAGAGAGGATGAAGGCTCCCTTGTCTCTGTTCATGGTTTTTATGCCTCGCTTGCAGATCTCAATGGCCTCTCTGATCCAGCGCTGTTGTTTGTTCTCTTCGGTGCGGATGACCCTGCCCTTCTCCCGGTCCATGATGTGGTTTTCCCTTTTGCAGTGGTCAGTGATTGCTGATTTGTAATGTTCATGTTGTGCTTGTTCTTTTACTGCTCTGATTTTTTCATTTTTTTGACAGGTAAGTCACACCCTCATGGAACATCAGCTGATAAAGACGGGTCTCAAGACACCATCATGCGACACTCTGAAGAAGGCGAAAGACTCGCCGAAACATGTCAGGTAAAAAATTAACCTAAAACATAATTGTCTGCTTTTAATGAATCAGTCAAATATCAATAATAAGAAGACAAAATGAACCTAATACAAATAAATGAATGCTTAATAACTCCCCTGCACATGCTCCTAAAAATCCAAACCTTCACCTGTAAATAAAACGTCCCGACCTGAAGACATCTTAATGTTATTATTTTGTTATACACACAGTGCCGCCAAGTGGAATCAAAAATTTTTTTTAATTTTAATTTTCACGTACTGCACGGTGCCCTTTTGACGAATCCGACTGAAAATTAGTCAGAAAAGACTCAAGACAATGATCTTACTCTCTGCCGAATTTTGTGACGTTTTGGCAAAAGGCGTGGCTATTAAGGTGCTGAAAAGTCCGATTGTACTCTGTGGCAACAAAAGCTCCGGCAACATGACTCAGATGATCCTATCTTCTCGAAGTTGTACACATTTGAGGATACTTCAGCCCAGAAGACATCTACCAACTTATTTTACATCGTAGTAGTAGCGCCACCAACTGGTAAAAGCTAATACAAGTTATTTTCTTGGATGTTTTTCTCCGTGCAACTCAACAAGGTCGCCCTCATATATGCTCGGATGACTGTTTCGGCCATGAGGATGTCACAATACGAAATTAGTCCTTTTTCGTGAAAAGTTGTGGGAGTGGCATTGCACTGTTCGGCAATAAAACAACGCTGATTATGAGGTTCTAGATATGAACGACAACTCGTGAAACTTTACACACACATCAGGCCGAGCAAATTTATCAATATTTTATACGTTAGTTGTGCAGCTTTTTTGAAATGGCTCGCCATGGCCCTCGAGAAATGTTAAAAAAAAGCAGCTCTGGTTGAGTGTTTCACCTCGCTTTTTGTAAATTTTATGGAGTACAGTGAACCCTCGGTTATCGCGGTTAATGGGGACCGAGACCACCCGCGAAAACTGAAAATCCGCGAAGTAGCGGCGCACCTTCAAAAATGCTTAAAAAAAATATACAATATATATAATAAATATATATATATATATATATATATATATATATATATATATATATATATATATATATATACGGGGAGAGAGAGAGTGAAATTCATGTTATAACAAAAAAAACTAATTATTATTAAAACGTATTATTTTTTTATTCCCCAGCCATTCTTTTTGTATTTATTTAATTACTCCGACTTTTACCTGCTGGTACGCCGTCCGGTGTGCCTTGTGAAATGAAAGGTGGCATTCTTTATTTATTTATTCATTTATTCATTCATAACTGACAGCCTCGCGCTCCGCTCGTGCCCGGGCAGAAGAGGTGCTCCAATTTGGCTTAACTGTGACACACGCCCGCCCTCCTCCCCCGGAGCTTCCATTCGGTTAAACTTAGGGGCCGCTTGGCACCGCCCGTGCCCGGGGAAGGTGCTCCTCTTCAGCTTACTGTGACGCGAGCATGCCCTCCTCCTCCGGAGCTTCCATTCGGTTAAACTTAGGGGCCGCTTGGAACCGCCCGTGCCCGGGGAAGGTGCTCCTCTTCGGCTTACTGTGACGCGAGCATGCCCTCCTCCTCCGGAGCTTCCATTCGGTTAAACTTAGGGGCCGCTTGGCACCGCTCGTGCCCGGGGAAGGTGCTCCTCTACGGCTTAACTGCCACGCACGCTGGCCGGAGCTCTGGTACGGTCCGAACCGCGCGAAACGTCGCCACCGATCGTGTCCGGGAGAACGTGCTCTTCTTCGTCCACTCTCCTCTTCGCCCACGCTCTTCTTCGGCGCACGCCGGCCGTCTAACCGCTCCAGCGCCCCGTCGTGCCGCTCGGCGAAACTACAATGCCCCCGAATATTTTTTAGACCCGCGAAGCACTGAACCCGCGAAAGGTGAACCGCGAAGTAGCGAGGGTTCACTGTATGTATAAGACCAAGACCTACAAAAAAGTCTCTTGGAGCAATGAGCTAGGTTTTACAGGAAGTCGGCCATTTTGAATTTACTTAAAAGGGGGCGGGTCACCACAATGGACTTTGTGTAGAAATTATTATTGGGGCCCGAGCCGCGACCGCGGCGAGGTCCCTATTGTTTTTGTAGAAAATATTATTACTTTTATTATTATTATTATTATTATTATTAGGGCCTGAGCAGCGACCGCTGCGAAGTCCCTATTGTTTTTGTAGAAATTATTATTATTATTATTTTTCCGATTGTTCGATCGCATTTTTGACCCCCGAAACATGCACAAAAACTCACCAAACTTGGCAGTCTCATCGGGCATGGCGAAAAATTTGATATTTTAACGTCTAATATGAACAGGAAGTGAGTTATGAATTTTTGAAAGTCCGACTTTTGCCCTTTTTTGCATGTTTACAGGGGTCATTCTTTTGCACCCTGATCCTAAAGGCTTCATCTGATTGCCTTAAAATTCTGTCTGTAGCATCTGAAGACCTGGGACAAACACTGGGGCTAAAATTTTTTGTTTCCGAAATACTATATGACGGGGGCGGGGCTTCAAAGTTTTCACTTAAGATTTCCTTCGCCGCAATGGACAAAATGCTTAATAACATTCCTGCACATGCTGCTAAAAATCCAAAACTTCACATGTACATAAAGAGTCTGTACCTGAAGACATCTATATGTTTATATTCAGTTATACACCTTGCGCCAATCAATATCATTTTTTACATTTTGACGTACTGCACGGTGCCCTTTTAACGAATCTGATTGAAAATTGGCTAGAAAAGACTCAAGACATTGATCTTACTCTATCCCTATTTTTGTGACTTTCCTTCGAAGGGCGTGGCTATTACGGTGCCGCAGAGTCTGATTATTCTCCGTGGCAACAAAAGTTCCTGCAAAATGATTCAGATGATCCATCTTCTCGAAATTTTTCACATTTGAGGATATTCAGGCCCTGAAGACGGCTGCCAAGTTATTTTTGATCGCAGTGGTAGCGCCACCAACTGGTTAAAACAAATACAAATTATTTTCGTTGATTTTTTTCTCCGGGCAGGTTAACAAAATCTACCTTACATTTGCTCGGATGAGTGTTTAGGCCTTGAGGATGTCACAATACGAAAGTCTTTCGCCTTCTTCAGAGTGTCACATGATGGTGTCTTGTGGCCCGTCTTTATCAGCTGATGTTCCATGAGGGCGTGACTTACCTGTCACAAGAATGAAGGCAAGTCACGCCCCCCGCTGTCCGTTCACTCCGCCAAAATGCTGCTCCAGGTGGTAGAGAGGATGAAGGCTCCCTTGTCTCTGTTCATGGTTTTTATGCCTCGCTTGCAGATCTCAATGGCCTCTCTGATCCAGCGCTGTTGTTTGTTCTCTTCGGTGCGGATGACCCTGCCCTTCTCCCGGTCCATGATGTGGTTTTCCCTTTTGCAGTGGTCAGTGATTGCTGATTTGTAATGTTCATGTTGTGCTTGTTCTTTTACTGCTCTGATTTTTTCATTTTTTTGACAGGTAAGTCACACCCTCATGGAACATCAGCTGATAAAGACGGGTCTCAAGACACCATCATGCGACACTCTGAAGAAGGCAAAAGACTCGCCGAAACATGTCAGGTAAAAAATTAACCTAAAACATAATTGTCTGCTTTTAATGAATCAGTCAAATATCAATAATAAGAAGACAAAATGAACCTAATACAAATAAATGAATGCTTAATAATTCCCCTGCACATGCTCCTAAAAATCCAAACCTTCACCTGTAAATAAAACGTCCCGACCTGAAGACATCTTAATGTTATTATTTTGTTATACACACAGCGCCGCCAAGTGGAATCAACATTTTTTTTTAATTTTAATTTTCACGTACTGCACGGTGCCCTTTTGACGAATCCGACTGAAAATTAGTCAGAAAAGACTCAAGACAATGATCTTACTCTCTGCCGAATTTTGTGACGTTTTGGCAAAAGGCGTGGCTATTAAGGTGCTGAAAAGTCCGATTGTACTCTGTGGCAACAAAAGCTCCGGCAACATGACTCAGATGATCCTATCTTCTCGAAGTTGTACACATTTGAGGATACTTCAGCCCTGAAGACATCTACCGACTTATTTTTCATCGTAGTAGTAGCGCCACCAACTGGTAAAAGCTAATACAAGTTATTTTCTTGGATGTTTTTCTCCGTGCAACTCAACAAGGTTGCCCTCATATATGCTCGGATGACTGTTTCGGCCATGAGGATGTCACAATACGAAATTAGTCCTTTTTCGTGAAAAGTTGTGGGAGTGGCATTGCACTGTTCGGCAATAAAACAACGCTGATTATGAGGTTCTAAATATGAACGACAACTCGTGAAACTTTACACACACATCAGGCCGAGCAAATTTATCAATATTTTATACGTTAGTTGTGCAGCTTTTTTGAAATGGCTCGCCATGGCCCTCGAGAAATGTTCAAAAAAGCAGCCCTGATTGAGTGTTTCACCTCGCTTTTTGTAAATTTTATGGAGTACAGTGAACCCTCGGTTATCGCGGTTAATGGGGACCGAGACCACCCGCGAAAACTGAAAATCCGCGAAGTAGCGGCGCACCTTCAAAAATGCTTAAAAAAAATATACAATATATATAATAAATATATATATATATATATCTATATATATATATATACGGGGAGAGAGAGAGTGAAATTCATTTTATAACAAAAAAACCAAATTATTATTAAAACGTATTATTTTTTTATTCCCCAGCCATTCTTTTTGTATTTATTTAATTACTCCGACTTTTACCTGCTGGTACGCCGTCCGGTGTGCCCTGTGAAATGAAAGGTGGCATTCTTTATTTATTTATTCATTTATTCATTCATAACTGACAGCCTCGCGCTCCGCTCGTGCCCGGGCGGAAGAGGTGCTCCAATTCGGCTTAACTGTGACACACGCCCGCCCTCCTCCCCCGGAACTTCCATTCGGTTAAACTTAGGGGCCGCTTGGCACCGCCCGTGCCCGGGGAAGGTGCTCCTCTTCGGCTTACTGTGACGCGAGCATGCCCTCCTCCTCCGGAGCTTCCATTCAGTTAAACTTAGGGGCCGCTTGGAACCGCCCGTGCCCGGGGAAGGTGCTCCTCTTCGGCTTACTGTGACGCGAGCATGCCCTCCTCCTCCGGAGCTTCCATTCGGTTAAACTTAGGGGCCGCTTGGAACCGCCCGTGCCCGGGGAAGGTGCTCCTCTTCGGCTTACTGTGACGCGAGCATGCCCTCCTCCTCCGGAGCTTCCATTCGGTTAAACTTAGGGGCCGCTTGGCACCGCCCGTGCCCGGGGAAGGTGCTCCTCTACGGCTTAACTGCCACGCACGCCGGCCGGAGCTCTGGTACGGTCCGAACCGCGCGAAACGTCGCCACCGATCGTGTCCGGGAGAACGTGCTCTTCTTCGTCCACTCTCCTCTTCGCCCACGCTCTTCTTCGGCGCACGCCGGCCGTCTAACCGCTCCAGCGCCCCGTCGTGCCGCTCGGCGAAACTACAATGCCCCCGAATATTTTTTAGACCCGCGAAGCACTGAACCCGCGAAAGGTGAACCGCGAAGCAGCGAGGGTTCACTGTATGTATAAGACCAAGACCTACAAAAAAGTCTCTTGGAGCAATGAGCTAGGTTTTACAGGAAGTCGGCCATTTTGAATTTACTTAAAAGGGGGCGGGTCACCACAATGGACTTTGTGTAGAAATTATTATTGGGGCCCGAGCAGCGACGGCGGCGAGGTCCCTATTGTTTTTGTAGAAATTATTATTAGGGCCTGAGCAGCGACCGCTACGAGGTCCCCATTGTTTTTGTGGAAATTATTATTATTTTTATTATTATTATTATTAGGGCCCGAGCAGTGACCGCTGCGAGGTCCCTATTGTTTTTCTAGAAATTGTTATTAGGGCCCGAGCTGCGACGGCTGCGAGGTCCCTATTGTTTTTGTAGAAAATATTATTACTTTTATTATTATTAATATTATTATTATTATTATTAGGGCCTGAGCAGCGACCGCTGCGAAGTCCCTATTGTTTTTGTAGAAATTATTATTATTATTATTTTTCCGATTGTTCGATCGCATTTTTGACCCCCGAAACATGCACAAAAACTCACCAAACTTGGCAGTCTCATCGGGCATGGCGAAAAATTTGATATTTTAACGTCTAATATGAACAGGAAGTGAGTTATGAATTTTTGAAAGTCCGACTTTTGCCCTTTTTTGCATGTTTACAGGGGTCATTCTTTTGCACCCTGATCCTAAAGGCTTCATCTGATTGCCTTAAAATTCTGTCTGTAGCATCTGAAGACCTGGGACAAACACTGGGGCTAAAATTTTTTGTTTCCGAAATACTATATGACGGGGGCGGGGCTTCAAAGTTTTCACTTAAGATTTCCTTCGCCGCAATGGACAAAATGCTTAATAACTCTCCTGCACATGCTGCTAAAAATCCAAAACTTCACATGTACATAAAAAGTCTGTACCTGAAGACATCTATATGTTTATATTCAGTTATACACCTTGAGCCAATCAATATCATTTTTTACATTTTTACGTACTGCACGGTGCCCTTTTAACGAATCTGATTGAAAATTGGCTAGAAAAGACTCAAGACATTGATCTTACTCTATCCCTATTTTTGTGACTTTCCTTCGAAGGGCGTGGCTATTACGGTGCCGCAGAGTCTGATTATTCTCCGTGGCAACAAAAGTTCCTGCAAAATGATTCAGATGATCCATCTTCTCGAAATTTTTCACATTTGAGGATATTCAGGCCCTGAAGACGGCTGCCAACTTATTTTTGATCGCAGTGGTAGCGCCACCAACTGGTTAAAACAAATACAAATTATTTTCGTTGATGTTTTTCTCCGGGCAGGTGAACAAAATCTACCTTATATTTGCTCGGATGAGTGTTTAGGCCTTGAGCATGTCACAATACGAAAGTCTTTCGCCTTCTTCAGAGTGTCACATGATGCTGTCTTGTGAACCGTCTTTATCAGCTGATGTTCCATGAGGGCGTGACTTACCTGTCACAAGAATGAAGGCAAGTCACGCCCCCCGCTGTCCGTTCACTCCGCCAAGATGCTGGTCCAGGTGGTAGAGAGGATGAAGGCTCCCTTGTCTCTGTTCATGGTTTTTATGCCTCGCTTGCAGATCTCAATGGCCTCTCTGATCCAGCGCTGTTGTTTGTTCTCTTCTGTGCGGATGACCCTGCCCTTCTCCCGGTCCATGATGTGGTTTTCCCTTTTGCAGTGGTCAGTGATTGCTGATTTGTAATGTTCATGTTGTGCTTGTTCTTTTACTGCTCTGATTTTTTTCATTTTTTTGACAGGTAAGTCACACCCTCATGGAACATCAGCTCAAGACACCATCATGCGACACTCTGAAGAAGGCGAAAGACTCGCCGAAACATGTCAGGTAAAAAATTAACCTAAAACATAATTGTCTGCTTTTAATGAATCAGTCAAATATCAATAATAAGAAGACAAAATGAACCTAATACAAATAAATGAATGCTTAATAACTCCCCTGCACATGCTCCTAAAAATCCAAACCTTCACCTGTAAATAAAACGTCCCGACCTGAAGACATCGTAATGTTATTATTTTGTTATACACACAGTGCCGCCAAGTGGAATCAAAAATTTGTTTTTATTTTAATTTTCACGTACTGCACGGTGCCCTTTTGACGAATCCGACTGAAAATTAGTCAGAAAAGACTCAAGACAATGATCTTACTCTCTGCCGAATTTTGTGACGTTTTGGCAAAAGGCGTGGCTATTAAGGTGCTGAAAAGTCCGATTGTACTCTGTGGCAACAAAAGCTCCGGCAACATGACTCAGATGATCCTATCTTCTCGAAGTTGTACACATTTGAGGATACTTCAGCCCTGAAGACATCTACCAACTTATTTTACATCGTAGTAGTAGCGCCACCAACTGGTAAAAGCTAATACAAGTTATTTTCTTGGATGTTTTTCTCCGTGCAACTCAACAAGGTCGCCCTCATATATGCTCGGATGACTGTTTCGGCCATGAGGATGTCACAATACGAAATTCGTCCTTTTTCGTGAAAAGTTGTGGGAGTGGCATTGCACTGTTCGGCAATAAAACAAAGCTGATTATGAGGTTCTAAATATGAACGACAACTCGTAAAACTTTACACACACATCAGGCCGAGCAAATTTATCAATATTTTATACGTTAGTTGTGCAGCTTTTTTGAAATGGCTCGCCATGGCCCTCGAGAAATGTTAAAAAAAGCAGCTCTGGTTGAGTGTTTCACCTCGCTTTTTGTAAATTTTATGGAGTACAGTGAACCCTCGGTTATCGCGGTTAATGGGGACCGAGACCACCCGCGAAAACTGAAAATCCGCGAAGTAGCGGCGCACCTTCAAAAATGCTTAAAAAAAATATACAATATATATAATAATATATATATATATATATATATATATATATATATATATATATATATATATATATACGGGGAGAGAGAGAGTGAAATTCATGTTATAACAAAAAAACCAAATTATTATTAAAACGTATTATTTTTTTATTCCCCAGCCATTCTTTTAGTATTTATTTAATTACTCCGACTTTTACCTGCTGGTACGCCGTCCGGTGTGCCCTGTGAAATGAAAGGTGGCATTCTTTATTTATTTATTCATTTATTCATTCATAACTGACAGCCTCGCGCTCCGCTCGTGCCCGGGTAGAAGAGGTGCTCCAATTTGGCTTAACTGTGACACACGCCCGCCCTCCTCCCCCGGAGCTTCCATTCGGTTAAACTTAGGGGCCGCTTGGCACCGCCCGTGCCCGGGGAAGGTGCTCCTCTTCGGCTTACTGTGACGCGAGCATGCCCTCCTCCTCCGGAGCTTCCATTCGGTTAAACTTAGGGGCCACTTGGAACCGCCCGTGCCCGGGGAAGGTACTCCTCTACGGCTTAACTGCCACGCACGCCGGCCGGAGCTCTGGTACGGTCCGAACCGCGCGAAACGTCGCCACCGATCGTTTCCGGGGGAACGTGCTCTTCTTCGTCCACTCTCCTCTTCGCCCACGCTCTTCTTCGGCGCACGCCGGCCGTCTAACCGCTCCAGCGCCCCGTCGTGCCGCTCGGCGAAACTACAATGCCCCCGAATATTTTTTAGACCCGCGAAGCACTGAACCCGCGAAAGGTGAACCGCGAAGTAGCGAGGGTTCACTGTATGTATAAGACCAAGACCTACAAAAAAGTCTCTTGGAGCAATGAGCTAGGTTTTACAGGAAGTCGGCCATTTTGAATTTACTTAAAAGGGGGCGGGTCACCACAATGGACTTTGTGTAGAAATTATTATTGGGGCCCGAGCAGCGACCGCGGCGAGGTCCCTATTGTTTTTGTAGAAAACATTATTACTTTTATTATTATTATTATTATTATTATTAGGGCCTGAGCAGCGACCGCTGCGAAGTCCCTATTGTTTTTGTAGAAATTATTATTATTATTATTTTTCCGATTGTTCGATCGCATTTTTGACCCCCGAAACATGCACAAAAACTCACCAAACTTGGCAGACTCATCGGGCATGGCGAAAAATTTGATATTTTAACATCTAATATGAACAGGAAGTGAGTTATGAATTTTTGAAAGTCCGACTTTTGCCCTTTTTTGCATGTTTACAGGGGTCATTCTTTTGCACCCTGATCCTAAAGGCTTCATCTGATTGCCTTAAAATTCTGTCTGTAGCATCTGAAGACCTGGGACAAACACTGGGGCTAAAATTTTTTGTTTCCGAAATACTATATGACGGGGGCGGGGCTTCAAAGTTTTCACTTAAGATTTCCTTCGCCGCAATGGACAAAATGCTTAATAACTCTCCTGCACATGCTGCTAAAAATCCAAAACTTCACATGTACATAAAGAGTCTGTACCTGAAGACATCTATATGTTTATATTCAGTTATACACCTTGCGCCAATCAATATCATTTTTTACATTTTGACGTACTGCATGGTGCCCTTTTAACGAATCCGATTGAAAATTGGCTAGAAAAGACTCAAGACATTGATCTTACTCTATCCCTATTTTTATGACTTTCCTTCAAAGGGCGTGGCTATTACGGTGCCGCAGAGTCTGATTATTCTCCGTGGCAACAAAAGTTCCTGCAAAATGATTCAGATGATCCATCTTCTGGAAATCTTTCACATTTGAGGATATTCAGGCCCTGAAGACGGCTGCCAACTTATTTTTGATCGCAGTGGTAGCGCCACCAACTGGTTAAAACAAATACAAATTATTTTCGTTGATGTTTTTCTCCGGGCAGGTGAACAAAATCTACCTTATATTTGCTCGGATGAGTGTTTAGGCCTTGAGCATGTCACAATACAAAAGTCTTTCGCCTTCTTCAGAGTGTCACATGATGCTGTCTTGTGACCCGTCTTTATCAGCTGATGTTCCATGAGGGCGTGACTTACCTGTCACAAGAATGAAGGCAAGTCACGCCCCCCGCTGTCCGTTCACTCCGCCAAGATGCTGGTCCAGGTGGTAGAGAGGATGAAGGCTCCCTTGTCTCTGTTCATGGTTTTTATGCCTCGCTTGCAGATCTCAATGGCCTCTCTGATCCAGCGCTGTTGTTTGTTCTCTTCTGTGCGGATGACCCTGCCCTTCTCCCGGTCCATGATGTGGTTTTCCCTTTTGCAGTGGTCAGTGATTGCTGATTTGTAATGTTCATGTTGTGCTTGTTCTTTTACTGCTCTGATTTTTTCATTTTTTTTGACAGGTAAGTCACACCCTCATGGAACATCAGCTGATAAAGACGGGTCTCAAGACACCATCATGCGACACTCTGAAGTAGGCGAAAGACTCGCCGAAACATGTCAGGTAAAAAATTAACCTAAAACATAATTGTCTGCTTTTAATGAATCAGTCAAATATCAATAATAAGAAGACAAAATGAACCTAATACAAATAAATGAATGCTTAATAACTCCCCTGCACATGCTCCTAAAAATCCAAACCTTCACCTGTAAATAAAACGTCCCGACCTGAAGACATCTTAATGTTATTATTTTGTTATACACACAGTGCCGCCAAGTGGAATCAAAAATTTTTTTTTATTTTAATTTTCACGTACTGCACGGTGCCCTTTTGACGAATCCGACTGAAAATTAGTCAGAAAAGACTCAAGACAATGATCTTACTCTCTGCCGAATTTTGTGACGTTTTGGCAAAAGGCGTGGCTATTAAGGTGCTGAAAAGTCCGATTGTACTCTGTGGCAACAAAAGCTCCGGCAACATGACTCAGATGATCCTATCTTCTCGAAGTTGTACACATTTGAGGATACTTCAGCCCTGAAGACATCTACCAACTTATTTTACATTGTAGTAGTAGCGCCACCAACTGGTAAAAGCTAATACAAGTTATTTTCTTGGATGTTTTTCTCCGTGCAACTCAACAAGGTCGCCCTCATATATGCTCGGATGACTGTTTCGGCCATGAGGATGTCACAATACGAAATTAGTCCTTTTTCGTGAAAAGTTGTGGGAGTGGCATTGCACTGTTCGGCAATAAAACAACGCTGATTATGAGGTTCTAAATATGAACGACAACTCGTGAAACTTTACACACACATCAGGCCGAGCAAATTTATCAATATTTTATACGTTAGTTGTGCAGCTTTTTTGAAATGGCTCGCCATGGCCCTCGAGAAATGTTAAAAAAAAGCAGCTCTGGTTGAGTGTTTCACCTCGCTTTTTGTAAATTTTATGGAGTACAGTGAACCCTCGGTTATCGCGGTTAACGGGGACCGAGACCACCCGCGAAAACTGAAAATCCGCGAAGTAGCGGCGCACCTTCAAAAATGCTTAAAAAAAATAAACAATATATATAATAAATATATATATATATATATATATATATATATATATATATATATACGGGGAGAGAGAGAGTGAAATTCATGTTATAACAAAAAAACCAAATTATTATTAAAACGTATTATTTTTTTATTCCCCAGCCATTCTTTTAGTATTTATTTAATTACTCCGACTTTTACCTGCTGGTACGCCGTCCGGTGTGCCCTGTGAAATGAAAGGTGGCATTCTTTATTTATTTATTCATTTATTCATTCATTTTGTTATACACACAGTGCCGCCAAGTGGAATCAAAAATTTGTTTTTATTTTAATTTTCACGTACTGCACGGTGCCCTTTTGACGAATCCGACTGAAAATGAGTCAGAAAAGATTCAAGACAATGATCTTACTCTCTGCCGAATTTTGTGACGTTTTGGCAAAAGGCGTGGCTATTAAGGTGCTGAAAAGTCCGATTGTACTCTGTGGCAACAAAAGCTCCGGCAACATGACTCAGATGATCCTATCTTCTCGAAGTTGTACACATTTGAGGATACTTCAGCCCTGAAGACATCTACCAACTTATTTTACATCGTAGTAGTAGCGCCACCAACTGGTAAAAGCTAATACAAGTTATTTTCTTGGATGTTTTTCTCCGTGCAACTCAACAAGGTCGCCCTCATATATGCTCGGATGACTGTTTCGGCCATGAGGATGTCACAATACGAAATTCGTCCTTTTTCATGAAAAGTTGTGGGAGTGGCATTGCACTGTTCGGCAATAAAACAAAGCTGATTATGAGGTTCTAAATATGAACGACAACTCGTAAAACTTTACACACACATCAGGCCGAGCAAATTTATCAATATTTTATACGTTAGTTGTGCAGCTTTTTTGAAATGGCTCGCCATGGCCCTCGAGAAATGTTAAAAAAAGCAGCTCTGGTTGAGTGTTTCACCTCGCTTTTTGTAAATTTTATGGAGTACAGTGAACCCTCGGTTATCGCGGTTAACGGGGACCGAGACCACCCGCGAAAACTGAAAATCCGCGAAGTAGCGGCGCACCTTCAAAAATGCTTAAAAAAAATAAACAATATATATAATAAATATATATATATATATATATATATATATATATATATATATATATATATATATACGGGGAGAGAGAGAGTGAAATTCATGTTATAACAAAAAAACCAAATTATTATTAAAACGTATTATTTTTTTATTCCCCAGCCATTCTTTTAGTATTTATTTAATTACTCCGACTTTTACCTGCTGGTACGCCGTCCGGTGTGCCCTGTGAAATGAAAGGTGGCATTCTTTATTTATTTATTCATTTATTCATTCATAACTGACAGCCTCGCGCTCCGCTCGTGCCCGGGCAGAAGAGGTGCTCCAATTTGGCTTAACTGTGACACACGCCCGCCCTCCTCCCCCGGAGCTTCCATTCGGTTAAACTTAGGGGCCGCTTGGCACCGCCCGTGCCCTGGGAAGGTGCTCCTCTTCGGCTTACTGTGACGCGAGCATGCCCTCCTCCTCCGGAGCTTCCATTCGGTTAAACTTAGGGGCCGCTTGGCACCGCTCGTGCCCGGGGAAGGTGCTCCTCTACGGCTTAACTGCCACGCACGCTGGCCGGAGCTCTGGTACGGTCCGAACCGCGCGAAACGTCGCCACCGATCGTGTCCGGGGGAACGTGCTCTTCTTCGTCCACTCTCCTCTTCGCCCACGCTCTTCTTCGGCGCACGCCGGCCGTCTAACCGCTCCAGCGCCCCGTCGTGCCGCTCGGCGAAACTACAATGCCCCCGAATATTTTTTAGACCCGCGAAGCACTGAACCCGCGAAAGGTGAACCGCGAAGTAGCGAGGGTTCACTGTATGTATAAGACCAAGACCTACAAAAAAGTCTCTTGGAGCAATGAGCTAGGTTTTACAGGAAGTCGGCCATTTTGAATTTACTTAAAAGGGGGCGGGTCACCACAATGGACTTTGTGTAGAAATTATTATTGGGGCCCGAGCAGCGACCGCGGCGAGGTCCCTATTGTTTTTGTAGAAAACATTATTACTTTTATTATTATTATTATTATTATTATTAGGGCCTGAGCAGCGACCGCTGCGAAGTCCCTATTGTTTTTGTAGAAATTATTATTATTATTATTTTTCCGATTGTTCGATCGCATTTTTGACCCCCGAAACATGCACAAAAACTCACCAAACTTGGCAGTCTCATCGGGCATGGCGAAAAATTTGATATTTTAACGTCTAATATGAACAGGAAGTGAGTTATGAATTTTTGAAAGTCCGACTTTTGCCCTTTTTTGCATGTTTACAGGGGTCATTCTTTTGCACCCTGATCCTAAAGGCTTCATCTGATTGCCTTAAAATTCTGTCTGTAGCATCTGAAGACCTGGGACAAACACTGGGGCTAAAATTTTTTGTTTCCGAAATACTATATGACGGGGGCGGGGCTTCAAAGTTTTCACTTAAGATTTCCTTCGCCGCAATGGACAAAATGCTTAATAACTCTCCTGCACATGCTGCTAAAAATCCAAAACTTCACATGTACATAAAGAGTCTGTACCTGAAGACATCTATATGTTTATATTCAGTTATACACCTTGCGCCAATCAATATCATTTTTTACATTTTGACGTACTGCATGGTGCCCTTTTAACGAATCCGATTGAAAATTGGCTAGAAAAGACTCAAGACATTGATCTTACTCTATCCCTATTTTTATGACTTTCCTTCAAAGGGCGTGGCTATTACGGTGCCGCAGAGTCTGATTATTCTCCGTGGCAACAAAAGTTCCTGCAAAATGATTCAGATGATCCATCTTCTGGAAATCTTTCACATTTGAGGATATTCAGGCCCTGAAGACGGCTGCCAACTTATTTTTGATCGCAGTGGTAGCGCCACCAACTGGTTAAAACAAATACAAATTATTTTCGTTGATGTTTTTCTCCGGGCAGGTGAACAAAATCTACCTTATATTTGCTCGGATGAGTGTTTAGGCCTTGAGCATGTCACAATACAAAAGTCTTTCGCCTTCTTCAGAGTGTCACATGATGCTGTCTTGTGACCCGTCTTTATCAGCTGATGTTCCATGAGGGCGTGACTTACCTGTCACAAGAATGAAGGCAAGTCACGCCCCCCGCTGTCCGTTCACTCCGCCAAGATGCTGGTCCAGGTGGTAGAGAGGATGAAGGCTCCCTTGTCTCTGTTCATGGTTTTTATGCCTCGCTTGCAGATCTCAATGGCCTCTCTGATCCAGCGCTGTTGTTTGTTCTCTTCTGTGCGGATGACCCTGCCCTTCTCCCGGTCCATGATGTGGTTTTCCCTTTTGCAGTGGTCAGTGATTGCTGATTTGTAATGTTCATGTTGTGCTTGTTCTTTTACTGCTCTGATTTTTTCATTTTTTTGACAGGTAAGTCACACCCTCATGGAACATCAGCTGATAAAGACGGGTCTCAAGACACCATCATGCGACACTCTGAAGTAGGCGAAAGACTCGCCGAAACATGTCAGGTAAAAAATTAACCTAAAACATAATTGTCTGCTTTTAATGAATCAGTCAAATATCAATAATAAGAAGACAAAATGAACCTAATACAAATAAATGAATGCTTAATAACTCCCCTGCACATGCTCCTAAAAATCCAAACCTTCACCTGTAAATAAAACGTCCCGACCTGAAGACATCTTAATGTTATTATTTTGTTATACACACAGTGCCGCCAAGTGGAATCAAAAAATTTTTTTTATTTTAATTTTCACGTACTGCACGGTGCCCTTTTGACGAATCCGACTGAAAATTAGTCAGAAAAGACTCAAGACAATGATCTTACTCTCTGCCGAATTTTGTGACGTTTTGGCAAAAGGCGTGGCTATTAAGGTGCTGAAAAGTCCGATTGTACTCTGTGGCAACAAAAGCTCCGGCAACATGACTCAGATGATCCTATCTTCTCGAAGTTGTACACTTTTGAGGATACTTCAGCCCTGAAGACATCTACCAACTTATTTTACATCGTAGTAGTAGCGCCACCAACTGGTAAAAGCTAATACAAGTTATTTTCTTGGATGTTTTTCTCCGTGCAACTCAACAAGGTCGCCCTCATATATGCTCGGATGACTGTTTCGGCCATGAGGATGTCACAATACGAAATTAGTCCTTTTTCGTGAAAAGTTGTGGGAGTGGCATTGCACTGTTCGGCAATAAAACAACGCTGATTATGAGGTTCTAAATATGAACGACAACTCGTGAAACTTTACACACACATCAGGCCGAGCAAATTTATCAATATTTTATACGTTAGTTGTGCAGCTTTTTTGAAATGGCTCGCCATGGCCCTCGAGAAATGTTAAAAAAAAGCAGCTCTGGTTGAGTGTTTCACCTCGCTTTTTGTAAATTTTATGGAGTACAGTGAACCCTCGGTTATCGCGGTTAATGGGGACCGAGACCACCCGCGAAAACTGAAAATCCGCGAAGTAGCGGCGCACCTTCAAAAATGCTTAAAAAAAATATACAATATATATAATAAATATATATATATATATATATATATATATATATATATATATACGGGGAGAGAGAGAGTGAAATTCATTTTATAACAAAAAAACCAAATTATTATTAAAACGTATTATTTTTTTATTCCCCAGCCATTCTTTTTGTATTTATTTAATTACTCCGACTTTTACCTGCTGGTACGCCGTCCGGTGTGCCCTGTGAAATGAAAGGTGGCATTCTTTATTTATTTATTCATTTATTCATTCATAACTGACAGCCTCGCGCTCCGCTCGTGCCCGGGCGGAAGAGGTGCTCCAATTCGGCTTAACTGTGACACACGCCCGCCCTCCTCCCCCGGAACTTCCATTCGGTTAAACTTAGGGGCCGCTTGGCACCGCCCGTGCCCGGGGAAGGTGCTCCTCTTCGGCTTACTGTGACGCGAGCATGCCCTCCTCCTCCGGAGCTTCCATTCAGTTAAACTTAGGGGCCGCTTGGAACCGCCCGTGCCCGGGGAAGGTGCTCCTCTTCGGCTTACTGTGACGCGAGCATGCCCTCCTCCTCCGGAGCTTCCATTCGGTTAAACTTAGGGGCCGCTTGGCACCGCCCGTGCCCGGGGAAGGTGCTCCTCTACGGCTTAACTGCCACGCACGCCGGCCGGAGCTCTGGTACGGTCCGAACCGCGCGAAACGTCGCCACCGATCGTGTCCGGGAGAACGTGCTCTTCTTCGTCCACTCTCCTCTTCGCCCACGCTCTTCTTCGGCGCACGCCGGCCGTCTAACCGCTCCAGCGCCCCGTCGTGCCGCTCGGCGAAACTACAATGCCCCCGAATATTTTTTAGACCCGCGAAGCACTGAACCCGCGAAAGGTGAACCGCGAAGTAGCGAGGGTTCACTGTATGTATAAGACCAAGAACTACAAAAAAGTCTCTTGGAGCAATGAGCTAGGTTTTACAGGAAGTCGGCCATTTTGAATTTACTTAAAAGGGGGCGAGTCACCACAATGGACTTTGTGTAGAAATTATTATTGGGGCCCGAGCAGCGACGGCGGCGAGGTCCCTATTGTTTTTGTAGAAATTATTATTAGGGCCTGAGCAGCGACCGCTACGAGGTCCCCATTGTTTTTGTGGAAATTATTATTATTTTTATTATTATTATTATTAGGGCCCGAGCAGTGACCGCTGCGAGGTCCCTATTGTTTTTCTAGAAATTGTTATTAGGGCCCGAGCTGCGACGGCTGCGAGGTCCCTATTGTTTTTGTAGAAAATATTATTACTTTTATTATTATTAATATTATTATTATTATTATTAGGGCCTGAGCAGCGACCGCTGCGAAGTCCCTATTGTTTTTGTAGAAATTATTATTATGATTATTTTTCCGATTGTTCGATCGCATTTTTGACCCCCGAAACATGCACAAAAACTCACCAAACTTGGCAGTCTCATCGGGCATGGCGAAAAATTTGATATTTTAACGTCTAATATGAACAGGAAGTGAGTTATGAATTTTTGAAAGTCCGACTTTTGCCCTTTTTTGCATGTTTACAGGGGTCATTCTTTTGCACCCTGATCCTCAAGGCTTCATCTGATTGCCTTAAAATTCTGTCTGTAGCATCTGAAGACCTGGGACAAACACTGGGGCTAAAATTTTTTGTTTCCGAAATACTATATGACGGGGGCGGGGCTTCAAAGTTTTCACTTAAGATTTCCTTCGCCGCAATGGACAAAATGCTTAATAACTCTCCTGCACATGCTGCTAAAAATCCAAAACTTCACATGTACATAAAAAGTCTGTACCTGAAGACATCTATATGTTTATATTCAGTTATACACCTTGCGCCAATCAATATCATTTTTTACATTTTGACGTACTGCACGGTGCCCTTTTAACGAATCTGATTGAAAATTGGCTAGAAAAGACTCAAGACATTGATCTTACTCTATCCCTATTTTTGTGACTTTCCTTCGAAGGGCGTTGCTATTACGGTGCCGCAGAGTCTGATTATTCTCCGTGGCAACAAAAGTTCCTGCAAAATGATTCAGATGATCCATCTTCTCGAAATTTTTCACATTTGAGGATATTCAGGCCCTGAAGACGGCTGCCAACTTATTTTTGATCGCAGTGGTAGCGCCACCAACTGGTTAAAACAAATACAAATTATTTTCGTTGATGTTTTTCTCCGGGCAGGTGAACAAAATCTACCTTATATTTGCTCGGATGAGTGTTTAGGCCTTGAGCATGTCACAATACGAAAGTCTTTCGCCTTCTTCAGAGTGTCACATGATGCTGTCTTGTGACCCGTCTTTATCAGCTGATGTTCCATGAGGGCGTGACTTACCTGTCACAAGAATGAAGGCAAGTCACGCCCCCCGCTGTCCGTTCACTCCGCCAAGATGCTGGTCCAGGTGGTAGAGAGGATGAAGGCTCCCTTGTCTCTGTTCATGGTTTTTATGCCTCGCTTGCAGATCTCAATGGCCTCTCTGATCCAGCGCTGTTGTTTGTTCTCTTCTGTGCGGATGACCCTGCCCTTCTCCCGGTCCATGATGTGGTTTTCCCTTTTGCAGTGGTCAGTGATTGCTGATTTGTAATGTTCATGTTGTGCTTGTTCTTTTACTGCTCTGATTTTTTTCATTTTTTTGACAGGTAAGTCACACCCTCATGGAACATCAGCTCAAGACACCATCATGCGACACTCTGAAGAAGGCGAAAGACTCGCCGAAACATGTCAGGTAAAAAATTAACCTAAAACATAATTGTCTGCTTTTAATGAATCAGTCAAATATCAATAATAAGAAGACAAAATGAACCTAATACAAATAAATGAATGCTTAATAACTCCCCTGCACATGCTCCTAAAAATCCAAACCTTCACCTGTAAATAAAACGTCCCGACCTGAAGACATCGTAATGTTATTATTTTGTTATACACACAGTGCCGCCAAGTGGAATCAAAAATTTTTTTTAATTTTAATTTTCACGTACTGCACGGTGCCCTTTTGACGAATCCGACTGAAAATTAGTCAGAAAAGACTCAAGACAATGATCTTACTCTCTGCCGAATTTTGTGACGTTTTGGCAAAAGGCGTGGCTATTAAGGTGCTGAAAAGTCCGATTGTACTCTGTGGCAACAAAAGCTCCGGCAACATGACTCAGATGATCCTATCTTCTCGAAGTTGTACACATTTGAGGATACTTCAGCCCAGAAGACATCTACCAACTTATTTTACATCGTAGTAGTAGCGCCACCAACTGGTAAAAGCTAATACAAGTTATTTTCTTGGATGTTTTTCTCCGTGCAACTCAACAAGGTCGCCCTCATATATGCTCGGATGACTGTTTCGGCCATGAGGATGTCACAATACGAAATTAGTCCTTTTTCGTGAAAAGTTGTGGGAGTGGCATTGCACTGTTCGGCAATAAAACAACGCTGATTATGAGGTTCTAGATATGAACGACAACTCGTGAAACTTTACACACACATCAGGCCGAGCAAATTTATCAATATTTTATACGTTAGTTGTGCAGCTTTTTTGAAATGGCTCGCCATGGCCCTCGAGAAATGTTAAAAAAAAGCAGCTCTGGTTGAGTGTTTCACCTCGCTTTTTGTAAATTTTATGGAGTACAGTGAACCCTCGGTTATCGCGGTTAATGGGGACCGAGACCACCCGCGAAAACTGAAAATCCGCGAAGTAGCGGCGCACCTTCAAAAATGCTTAAAAAAAATATACAATATATATAATAAATATATATATATATATATATATATATATATATATATATATATATATATATATATATATATATATATATATATATATATATATACGGGGAGAGAGAGAGTGAAATTCATGTTATAACAAAAAAAACTAATTATTATTAAAACGTATTATTTTTTTATTCCCCAGCCATTCTTTTTGTATTTATTTAATTACTCCGACTTTTACCTGCTGGTACGCCGTCCGGTGTGCCTTGTGAAATGAAAGGTGGCATTCTTTATTTATTTATTCATTTATTCATTCATAACTGACAGCCTCGCGCTCCGCTCGTGCCCGGGCAGAAGAGGTGCTCCAATTTGGCTTAACTGTGACACACGCCCGCCCTCCTCCCCCGGAGCTTCCATTCGGTTAAACTTAGGGGCCGCTTGGCACCGCCCGTGCCCGGGGAAGGTGCTCCTCTTCGGCTTACTGTGACGCGAGCATGCCCTCCTCCTCCGGAGCTTCCATTCGGTTAAACTTAGGGGCCGCTTGGAACCGCCCGTGCCCGGGGAAGGTGCTCCTCTTCGGCTTACTGTGACGCGAGCATGCCCTCCTCCTCCGGAGCTTCCATTCGGTTAAACTTAGGGGCCGCTTGGCACCGCTCGTGCCCGGGGAAGGTGCTCCTCTACGGCTTAACTGCCACGCACGCTGGCCGGAGCTCTGGTACGGTCCGAACCGCGCGAAACGTCGCCACCGATCGTGTCCGGGAGAACGTGCTCTTCTTCGTCCACTCTCCTCTTCGCCCACGCTCTTCTTCGGCGCACGCCGGCCGTCTAACCGCTCCAGCGCCCCGTCGTGCCGCTCGGCGAAACTACAATGCCCCCGAATATTTTTTAGACCCGCGAAGCACTGAACCCGCGAAAGGTGAACCGCGAAGTAGCGAGGGTTCACTGTATGTATAAGACCAAGACCTACAAAAAAGTCTCTTGGAGCAATGAGCTAGGTTTTACAGGAAGTCGGCCATTTTGAATTTACTTAAAAGGGGGCGGGTCACCACAATGGACTTTGTGTAGAAATTATTATTGGGGCCCGAGCCGCGACCGCGGCGAGGTCCCTATTGTTTTTGTAGAAAATATTATTACTTTTATTATTATTATTATTATTATTATTAGGGCCTGAGCAGCGACCGCTGCGAAGTCCCTATTGTTTTTGTAGAAATTATTATTATTATTATTTTTCCGATTGTTCGATCGCATTTTTGACCCCCGAAACATGCACAAAAACTCACCAAACTTGGCAGTCTCATCGGGCATGGCGAAAAATTTGATATTTTAACGTCTAATATGAACAGGAAGTGAGTTATGAATTTTTGAAAGTCCGACTTTTGCCCTTTTTTGCATGTTTACAGGGGTCATTCTTTTGCACCCTGATCCTAAAGGCTTCATCTGATTGCCTTAAAATTCTGTCTGTAGCATCTGAAGACCTGGGACAAACACTGGGGCTAAAATTTTTTGTTTCCGAAATACTATATGACGGGGGCGGGGCTTCAAAGTTTTCACTTAAGATTTCCTTCGCCGCAATGGACAAAATGCTTAATAACATTCCTGCACATGCTGCTAAAAATCCAAAACTTCACATGTACATAAAGAGTCTGTACCTGAAGACATCTATATGTTTATATTCAGTTATACACCTTGCGCCAATCAATATCATTTTTTACATTTTGACGTACTGCACGGTGCCCTTTTAACGAATCTGATTGAAAATTGGCTAGAAAAGACTCAAGACATTGATCTTACTCTATCCCTATTTTTGTGACTTTCCTTCGAAGGGCGTGGCTATTACGGTGCCGCAGAGTCTGATTATTCTCCGTGGCAACAAAAGTTCCTGCAAAATGATTCAGATGATCCATCTTCTCGAAATTTTTCACATTTGAGGATATTCAGGCCCTGAAGACGGCTGCCAAGTTATTTTTGATCGCAGTGGTAGCGCCACCAACTGGTTAAAACAAATACAAATTATTTTCGTTGATTTTTTTCTCCGGGCAGGTTAACAAAATCTACCTTACATTTGCTCGGATGAGTGTTTAGGCCTTGAGGATGTCACAATACGAAAGTCTTTCGCCTTCTTCAGAGTGTCACATGATGGTGTCTTGTGGCCCGTCTTTATCAGCTGATGTTCCATGAGGGCGTGACTTACCTGTCACAAGAATGAAGGCAAGTCACGCCCCCCGCTGTCCGTTCACTCCGCCAAAATGCTGCTCCAGGTGGTAGAGAGGATGAAGGCTCCCTTGTCTCTGTTCATGGTTTTTATGCCACGCTTGCAGATCTCAATGGCCTCTCTGATCCAGCGCTGTTGTTTGTTCTCTTCGGTGCGGATGACCCTGCCCTTCTCCCGGTCCATGATGTGGTTTTCCCTTTTGCAGTGGTCAGTGATTGCTGATTTGTAATGTTCATGTTGTGCTTGTTCTTTTACTGCTCTGATTTTTTCATTTTTTTGACAGGTAAGTCACACCCTCATGGAACATCAGCTGATAAAGACGGGTCTCAAGACACCATCATGCGACACTCTGAAGAAGGCAAAAGACTCGCCGAAACATGTCAGGTAAAAAATTAACCTAAAACATAATTGTCTGCTTTTAATGAATCAGTCAAATATCAATAATAAGAAGACAAAATGAACCTAATACAAATAAATGAATGCTTAATAATTCCCCTGCACATGCTCCTAAAAATCCAAACCTTCACCTGTAAATAAAACGTCCCGACCTGAAGACATCTTAATGTTATTATTTTGTTATACACACAGCGCCGCCAAGTGGAATCAAAAATTTGTTTTTATTTAAATTTTCACGTACTGCACGGTGCCCTTTTGACGAATCCGACTGAAAATTAGTCAGAAAAGACTCAAGACAATGATCTTACTCTCTGCCGAATTTTGTGACGTTTTGGCAAAAGGCGTGGCTATTAAGGTGCTGAAAAGTCCGATTGTACTCTGTGGCAACAAAAGCTCCGGCAACATGACTCAGATGATCCTATCTTCTCGAAGTTGTACACATTTGAGGATACTTCAGCCCTGAAGACATCTACCGACTTATTTTTCATCGTAGTAGTAGCGCCACCAACTGGTAAAAGCTAATACAAGTTATTTTCTTGGATGTTTTTCTCCGTGCAACTCAACAAGGTTGCCCTCATATATGCTCGGATGACTGTTTCGGCCATGAGGATGTCACAATACGAAATTAGTCCTTTTTCGTGAAAAGTTGTGGGAGTGGCATTGCACTGTTCGGCAATAAAACAACGCTGATTATGAGGTTCTAAATATGAACGACAACTCGTGAAACTTTACACACACATCAGGCCGAGCAAATTTATCAATATTTTATACGTTAGTTGTGCAGCTTTTTTGAAATGGCTCGCCATGGCCCTCGAGAAATGTTCAAAAAAGCAGCCCTGATTGAGTGTTTCACCTCGCTTTTTGTAAATTTTATGGAGTACAGTGAACCCTCGGTTATCGCGGTTAATGGGGACCGAGACCACCCGCGAAAACTGAAAATCCGCGAAGTAGCGGCGCACCTTCAAAAATGCTTAAAAAAAATATACAATATATATAATAAATATATATATATATATATCTATATATATATATATACGGGGAGAGAGAGAGTGAAATTCATTTTATAACAAAAAAACCAAATTATTATTAAAACGTATTATTTTTTTATTCCCCAGCCATTCTTTTTGTATTTATTTAATTACTCCGACTTTTACCTGCTGGTACGCCGTCCGGTGTGCCCTGTGAAATGAAAGGTGGCATTCTTTATTTATTTATTCATTTATTCATTCATAACTGACAGCCTCGCGCTCCGCTCGTGCCCGGGCGGAAGAGGTGCTCCAATTCGGCTTAACTGTGACACACGCCCGCCCTCCTCCCCCGGAACTTCCATTCGGTTAAACTTAGGGGCCGCTTGGCACCGCCCGTGCCCGGGGAAGGTGCTCCTCTTCGGCTTACTGTGACGCGAGCATGCCCTCCTCCTCCGGAGCTTCCATTCAGTTAAACTTAGGGGCCGCTTGGAACCGCCCGTGCCCGGGGAAGGTGCTCCTCTTCGGCTTACTGTGACGCGAGCATGCCCTCCTCCTCCGGAGCTTCCATTCGGTTAAACTTAGGGGCCGCTTGGAACCGCCCGTGCCCGGGGAAGGTGCTCCTCTTCGGCTTACTGTGACGCGAGCATGCCCTCCTCCTCCGGAGCTTCCATTCGGTTAAACTTAGGGGCCGCTTGGCACCGCCCGTGCCCGGGGAAGGTGCTCCTCTACGGCTTAACTGCCACGCACGCCGGCCGGAGCTCTGGTACGGTCCGAACCGCGCGAAACGTCGCCACCGATCGTGTCCGGGAGAACGTGCTCTTCTTCGTCCACTCTCCTCTTCGCCCACGCTCTTCTTCGGCGCACGCCGGCCGTCTAACCGCTCCAGCGCCCCGTCGTGCCGCTCGGCGAAACTACAATGCCCCCGAATATTTTTTAGACCCGCGAAGCACTGAACCCGCGAAAGGTGAACCGCGAAGTAGCGAGGGTTCACTGTATGTATAAGACCAAGACCTACAAAAAAGTCTCTTGGAGCAATGAGCTAGGTTTTACAGGAAGTCGGCCATTTTGAATTTACTTAAAAGGGGGCGGGTCACCACAATGGACTTTGTGTAGAAATTATTATTGGGGCCCGAGCAGCGACGGCGGCGAGGTCCCTATTGTTTTTGTAGAAATTATTATTAGGGCCTGAGCAGCGACCGCTACGAGGTCCCCATTGTTTTTGTGGAAATTATTATTATTTTTATTATTATTATTATTAGGGCCCGAGCAGTGACCGCTGCGAGGTCTCTATTGTTTTTCTAGAAATTGTTATTAGGGCCCGAGCTGCGACGGCTGCGAGGTCCCTATTTTTTTTGTAGAAAATATTATTACTTTTATTATTATTAATATTATTATTATTATTATTAGGGCCTGAGCAGCGACCGCTGCGAAGTCCCTATTGTTTTTGTAGAAATTATTATTATTATTATTTTTCCGATTGTTCGATCGCATTTTTGACCCCCGAAACATGCACAAAAACTCACCAAACTTGGCAGTCTCATCGGGCATGGCGAAAAATTTGATATTTTAACGTCTAATATGAACAGGAAGTGAGTTATGAATTTTTGAAAGTCCGACTTTTGCCCTTTTTTGCATGTTTACAGGGGTCATTCTTTTGCACCCTGATCCTAAAGGCTTCATCTGATTGCCTTAAAATTCTGTCTGTAGCATCTGAAGACCTGGGACAAACACTGGGGCTAAAATTTTTTGTTTCCGAAATACTATATGACGGGGGCGGGGCTTCAAAGTTTTCACTTAAGATTTCCTTCGCCGCAATGGACAAAATGCTTAATAACTCTCCTGCACATGCTGCTAAAAATCCAAAACTTCACATGTACATAAAAAGTCTGTACCTGAAGACATCTATATGTTTATATTCAGTTATACACCTTGAGCCAATCAATATCATTTTTTAAATTTTTACGTACTGCACGGTGCCCTTTTAACGAATCTGATTGAAAATTGGCTAGAAAAGACTCAAGACATTGATCTTACTCTATCCCTATTTTTGTGACTTTCCTTCGAAGGGCGTGGCTATTACGGTGCCGCAGAGTCTGATTATTCTCCGTGGCAACAAAAGTTCCTGCAAAATGATTCAGATGATCCATCTTCTCGAAATTTTTCACATTTGAGGATATTCAGGCCCTGAAGACGGCTGCCAACTTATTTTTGATCGCAGTGGTAGCGCCACCAACTGGTTAAAACAAATACAAATTATTTTCGTTGATGTTTTTCTCCGGGCAGGTGAACAAAATCTACCTTATATTTGCTCGGATGAGTGTTTAGGCCTTGAGCATGTCACAATACGAAAGTCTTTCGCCTTCTTCAGAGTGTCACATGATGCTGTCTTGTGACCCGTCTTTATCAGCTGATGTTCCATGAGGGCGTGACTTACCTGTCACAAGAATGAAGGCAAGTCACGCCCCCCGCTGTCCGTTCACTCCGCCAAGATGCTGGTCCAGGTGGTAGAGAGGATGAAGGCTCCCTTGTCTCTGTTCATGGTTTTTATGCCTCGCTTGCAGATCTCAATGGCCTCTCTGATCCAGCGCTGTTGTTTGTTCTCTTCTGTGCGGATGACCCTGCCCTTCTCCCGGTCCATGATGTGGTTTTCCCTTTTGCAGTGGTCAGTGATTGCTGATTTGTAATGTTCATGTTGTGCTTGTTCTTTTACTGCTCTGATTTTTTCATTTTTTTGACAGGTAAGTCACACCCTCATGGAACATCAGCTGATAAAGACGGGTCTCAAGACACCATCATGCGACACTCTGAAGAAGGCGAAAGACTCGCCGAAACATGTCAGGTAAAAAATTAACCTAAAACATAATTGTCTGCTTTTAATGAATCAGTCAAATATCAATAATAAGAAGACAAAATGAACCTAATACAAATAAATGAATGCTTAATAACTCCCCTGCACATGCTCCTAAAAATCCAAACCTTCACCTGTAAATAAAACGTCCCGACCTGAAGACATCTTAATGTTATTATTTTGTTATACACACAGTGCCGCCAAGTGGAATCAAAAATTTTTTTTAATTTTAATTTTCACGTACTGCACGGTGCCCTTTTGACGAATCCGACTGAAAATTAGTCAGAAAAGACTCAAGACAATGATCTTACTCTCTGCCGAATTTTGTGACGTTTTGGCAAAAGGCGTGGCTATTAAGGTGCTGAAAAGTCCGATTGTACTCTGTGGCAACAAAAGCTCCGGCAACATGACTCAGATGATCCTATCTTCTCGAAGTTGTACACATTTGAGGATACTTCAGCCCAGAAGACATCTACCAACTTATTTTACATCGTAGTAGTAGCGCCACCAACTGGTAAAAGCTAATACAAGTTATTTTCTTGGATGTTTTTCTCCGTGCAACTCAACAAGGTCGCCCTCATATATGCTCGGATGACTGTTTCGGCCATGAGGATGTCACAATACGAAATTAGTCCTTTTTCGTGAAAAGTTGTGGGAGTGGCATTGCACTGTTCGGCAATAAAACAACGCTGATTATGAGGTTCTAGATATGAACGACAACTCGTGAAACTTTACACACACATCAGGCCGAGCAAATTTATCAATATTTTATACGTTAGTTGTGCAGCTTTTTTGAAATGGCTCGCCATGGCCCTCGAGAAATGTTAAAAAAAAGCAGCTCTGGTTGAGTGTTTCACCTCGCTTTTTGTAAATTTTATGGAGTACAGTGAACCCTCGGTTATCGCGGTTAATGGGGACCGAGACCACCCGCGAAAACTGAAAATCCGCGAAGTAGCGGCGCACCTTCAAAAATGCTTAAAAAAAATATACAATATATATAATAAATATATATATATATATATATATATATATATATATATATATACGGGGAGAGAGAGAGTGAAATTCATGTTATAACAAAAAAAACTAATTATTATTAAAACGTATTATTTTTTTATTCCCCAGCCATTCTTTTTGTATTTATTTAATTACTCCGACTTTTACCTGCTGGTACGCCGTCCGGTGTGCCTTGTGAAATGAAAGGTGGCATTCTTTATTTATTTATTCATTTATTCATTCATAACTGACAGCCTCGCGCTCCGCTCGTGCCCGGGCAGAAGAGGTGCTCCAATTTGGCTTAACTGTGACACACGCCCGCCCTCCTCCCCCGGAGCTTCCATTCGGTTAAACTTAGGGGCCGCTTGGCACCGCCCGTGCCCGGGGAAGGTGCTCCTCTTCGGCTTACTGTGACGCGAGCATGCCCTCCTCCTCCGGAGCTTCCATTCGGTTAAACTTAGGGGCCGCTTGGAACCGCCCGTGCCCGGGGAAGGTGCTCCTCTTCGGCTTACTGTGACGCGAGCATGCCCTCCTCCTCCGGAGCTTCCATTCGGTTAAACTTAGGGGCCGCTTGGCACCGCTCGTGCCCGGGGAAGGTGCTCCTCTACGGCTTAACTGCCACGCACGCTGGCCGGAGCTCTGGTACGGTCCGAACCGCGCGAAACGTCGCCACCGATCGTGTCCGGGAGAACGTGCTCTTCTTCGTCCACTCTCCTCTTCGCCCACGCTCTTCTTCGGCGCACGCCGGCCGTCTAACCGCTCCAGCGCCCCGTCGTGCCGCTCGGCGAAACTACAATGCCCCCGAATATTTTTTAGACCCGCGAAGCACTGAACCCGCGAAAGGTGAACCGCGAAGTAGCGAGGGTTCACTGTATGTATAAGACCAAGACCTACAAAAAAGTCTCTTGGAGCAATGAGCTAGGTTTTACAGGAAGTCGGCCATTTTGAATTTACTTAAAAGGGGGCGGGTCACCACAATGGACTTTGTGTAGAAATTATTATTGGGGCCCGAGCCGCGACCGCGGCGAGGTCCCTATTGTTTTTGTAGAAAATATTATTACTTTTATTATTATTATTATTATTATTATTAGGGCCTGAGCAGCGACCGCTGCGAAGTCCCTATTGTTTTTGTAGAAATTATTATTATTATTATTTTTCCGATTGTTCGATCGCATTTTTGACCCCCGAAACATGCACAAAAACTCACCAAACTTGGCAGTCTCATCGGGCATGGCGAAAAATTTGATATTTTAACGTCTAATATGAACAGGAAGTGAGTTATGAATTTTTGAAAGTCCGACTTTTGCCCTTTTTTGCATGTTTACAGGGGTCATTCTTTTGCACCCTGATCCTAAAGGCTTCATCTGATTGCCTTAAAATTCTGTCTGTAGCATCTGAAGACCTGGGACAAACACTGGGGCTAAAATTTTTTGTTTCCGAAATACTATATGACGGGGGCGGGGCTTCAAAGTTTTCACTTAAGATTTCCTTCGCCGCAATGGACAAAATGCTTAATAACATTCCTGCACATGCTGCTAAAAATCCAAAACTTCACATGTACATAAAGAGTCTGTACCTGAAGACATCTATATGTTTATATTCAGTTATACACCTTGCGCCAATCAATATCATTTTTTACATTTTGACGTACTGCACGGTGCCCTTTTAACGAATCTGATTGAAAATTGGCTAGAAAAGACTCAAGACATTGATCTTACTCTATCCCTATTTTTGTGACTTTCCTTCGAAGGGCGTGGCTATTACGGTGCCGCAGAGTCTGATTATTCTCCGTGGCAACAAAAGTTCCTGCAAAATGATTCAGATGATCCATCTTCTCGAAATTTTTCACATTTGAGGATATTCAGGCCCTGAAGACGGCTGCCAAGTTATTTTTGATCGCAGTGGTAGCGCCACCAACTGGTTAAAACAAATACAAATTATTTTCGTTGATTTTTTTCTCCGGGCAGGTTAACAAAATCTACCTTACATTTGCTCGGATGAGTGTTTAGGCCTTGAGGATGTCACAATACGAAAGTCTTTCGCCTTCTTCAGAGTGTCACATGATGGTGTCTTGTGGCCCGTCTTTATCAGCTGATGTTCCATGAGGGCGTGACTTACCTGTCACAAGAATGAAGGCAAGTCACGCCCCCCGCTGTCCGTTCACTCCGCCAAAATGCTGCTCCAGGTGGTAGAGAGGATGAAGGCTCCCTTGTCTCTGTTCATGGTTTTTATGCCTCGCTTGCAGATCTCAATGGCCTCTCTGATCCAGCGCTGTTGTTTGTTCTCTTCGGTGCGGATGACCCTGCCCTTC
Organism: Idiotropiscis lumnitzeri; assembly: GCF_059441095.1. Taxonomy (NCBI): domain Eukaryota; kingdom Metazoa; phylum Chordata; class Actinopteri; order Syngnathiformes; family Syngnathidae; genus Idiotropiscis; species Idiotropiscis lumnitzeri. The sequence goes on along the minus strand of NW_028283600.1, from coordinate 967,135 downwards.
TCCCGGTCCATGATGTGGTTTTCCCTTTTGCAGTGGTCAGTGATTGCTGATTTGTAATGTTCATGTTGTGCTTGTTCTTTTACTGCTCTGATTTTTTCATTTTTTTGACAGGTAAGTCACACCCTCATGGAACATCAGCTGATAAAGACGGGTCTCAAGACACCATCATGCGACACTCTGAAGAAGGCAAAAGACTCGCCGAAACATGTCAGGTAAAAAATTAACCTAAAACATAATTGTCTGCTTTTAATGAATCAGTCAAATATCAATAATAAGAAGACAAAATGAACCTAATACAAATAAATGAATGCTTAATAATTCCCCTGCACATGCTCCTAAAAATCCAAACCTTCACCTGTAAATAAAACGTCCCGACCTGAAGACATCTTAATGTTATTATTTTGTTATACACACAGCGCCGCCAAGTGGAATCAAAAATTTGTTTTTATTTAAATTTTCACGTACTGCACGGTGCCCTTTTGACGAATCCGACTGAAAATTAGTCAGAAAAGACTCAAGACAATGATCTTACTCTCTGCCGAATTTTGTGACGTTTTGGCAAAAGGCGTGGCTATTAAGGTGCTGAAAAGTCCGATTGTACTCTGTGGCAACAAAAGCTCCGGCAACATGACTCAGATGATCCTATCTTCTCGAAGTTGTACACATTTGAGGATACTTCAGCCCTGAAGACATCTACCGACTTATTTTTCATCGTAGTAGTAGCGCCACCAACTGGTAAAAGCTAATACAAGTTATTTTCTTGGATGTTTTTCTCCGTGCAACTCAACAAGGTTGCCCTCATATATGCTCGGATGACTGTTTCGGCCATGAGGATGTCACAATACGAAATTAGTCCTTTTTCGTGAAAAGTTGTGGGAGTGGCATTGCACTGTTCGGCAATAAAACAACGCTGATTATGAGGTTCTAAATATGAACGACAACTCGTGAAACTTTACACACACATCAGGCCGAGCAAATTTATCAATATTTTATACGTTAGTTGTGCAGCTTTTTTGAAATGGCTCGCCATGGCCCTCGAGAAATGTTCAAAAAAGCAGCCCTGATTGAGTGTTTCACCTCGCTTTTTGTAAATTTTATGGAGTACAGTGAACCCTCGGTTATCGCGGTTAATGGGGACCGAGACCACCCGCGAAAACTGAAAATCCGCGAAGTAGCGGCGCACCTTCAAAAATGCTTAAAAAAAATATACAATATATATAATAAATATATATATATATATATCTATATATATATATATACGGGGAGAGAGAGAGTGAAATTCATTTTATAACAAAAAAACCAAATTATTATTAAAACGTATTATTTTTTTATTCCCCAGCCATTCTTTTTGTATTTATTTAATTACTCCGACTTTTACCTGCTGGTACGCCGTCCGGTGTGCCCTGTGAAATGAAAGGTGGCATTCTTTATTTATTTATTCATTTATTCATTCATAACTGACAGCCTCGCGCTCCGCTCGTGCCCGGGCGGAAGAGGTGCTCCAATTCGGCTTAACTGTGACACACGCCCGCCCTCCTCCCCCGGAACTTCCATTCGGTTAAACTTAGGGGCCGCTTGGCACCGCCCGTGCCCGGGGAAGGTGCTCCTCTTCGGCTTACTGTGACGCGAGCATGCCCTCCTCCTCCGGAGCTTCCATTCAGTTAAACTTAGGGGCCGCTTGGAACCGCCCGTGCCCGGGGAAGGTGCTCCTCTTCGGCTTACTGTGACGCGAGCATGCCCTCCTCCTCCGGAGCTTCCATTCGGTTAAACTTAGGGGCCGCTTGGAACCGCCCGTGCCCGGGGAAGGTGCTCCTCTTCGGCTTACTGTGACGCGAGCATGCCCTCCTCCTCCGGAGCTTCCATTCGGTTAAACTTAGGGGCCGCTTGGCACCGCCCGTGCCCGGGGAAGGTGCTCCTCTACGGCTTAACTGCCACGCACGCCGGCCGGAGCTCTGGTACGGTCCGAACCGCGCGAAACGTCGCCACCGATCGTGTCCGGGAGAACGTGCTCTTCTTCGTCCACTCTCCTCTTCGCCCACGCTCTTCTTCGGCGCACGCCGGCCGTCTAACCGCTCCAGCGCCCCGTCGTGCCGCTCGGCGAAACTACAATGCCCCCGAATATTTTTTAGACCCGCGAAGCACTGAACCCGCGAAAGGTGAACCGCGAAGTAGCGAGGGTTCACTGTATGTATAAGACCAAGACCTACAAAAAAGTCTCTTGGAGCAATGAGCTAGGTTTTACAGGAAGTCGGCCATTTTGAATTTACTTAAAAGGGGGCGGGTCACCACAATGGACTTTGTGTAGAAATTATTATTGGGGCCCGAGCAGCGACGGCGGCGAGGTCCCTATTGTTTTTGTAGAAATTATTATTAGGGCCTGAGCAGCGACCGCTACGAGGTCCCCATTGTTTTTGTGGAAATTATTATTATTTTTATTATTATTATTATTAGGGCCCGAGCAGTGACCGCTGCGAGGTCCCTATTGTTTTTCTAGAAATTGTTATTAGGGCCCGAGCTGCGACGGCTGCGAGGTCCCTATTGTTTTTGTAGAAAATATTATTACTTTTATTATTATTAATATTATTATTATTATTATTAGGGCCTGAGCAGCGACCGCTGCGAAGTCCCTATTGTTTTTGTAGAAATTATTATTATTATTATTTTTCCGATTGTTCGATCGCATTTTTGACCCCCGAAACATGCACAAAAACTCACCAAACTTGGCAGTCTCATCGGGCATGGCGAAAAATTTGATATTTTAACGTCTAATATGAACAGGAAGTGAGTTATGAATTTTTGAAAGTCCGACTTTTGCCCTTTTTTGCATGTTTACAGGGGTCATTCTTTTGCACCCTGATCCTAAAGGCTTCATCTGATTGCCTTAAAATTCTGTCTGTAGCATCTGAAGACCTGGGACAAACACTGGGGCTAAAATTTTTTGTTTCCGAAATACTATATGACGGGGGCGGGGCTTCAAAGTTTTCACTTAAGATTTCCTTCGCCGCAATGGACAAAATGCTTAATAACTCTCCTGCACATGCTGCTAAAAATCCAAAACTTCACATGTACATAAAAAGTCTGTACCTGAAGACATCTATATGTTTATATTCAGTTATACACCTTGAGCCAATCAATATCATTTTTTACATTTTTACGTACTGCACGGTGCCCTTTTAACGAATCTGATTGAAAATTGGCTAGAAAAGACTCAAGACATTGATCTTACTCTATCCCTATTTTTGTGACTTTCCTTCGAAGGGCGTGGCTATTACGGTGCCGCAGAGTCTGATTATTCTCCGTGGCAACAAAAGTTCCTGCAAAATGATTCAGATGATCCATCTTCTCGAAATTTTTCACATTTGAGGATATTCAGGCCCTGAAGACGGCTGCCAACTTATTTTTGATCGCAGTGGTAGCGCCACCAACTGGTTAAAACAAATACAAATTATTTTCGTTGATGTTTTTCTCCGGGCAGGTGAACAAAATCTACCTTATATTTGCTCGGATGAGTGTTTAGGCCTTGAGCATGTCACAATACGAAAGTCTTTCGCCTTCTTCAGAGTGTCACATGATGCTGTCTTGTGACCCGTCTTTATCAGCTGATGTTCCATGAGGGCGTGACTTACCTGTCACAAGAATGAAGGCAAGTCACGCCCCCCGCTGTCCGTTCACTCCGCCAAGATGCTGGTCCAGGTGGTAGAGAGGATGAAGGCTCCCTTGTCTCTGTTCATGGTTTTTATGCCTCGCTTGCAGATCTCAATGGCCTCTCTGATCCAGCGCTGTTGTTTGTTCTCTTCTGTGCGGATGACCCTGCCCTTCTCCCGGTCCATGATGTGGTTTTCCCTTTTGCAGTGGTCAGTGATTGCTGATTTGTAATGTTCATGTTGTGCTTGTTCTTTTACTGCTCTGATTTTTTTCATTTTTTTGACAGGTAAGTCACACCCTCATGGAACATCAGCTCAAGACACCATCATGCGACACTCTGAAGAAGGCGAAAGACTCGCCGAAACATGTCAGGTAAAAAATTAACCTAAAACATAATTGTCTGCTTTTAATGAATCAGTCAAATATCAATAATAAGAAGACAAAATGAACCTAATACAAATAAATGAATGCTTAATAACTCCCCTGCACATGCTTCTAAAAATCCAAACCTTCACCTGTAAATAAAACGTCCCGACCTGAAGACATCGTAATGTTATTATTTTGTTATACACACAGTGCCGCCAAGTGGAATCAAAAATTTGTTTTTATTTTAATTTTCACGTACTGCACGGTGCCCTTTTGACGAATCCGACTGAAAATTAGTCAGAAAAGACTCAAGACAATGATCTTACTCTCTGCCGAATTTTGTGACGTTTTGGCAAAAGGCGTGGCTATTAAGGTGCTGAAAAGTCCGATTGTACTCTGTGGCAACAAAAGCTCCGGCAACATGACTCAGATGATCCTATCTTCTCGAAGTTGTACACATTTGAGGATACTTCAGCCCTGAAGACATCTACCAACTTATTTTACATCGTAGTAGTAGCGCCACCAACTGGTAAAAGCTAATACAAGTTATTTTCTTGGATGTTTTTCTCCGTGCAACTCAACAAGGTCGCCCTCATATATGCTCGGATGACTGTTTCGGCCATGAGGATGTCACAATACGAAATTCGTCCTTTTTCGTGAAAAGTTGTGGGAGTGGCATTGCACTGTTCGGCAATAAAACAAAGCTGATTATGAGGTTCTAAATATGAACGACAACTCGTAAAACTTTACACACACATCAGGCCGAGCAAATTTATCAATATTTTATACGTTAGTTGTGCAGCTTTTTTGAAATGGCTCGCCATGGCCCTCGAGAAATGTTAAAAAAAGCAGCTCTGGTTGAGTGTTTCACCTCGCTTTTTGTAAATTTTATGGAGTACAGTGAACCCTCGGTTATCGCGGTTAATGGGGACCGAGACCACCCGCGAAAACTGAAAATCCGCGAAGTAGCGGCGCACCTTCAAAAATGCTTAAAAAAAATATACAATATATATAATAAATATATATATATATATATATATATATATATATATATATATATATATATATATATATATACGGGGAGAGAGAGAGTGAAATTCATGTTATAACAAAAAAACCAAATTATTATTAAAACGTATTATTTTTTTATTCCCCAGCCATTCTTTTAGTATTTATTTAATTACTCCGACTTTTACCTGCTGGTACGCCGTCCGGTGTGCCCTGTGAAATGAAAGGTGGCATTCTTTATTTATTTATTCATTTATTCATTCATAACTGACAGCCTCGCGCTCCGCTCGTGCCCGGGTAGAAGAGGTGCTCCAATTTGGCTTAACTGTGACACACGCCCGCCCTCCTCCCCCGGAGCTTCCATTCGGTTAAACTTAGGGGCCGCTTGGCACCGCCCGTGCCCGGGGAAGGTGCTCCTCTTCGGCTTACTGTGACGCGAGCATGCCCTCCTCCTCCGGAGCTTCCATTCGGTTAAACTTAGGGGCCACTTGGAACCGCCCGTGCCCGGGGAAGGTACTCCTCTACGGCTTAACTGCCACGCACGCCGGCCGGAGCTCTGGTACGGTCCGAACCGCGCGAAACGTCGCCACCGATCGTTTCCGGGGGAACGTGCTCTTCTTCGTCCACTCTCCTCTTCGCCCACGCTCTTCTTCGGCGCACGCCGGCCGTCTAACCGCTCCAGCGCCCCGTCGTGCCGCTCGGCGAAACTACAATGCCCCCGAATATTTTTTAGACCCGCGAAGCACTGAACCCGCGAAAGGTGAACCGCGAAGTAGCGAGGGTTCACTGTATGTATAAGACCAAGACCTACAAAAAAGTCTCTTGGAGCAATGAGCTAGGTTTTACAGGAAGTCGGCCATTTTGAATTTACTTAAAAGGGGGCGGGTCACCACAATGGACTTTGTGTAGAAATTATTATTGGGGCCCGAGCAGCGACCGCGGCGAGGTCCCTATTGTTTTTGTAGAAAACATTATTACTTTTATTATTATTATTATTATTATTATTAGGGCCTGAGCAGCGACCGCTGCGAAGTCCCTATTGTTTTTGTAGAAATTATTATTATTATTATTTTTCCGATTGTTCGATCGCATTTTTGACCCCCGAAACATGCACAAAAACTCACCAAACTTGGCAGACTCATCGGGCATGGCGAAAAATTTGATATTTTAACGTCTAATATGAACAGGAAGTGAGTTATGAATTTTTGAAAGTCCGACTTTTGCCCTTTTTTGCATGTTTACAGGGGTCATTCTTTTGCACCCTGATCCTAAAGGCTTCATCTGATTGCCTTAAAATTCTGTCTGTAGCATCTGAAGACCTGGGACAAACACTGGGGCTAAAATTTTTTGTTTCCGAAATACTATATGACGGGGGCGGGGCTTCAAAGTTTTCACTTAAGATTTCCTTCGCCGCAATGGACAAAATGCTTAATAACTCTCCTGCACATGCTGCTAAAAATCCAAAACTTCACATGTACATAAAGAGTCTGTACCTGAAGACATCTATATGTTTATATTCTGTCATGATACGCGTCGGGCATGACAGCCTTTTGTTATTGTTTTCGTCACCTCCCTGCCATGTGTCTTTTGTTATTGTTTTCGTCACCTCCCTGCCATGTGCTTTGTGTTATTGTTTTCATTCTCACCAGCCACGCACCTGTTCCCAGTTCACGATCACACACCTGCTCCCCATCTGCTCCCCTGATTACCGGACTATTTATACCTCCCATGCCCTCAACCCAGTGTCGGGTCATTATCCTGTTTGGCTCCCTGTTGCTGCACCACGGACTCTCACAACTCGCGTTTCGTTCCTGTTATTGCTCGTGTCATCATTCCCTGTCCGCCTGGTTCGTTCCCGTCTCGTTTTTGTTGCCTTTTGTTGTTGATTTGTCCACGCCCCGTTGTTTGTCCCTGCTGAGAGTGGCAATAAATTCCCTTAACCCTATCCACCTCCTGCCTCCTCGCCTTTTGGGTCCACCTCCTCATCGCCGCAAGGCGATATCTTGACATATTCAGTTATACACCTTGCGCCAATCAATATCATTTTTTACATTTTGACGTACTGCATGGTGCCCTTTTAACGAATCCGATTGAAAATTGGCTAGAAAAGACTCAAGACATTGATCTTACTCTATCCCTATTTTTATGACTTTCCTTCAAAGGGCGTGGCTATTACGGTGCCGCAGAGTCTGATTATTCTCCGTGGCAACAAAAGTTCCTGCAAAATGATTCAGATGATCCATCTTCTGGAAATCTTTCACATTTGAGGATATTCAGGCCCTGAAGACGGCTGCCAACTTATTTTTGATCGCAGTGGTAGCGCCACCAACTGGTTAAAACAAATACAAATTATTTTCGTTGATGTTTTTCTCCGGGCAGGTGAACAAAATCTACCTTATATTTGCTCGGATGAGTGTTTAGGCCTTGAGCATGTCACAATACAAAAGTCTTTCGCCTTCTTCAGAGTGTCACATGATGCTGTCTTGTGACCCGTCTTTATCAGCTGATGTTCCATGAGGGCGTGACTTACCTGTCACAAGAATGAAGGCAAGTCACGCCCCCCGCTGTCCGTTCACTCCGCCAAGATGCTGGTCCAGGTGGTAGAGAGGATGAAGGCTCCCTTGTCTCTGTTCATGGTTTTTATGCCTCGCTTGCAGATCTCAATGGCCTCTCTGATCCAGCGCTGTTGTTTGTTCTCTTCTGTGCGGATGACCCTGCCCTTCTCCCGGTCCATGATGTGGTTTTCCCTTTTGCAGTGGTCAGTGATTGCTGATTTGTAATGTTCATGTTGTGCTTGTTCTTTTACTGCTCTGATTTTTTCATTTTTTTTGACAGGTAAGTCACACCCTCATGGAACATCAGCTGATAAAGACGGGTCTCAAGACACCATCATGCGACACTCTGAAGTAGGCGAAAGACTCGCCGAAACATGTCAGGTAAAAAATTAACCTAAAACATAATTGTCTGCTTTTAATGAATCAGTCAAATATCAATAATAAGAAGACAAAATGAACCTAATACAAATAAATGAATGCTTAATAACTCCCCTGCACATGCTCCTAAAAATCCAAACCTTCACCTGTAAATAAAACGTCCCGACCTGAAGACATCTTAATGTTATTATTTTGTTATACACACAGTGCCGCCAAGTGGAATCAAAAATTTTTTTTTATTTTAATTTTCACGTACTGCACGGTGCCCTTTTGACGAATCCGACTGAAAATTAGTCAGAAAAGATTCAAGACAATGATCTTACTCTCTGCCGAATTTTGTGACGTTTTGGCAAAAGGCGTGGCTATTAAGGTGCTGAAAAGTCCGATTGTACTCTGTGGCAACAAAAGCTCCGGCAACATGACTCAGATGATCCTATCTTCTCGAAGTTGTACACATTTGAGGATACTTCAGCCCTGAAGACATCTACCAACTTATTTTACATCGTAGTAGTAGCGCCACCAACTGGTAAAAGCTAATACAAGTTATTTTCTTGGATGTTTTTCTCCGTGCAACTCAACAAGGTCGCCCTCATATATGCTCGGATGACTGTTTCGGCCATGAGGATGTCACAATACGAAATTCGTCCTTTTTCATGAAAAGTTGTGGGAGTGGCATTGCACTGTTCGGCAATAAAACAAAGCTGATTATGAGGTTCTAAATATGAACGACAACTCGTAAAACTTTACACACACATCAGGCCGAGCAAATTTATCAATATTTTATACGTTAGTTGTGCAGCTTTTTTGAAATGGCTCGCCATGGCCCTCGAGAAATGTTAAAAAAAGCAGCTCTGGTTGAGTGTTTCACCTCGCTTTTTGTAAATTTTATGGAGTACAGTGAACCCTCGGTTATCGCGGTTAACGGGGACCGAGACCACCCGCGAAAACTGAAAATCCGCGAAGTAGCGGCGCACCTTCAAAAATGCTTAAAAAAAATAAACAATATATATAATAAATATATATATATATATATATATATATATATATATATATATATACGGGGAGAGAGAGAGTGAAATTCATGTTATAACAAAAAAACCAAATTATTATTAAAACGTATTATTTTTTTATTCCCCAGCCATTCTTTTAGTATTTATTTAATTACTCCGACTTTTACCTGCTGGTACGCCGTCCGGTGTGCCCTGTGAAATGAAAGGTGGCATTCTTTATTTATTTATTCATTTATTCATTCATAACTGACAGCCTCGCGCTCCGCTCGTGCCCGGGCAGAAGAGGTGCTCCAATTTGGCTTAACTGTGACACACGCCCGCCCTCCTCCCCCGGAGCTTCCATTCGGTTAAACTTAGGGGCCGCTTGGCACCGCCCGTGCCCTGGGAAGGTGCTCCTCTTCGGCTTACTGTGACGCGAGCATGCCCTCCTCCTCCGGAGCTTCCATTCGGTTAAACTTAGGGGCCGTTTGGAACCGCCCGTGCCCGGGGAAGGTGCTCCTCTACGGCTTAACTGCCACGCACGCCGGCCGGAGCTCTGGTACGGTCCGAACCGCGCGAAACGTCGCCACCGATCGTGTCCGGGGGAACGTGCTCTTCTTCGTCCACTCTCCTCTTCGCCCACGCTCTTCTTCGGCGCTCGCCGGCCGTCTAACCGCTCCAGCGCCCCGTCGTGCCGCTCGGCGAAACTACAATGCCCCCGAATATTTTTTAGACCCGCGAAGCACTGAACCCGCGAAAGGTGAACCGCGAAGTAGCGAGGGTTCACTGTATGTATAAGACCAAGACCTACAAAAAAGTCTCTTGGAGCAATGAGCTAGGTTTTACAGGAAGTCGGCCATTTTGAATTTACTTAAAAGGGGGCGGGTCACCACAATGGACTTTGTGTAGAAATTATTATTGGGGCCCGAGCAGCGACCGCGGCGAGGTCCCTATTGTTTTTGTAGAAAACATTATTACTTTTATTATTATTATTATTATTATTATTAGGGCCTGAGCAGCGACCGCTGCGAAGTCCCTATTGTTTTTGTAGAAATTATTATTATTATTATTTTTCCGATTGTTCGATCGCATTTTTGACCCCCGAAACATGCACAAAAACTCACCAAACTTGGCAGTCTCATCGGGCATGGCGAAAAATTTGATATTTTAACGTCTAATATGAACAGGAAGTGAGTTATGAATTTTTGAAAGTCCGACTTTTGCCCTTTTTTGCATGTTTACAGGGGTCATTCTTTTGCACCCTGATCCTAAAGGCTTCATCTGATTGCCTTAAAATTCTGTCTGTAGCATCTGAAGACCTGGGACAAACACTGGGGCTAAAATTTTTTGTTTCCGAAATACTATATGACGGGGGCGGGGCTTCAAAGTTTTCACTTAAGATTTCCTTCGCCGCAATGGACAAAATGCTTAATAACTCTCCTGCACATGCTGCTAAAAATCCAAAACTTCACATGTACATAAAGAGTCTGTACCTGAAGACATCTATATGTTTATATTCAGTTATACACCTTGCGCCAATCAATATCATTTTTTACATTTTGACGTACTGCATGGTGCCCTTTTAACGAATCCGATTGAAAATTGGCTAGAAAAGACTCAAGACATTGATCTTACTCTATCCCTATTTTTATGACTTTCCTTCAAAGGGCGTGGCTATTACGGTGCCGCAGAGTCTGATTATTCTCCGTGGCAACAAAAGTTCCTGCAAAATGATTCAGATGATCCATCTTCTGGAAATCTTTCACATTTGAGGATATTCAGGCCCTGAAGACGGCTGCCAACTTATTTTACATTGTAGTAGTAGCGCCACCAACTGGTAAAAGCTAATACAAGTTATTTTCTTGGATGTTTTTCTCCGTGCAACTCAACAAGGTCGCCCTCATATATGCTCGGATGACTGTTTCGGCCATGAGGATGTCACAATACGAAATTAGTCCTTTTTCGTGAAAAGTTGTGGGAGTGGCATTGCACTGTTCGGCAATAAAACAACGCTGATTATGAGGTTCTAAATATGAACGACAACTCGTGAAACTTTACACACACATCAGGCCGAGCAAATTTATCAATATTTTATACGTTAGTTGTGCAGCTTTTTTGAAATGGCTCGCCATGGCCCTCGAGAAATGTTAAAAAAAAGCAGCTCTGGTTGAGTGTTTCACCTCGCTTTTTGTAAATTTTATGGAGTACAGTGAACCCTCGGTTATCGCGGTTAATGGGGACCGAGACCACCCGCGAAAACTGAAAATCCGCGAAGTAGCGGCGCACCTTCAAAAATGCTTAAAAAAAATATACAATATATATAATAAATATATATATATATATATATATATATATATATATATATATATATATATATATACGGGGAGAGAGAGAGTGAAATTCATGTTTTAACAAAAAAAACTAATTATTATTAAAACGTATTATTTTTTTATTCCCCAGCCATTCTTTTTGTATTTATTTAATTACTCCGACTTTTACCTGCTGGTACGCCGTCCGGTGTGCCCTGTGAAATGAAAGGTGGCATTCTTTATTTATTTATTCATTTATTCATTCATAACTGACAGCCTCGCGCTCCGCTCGTGCCCGGGCAGAAGAGGTCCTCCAATTTGGCTTAACTGTGACACACGCCCGTCCTCCTCCCCCGGAGATTCCATTCGGTTAAACTTAGGGGCCGCTTGGCACCGCCCGTGCCCGGGGAAGGTGCTCCTCTTCGGCTTACTGTGACGCGAGCATGCCCTCCTCCTCCGGAGCTTCCATTCGGTTAAACTTAGGGGCCGCTTGGAACCGCCCGTGCCCGGGGACGGTGCTCCTCTTCGGCTTACTGTGACGCGAGCATGCCCTCCTCCTCCGGAGCTTCCATTCGGTTAAACTTAGGGGCCGCTTGGCACCGCCCGTGCCCGGGGAAGGTGCTCCTCTACGGCTTAACTGCCACGCACGCTGGCCGGAGCTCTGGTACGGTCCGAACCGCGCGAAACGTCGCCACCGATCGTGTCCGGGGGAACGTGCTCTTCTTCGTCCACTCTCCTCTTCGCCCACGCTCTTCTTTGGCGCACGCCGGCCATCTAACCGCTCCAGCGCCCCATCGTGCCGCTCAGCGAAACTACAATGCCCCCGAATATTTTTTAGACCCGCGAAGCACTGAACCCGCGAAAGGTGAACCGCGAAGTAGCGAGGGTTCACTGTATGTATAAGACCAAGACCTACAAAAAAGTCTCTTGGAGCAATGAGCTAGGTTTTACAGGAAGTCGGCCATTTTGAATTTACTTAAAAGGGGGCGGGTCACCACAATGGACTTTGTGTAGAAATTATTATTGGGGCCCGAGCAGCGACCGCGGCGAGGTCCCTATTGTTTTTGTAGAAAATATTATTACTTTTATTATTATTATTATTATTATTATTAGGGCCTGAGCAGCGACCGCTGCGAAGTCCCTATTGTTTTTGTAGAAATTATTATTATTATTATTTTTCCGATTGTTCGATCGCATTTTTGACCCCCGAAACATGCACAAAAACTCACCAAACTTGGCAGTCTCATCGGGCATGGCGAAAAATTTGATATTTTAACGTCTAATATGAACAGGAAGTGAGTTATGAATTTTTGAAAGTCCGACTTTTGCCCTTTTTTGCATGTTTACAGGGGTCATTCTTTTGCACCCTGATCCTAAAGGCTTCATCTGATTGCCTTAAAATTCTGTCTGTAGCATCTGAAGACCTGGGACAAACACTGGGGCTAAAATTTTTTGTTTCCGAAATACTATATGACGGGGGCGGGGCATCAAAGTTTTCACTTAAGATTTCCTTCGCCGCAATGGACAAAATGCTTAATAACTCTCCTGCACATGCTGCTAAAAATCCAAAACTTCACATGTACATAAAGAGTCTGTACCTGAAGACATCTATATGTTTATATTCAGTTATACACCTTGCGCCAATCAATATCATTTTTTACATTTTGACGTACTGCACGTAGCCCTTTTAACGAATCTGATTGAAAATTGGCTAGAAAAGACTCAAGACATTGATCTTACTCTATCCCTATTTTTACGACTTTCCTTCAAAGGGCGTGGCTATTACGGTGCCGCAGAGTCTGATCATTCTCCGTGGCAACAAAAGTTCCTGCAAAATGATTCAGATGATCCATCTTCTGGAAATCTTTCACATTTGAGGATATTCAGGCCCTGAAGACGGCTGCCAACTTATTTTTGATCGCAGTGGTAGTGCCACCAACTGGTTAAAACAAATACAAATTATTTTCGTTGATGTTTTTCTCCGGGCAGGTGAACAAAATCTACCTTATATTTGCTCGGATGAGTGTTTAGGCCTTGAGCATGTCACAATACGAAAGTCTTTCGCCTTCTTCGGAGTGTCACATGATGCTGTCTTGTGACCCGTCTTTATCAGCTGATGTTCCATGAGGGCGTGACTTACCTGTCACAAGAATGAAGGCAAGTCACGCCCCCCGCTGTCCGTTCACTCCGCCAAGATGCTGCTCCAGGTGGTAGAGAGGATGAAGGCTCCCTTGTCTCTGTTCATGGTTTTTATGCCTCGCTTGCAGATCTCAATGGCCTCTCTGATCCAGCGCTGTTGTTTGTTCTCTTCTGTGCGGATGACCCTGCCCTTCTCCCGGTCCATGATGTGGTTTTCCCTTTTGCAGTGGTCAGTGATTGCTGATTTGTAATGTTCATGTTGTGCTTGTTCTTTTACTGCTCTGATTTTTTCATTTTTTTGACAGGTAAGTCACACCCTCATGGAACATCAGCTGATAAAGACGGGTCTCAAGACACCATCATGCGACACTCTGAAGAAGGCAAAAGACTCGCCGAAACATGTCAGGTAAAAAATTAACCTAAAACATAATTGTCTGCTTTTAATGAATCAGTCAAATATCAATAATAAGAAGACAAAATGAACCTAATACAAATAAATGAATGCTTAATAATTCCCCTGCACATGCTCCTAAAAATCCAAACCTTCACCTGTAAATAAAACGTCCCGACCTGAAGACATCTTAATGTTATTATTTTGTTATACACACAGCGCCGCCAAGTGGAATCAAAAATTTGTTTTTATTTAAATTTTCACGTACTGCACGGTGCCCTTTTGACGAATCCGACTGAAAATTAGTCAGAAAAGACTCAAGACAATGATCTTACTCTCTGCCGAATTTTGTGACGTTTTGGCAAAAGGCGTGGCTATTAAGGTGCTGAAAAGTCCGATTGTACTCTGTGGCAACAAAAGCTCCGGCAACATGACTCAGATGATCCTATCTTCTCGAAGTTGTACACATTTGAGGATACTTCAGCCCTGAAGACATCTACCGACTTATTTTTCATCGTAGTAGTAGCGCCACCAACTGGTAAAAGCTAATACAAGTTATTTTCTTGGATGTTTTTCTCCGTGCAACTCAACAAGGTTGCCCTCATATATGCTCGGATGACTGTTTCGGCCATGAGGATGTCACAATACGAAATTAGTCCTTTTTCGTGAAAAGTTGTGGGAGTGGCATTGCACTGTTCGGCAATAAAACAACGCTGATTATGAGGTTCTAAATATGAACGACAACTCGTGAAACTTTACACACACATCAGGCCGAGCAAATTTATCAATATTTTATACGTTAGTTGTGCAGCTTTTTTGAAATGGCTCGCCATGGCCCTCGAGAAATGTTCAAAAAAGCAGCCCTGATTGAGTGTTTCACCTCGCTTTTTGTAAATTTTATGGAGTACAGTGAACCCTCGGTTATCGCGGTTAATGGGGACCGAGACCACCCGCGAAAACTGAAAATCCGCGAAGTAGCGGCGCACCTTCAAAAATGCTTAAAAAAAATATACAATATATATAATAAATATATATATATATATATCTATATATATATATATACGGGGAGAGAGAGAGTGAAATTCATTTTATAACAAAAAAACCAAATTATTATTAAAACGTATTATTTTTTTATTCCCCAGCCATTCTTTTTGTATTTATTTAATTACTCCGACTTTTACCTGCTGGTACGCCGTCCGGTGTGCCCTGTGAAATGAAAGGTGGCATTCTTTATTTATTTATTCATTTATTCATTCATAACTGACAGCCTCGCGCTCCGCTCGTGCCCGGGCGGAAGAGGTGCTCCAATTCGGCTTAACTGTGACACACGCCCGCCCTCCTCCCCCGGAACTTCCATTCGGTTAAACTTAGGGGCCGCTTGGCACCGCCCGTGCCCGGGGAAGGTGCTCCTCTTCGGCTTACTGTGACGCGAGCATGCCCTCCTCCTCCGGAGCTTCCATTCAGTTAAACTTAGGGGCCGCTTGGAACCGCCCGTGCCCGGGGAAGGTGCTCCTCTTCGGCTTACTGTGACGCGAGCATGCCCTCCTCCTCCGGAGCTTCCATTCGGTTAAACTTAGGGGCCGCTTGGAACCGCCCGTGCCCGGGGAAGGTGCTCCTCTTCGGCTTACTGTGACGCGAGCATGCCCTCCTCCTCCGGAGCTTCCATTCGGTTAAACTTAGGGGCCGCTTGGCACCGCCCGTGCCCGGGGAAGGTGCTCCTCTACGGCTTAACTGCCACGCACGCCGGCCGGAGCTCTGGTACGGTCCGAACCGCGCGAAACGTCGCCACCGATCGTGTCCGGGAGAACGTGCTCTTCTTCGTCCACTCTCCTCTTCGCCCACGCTCTTCTTCGGCGCACGCCGGCCGTCTAACCGCTCCAGCGCCCCGTCGTGCCGCTCGGCGAAACTACAATGCCCCCGAATATTTTTTAGACCCGCGAAGCACTGAACCCGCGAAAGGTGAACCGCGAAGTAGCGAGGGTTCACTGTATGTATAAGACCAAGACCTACAAAAAAGTCTCTTGGAGCAATGAGCTAGGTTTTACAGGAAGTCGGCCATTTTGAATTTACTTAAAAGGGGGCGGGTCACCACAATGGACTTTGTGTAGAAATTATTATTGGGGCCCGAGCAGCGACGGCGGCGAGGTCCCTATTGTTTTTGTAGAAATTATTATTAGGGCCTGAGCAGCGACCGCTACGAGGTCCCCATTGTTTTTGTGGAAATTATTATTATTTTTATTATTATTATTATTAGGGCCCGAGCAGTGACCGCTGCGAGGTCCCTATTGTTTTTCTAGAAATTGTTATTAGGGCCCGAGCTGCGACGGCTGCGAGGTCCCTATTGTTTTTGTAGAAAATATTATTACTTTTATTATTATTAATATTATTATTATTATTATTAGGGCCTGAGCAGCGACCGCTGCGAAGTCCCTATTGTTTTTGTAGAAATTATTATTATTATTATTTTTCCGATTGTTCGATCGCATTTTTGACCCCCGAAACATGCACAAAAACTCACCAAACTTGGCAGTCTCATCGGGCATGGCGAAAAATTTGATATTTTAACGTCTAATATGAACAGGAAGTGAGTTATGAATTTTTGAAAGTCCGACTTTTGCCCTTTTTTGCATGTTTACAGGGGTCATTCTTTTGCACCCTGATCCTAAAGGCTTCATCTGATTGCCTTAAAATTCTGTCTGTAGCATCTGAAGACCTGGGACAAACACTGGGGCTAAAATTTTTTGTTTCCGAAATACTATATGACGGGGGCGGGGCTTCAAAGTTTTCACTTAAGATTTCCTTCGCCGCAATGGACAAAATGCTTAATAACTCTCCTGCACATGCTGCTAAAAATCCAAAACTTCACATGTACATAAAAAGTCTGTACCTGAAGACATCTATATGTTTATATTCAGTTATACACCTTGAGCCAATCAATATCATTTTTTACATTTTTACGTACTGCACGGTGCCCTTTTAACGAATCTGATTGAAAATTGGCTAGAAAAGACTCAAGACATTGATCTTACTCTATCCCTATTTTTGTGACTTTCCTTCGAAGGGCGTGGCTATTACGGTGCCGCAGAGTCTGATTATTCTCCGTGGCAACAAAAGTTCCTGCAAAATGATTCAGATGATCCATCTTCTCGAAATTTTTCACATTTGAGGATATTCAGGCCCTGAAGACGGCTGCCAACTTATTTTTGATCGCAGTGGTAGCGCCACCAACTGGTTAAAACAAATACAAATTATTTTCGTTGATGTTTTTCTCCGGGCAGGTGAACAAAATCTACCTTATATTTGCTCGGATGAGTGTTTAGGCCTTGAGCATGTCACAATACGAAAGTCTTTCGCCTTCTTCAGAGTGTCACATGATGCTGTCTTGTGACCCGTCTTTATCAGCTGATGTTCCATGAGGGCGTGACTTACCTGTCACAAGAATGAAGGCAAGTCACGCCCCCCGCTGTCCGTTCACTCCGCCAAGATGCTGGTCCAGGTGGTAGAGAGGATGAAGGCTCCCTTGTCTCTGTTCATGGTTTTTATGCCTCGCTTGCAGATCTCAATGGCCTCTCTGATCCAGCGCTGTTGTTTGTTCTCTTCTGTGCGGATGACCCTGCCCTTCTCCCGGTCCATGATGTGGTTTTCCCTTTTGCAGTGGTCAGTGATTGCTGATTTGTAATGTTCATGTTGTGCTTGTTCTTTTACTGCTCTGATTTTTTTCATTTTTTTGACAGGTAAGTCACACCCTCATGGAACATCAGCTCAAGACACCATCATGCGACACTCTGAAGAAGGCGAAAGACTCGCCGAAACATGTCAGGTAAAAAATTAACCTAAAACATAATTGTCTGCTTTTAATGAATCAGTCAAATATCAATAATAAGAAGACAAAATGAACCTAATACAAATAAATGAATGCTTAATAACTCCCCTGCACATGCTTCTAAAAATCCAAACCTTCACCTGTAAATAAAACGTCCCGACCTGAAGACATCGTAATGTTATTATTTTGTTATACACACAGTGCCGCCAAGTGGAATCAAAAATTTGTTTTTATTTTAATTTTCACGTACTGCACGGTGCCCTTTTGACGAATCCGACTGAAAATTAGTCAGAAAAGACTCAAGACAATGATCTTACTCTCTGCCGAATTTTGTGACGTTTTGGCAAAAGGCGTGGCTATTAAGGTGCTGAAAAGTCCGATTGTACTCTGTGGCAACAAAAGCTCCGGCAACATGACTCAGATGATCCTATCTTCTCGAAGTTGTACACATTTGAGGATACTTCAGCCCTGAAGACATCTACCAACTTATTTTACATCGTAGTAGTAGCGCCACCAACTGGTAAAAGCTAATACAAGTTATTTTCTTGGATGTTTTTCTCCGTGCAACTCAACAAGGTCGCCCTCATATATGCTCGGATGACTGTTTCGGCCATGAGGATGTCACAATACGAAATTCGTCCTTTTTCGTGAAAAGTTGTGGGAGTGGCATTGCACTGTTCGGCAATAAAACAAAGCTGATTATGAGGTTCTAAATATGAACGACAACTCGTAAAACTTTACACACACATCAGGCCGAGCAAATTTATCAATATTTTATACGTTAGTTGTGCAGCTTTTTTGAAATGGCTCGCCATGGCCCTCGAGAAATGTTAAAAAAAGCAGCTCTGGTTGAGTGTTTCACCTCGCTTTTTGTAAATTTTATGGAGTACAGTGAACCCTCGGTTATCGCGGTTAATGGGGACCGAGACCACCCGCGAAAACTGAAAATCCGCGAAGTAGCGGCGCACCTTCAAAAATGCTTAAAAAAAATATACAATATATATAATAAATATATATATATATATATATATATATATATATATATATATATATATATATATATATATATATATATACGGGGAGAGAGAGAGTGAAATTCATGTTATAACAAAAAAAACAAATTATTATTAAAACGTATTATTTTTTTATTCCCCAGCCATTCTTTTAGTATTTATTTAATTACTCCGACTTTTACCTGCTGGTACGCCGTCCGGTGTGCCCTGTGAAATGAAAGGTGGCATTCTTTATTTATTTATTCATTTATTCATTCATAACTGACAGCCTCGCGCTCCGCTCGTGCCCGGGTAGAAGAGGTGCTCCAATTTGGCTTAACTGTGACACACGCCCGCCCTCCTCCCCCGGAGCTTCCATTCGGTTAAACTTAGGGGCCGCTTGGCACCGCCCGTGCCCGGGGAAGGTGCTCCTCTTCGGCTTACTGTGACGCGAGCATGCCCTCCTCCTCCGGAGCTTCCATTCGGTTAAACTTAGGGGCCACTTGGAACCGCCCGTGCCCGGGGAAGGTACTCCTCTACGGCTTAACTGCCACGCACGCCGGCCGGAGCTCTGGTACGGTCCGAACCGCGCGAAACGTCGCCACCGATCGTTTCCGGGGGAACGTGCTCTTCTTCGTCCACTCTCCTCTTCGCCCACGCTCTTCTTCGGCGCACGCCGGCCGTCTAACCGCTCCAGCGCCCCGTCGTGCCGCTCGGCGAAACTACAATGCCCCCGAATATTTTTTAGACCCGCGAAGCACTGAACCCGCGAAAGGTGAACCGCGAAGTAGCGAGGGTTCACTGTATGTATAAGACCAAGACCTACAAAAAAGTCTCTTGGAGCAATGAGCTAGGTTTTACAGGAAGTCGGCCATTTTGAATTTACTTAAAAGGGGGCGGGTCACCACAATGGACTTTGTGTAGAAATTATTATTGGGGCCCGAGCAGCGACCGCGGCGAGGTCCCTATTGTTTTTGTAGAAAACATTATTACTTTTATTATTATTATTATTATTATTATTAGGGCCTGAGCAGCGACCGCTGCGAAGTTACTATTGTTTTTGTAGAAATTATTATTATTATTATTTTTCCGATTGTTCGATCGCATTTTTGACCCCCGAAACATGCACAAAAACTCACCAAACTTGGCAGACTCATCGGGCATGGCGAAAAATTTGATATTTTAACGTCTAATATGAACAGGAAGTGAGTTATGAATTTTTGAAAGTCCGACTTTTGCCCTTTTTTGCATGTTTACAGGGGTCATTCTTTTGCACCCTGATCCTAAAGGCTTCATCTGATTGCCTTAAAATTCTGTCTGTAGCATCTGAAGACCTGGGACAAACACTGGGGCTAAAATTTTTTGTTTCCGAAATACTATATGACGGGGGCGGGGCTTCAAAGTTTTCACTTAAGATTTCCTTCGCCGCAATGGACAAAATGCTTAATAACTCTCCTGCACATGCTGCTAAAAATCCAAAACTTCACATGTACATAAAGAGTCTGTACCTGAAGACATCTATATGTTTATATTCTGTCATGATACGCGTCGGGCATGACAGCCTTTTGTTATTGTTTTCGTCACCTCCCTGCCATGTGTCTTTTGTTATTGTTTTCGTCACCTCCCTGCCATGTGCTTTGTGTTATTGTTTTCATTCTCACCAGCCACGCACCTGTTCCCAGTTCACGATCACACACCTGCTCCCCATCTGCTCCCCTGATTACCGGACTATTTATACCTCCCATGCCCTCAACCCAGTGTCGGGTCATTATCCTGTTTGGCTCCCTGTTGCTGCACCACGGACTCTCACAACTCGCGTTTCGTTCCTGTTATTGCTCGTGTCATCATTCCCTGTCCGCCTGGTTCGTTCCCGTCTCGTTTTTGTTGCCTTTTGTTGTTGATTTGTCCACGCCCCGTTGTTTGTCCCTGCTGAGAGTGGCAATAAATTCCCTTAACCCTATCCACCTCCTGCCTCCTCGCCTTTTGGGTCCACCTCCTCATCGCCGCAAGGCGATATCTTGACATATTCAGTTATACACCTTGCGCCAATCAATATCATTTTTTACATTTTGACGTACTGCATGGTGCCCTTTTAACGAATCCGATTGAAAATTGGCTAGAAAAGACTCAAGACATTGATCTTACTCTATCCCTATTTTTATGACTTTCCTTCAAAGGGCGTGGCTATTACGGTGCCGCAGAGTCTGATTATTCTCCGTGGCAACAAAAGTTCCTGCAAAATGATTCAGATGATCCATCTTCTGGAAATCTTTCACATTTGAGGATATTCAGGCCCTGAAGACGGCTGCCAACTTATTTTTGATCGCAGTGGTAGCGCCACCAACTGGTTAAAACAAATACAAATTATTTTTGTTGATGTTTTTCTCCGGGCAGGTGAACAAAATCTACCTTATATTTGCTCGGATGAGTGTTTAGGCCTTGAGCATGTCACAATACAAAAGTCTTTCGCCTTCTTCAGAGTGTCACATGATGCTGTCTTGTGACCCGTCTTTATCAGCTGATGTTCCATGAGGGCGTGACTTACCTGTCACAAGAATGAAGGCAAGTCACGCCCCCCGCTGTCCGTTCACTCCGCCAAGATGCTGGTCCAGGTGGTAGAGAGGATGAAGGCTCCCTTGTCTCTGTTCATGGTTTTTATGCCTCGCTTGCAGATCTCAATGGCCTCTCTGATCCAGCGCTGTTGTTTGTTCTCTTCTGTGCGGATGACCCTGCCCTTCTCCCGGTCCATGATGTGGTTTTCCCTTTTGCAGTGGTCAGTGATTGCTGATTTGTAATGTTCATGTTGTGCTTGTTCTTTTACTGCTCTGATTTTTTCATTTTTTTTGACAGGTAAGTCACACCCTCATGGAACATCAGCTGATAAAGACGGGTCTCAAGACACCATCATGCGACACTCTGAAGTAGGCGAAAGACTCGCCGAAACATGTCAGGTAAAAAATTAACCTAAAACATAATTGTCTGCTTTTAATGAATCAGTCAAATATCAATAATAAGAAGACAAAATGAACCTAATACAAATAAATGAATGCTTAATAACTCCCCTGCACATGCTCCTAAAAATCCAAACCTTCACCTGTAAATAAAACGTCCCGACCTGAAGACATCTTAATGTTATTATTTTGTTATACACACAGTGCCGCCAAGTGGAATCAAAAATTTTTTTTTATTTTAATTTTCACGTACTGCACGGTGCCCTTTTGACGAATCCGACTGAAAATTAGTCAGAAAAGACTCAAGACAATGATCTTACTCTCTGCCGAATTTTGTGACGTTTTGGCAAAAGGCGTGGCTATTAAGGTGCTGAAAAGTCCGATTGTACTCTGTGGCAACAAAAGCTCCGGCAACATGACTCAGATGATCCTATCTTCTCGAAGTTGTACACATTTGAGGATACTTCAGCCCTGAAGACATCTACCAACTTATTTTACATTGTAGTAGTAGCGCCACCAACTGGTAAAAGCTAATACAAGTTATTTTCTTGGATGTTTTTCTCCGTGCAACTCAACAAGGTCGCCCTCATATATGCTCGGATGACTGTTTCGGCCATGAGGATGTCACAATACGAAATTAGTCCTTTTTCGTGAAAAGTTGTGGGAGTGGCATTGCACTGTTCGGCAATAAAACAACGCTGATTATGAGGTTCTAAATATGAACGACAACTCGTGAAACTTTACACACACATCAGGCCGAGCAAATTTATCAATATTTTATACGTTAGTTGTGCAGCTTTTTTGAAATGGCTCGCCATGGCCCTCGAGAAATGTTAAAAAAAAGCAGCTCTGGTTGAGTGTTTCACCTCGCTTTTTGTAAATTTTATGGAGTACAGTGAACCCTCGGTTATCGCGGTTAACGGGGACCGAGACCACCCGCGAAAACTGAAAATCCGCGAAGTAGCGGCGCACATTCAAAAATGCTTAAAAAAAATAAACAATATATATAATAAATATATATATATATATATATATATATATATATATATATATATATATATATATATATATACGGGGAGAGAGAGAGTGAAATTCATGTTATAACAAAAAAACCAAATTATTATTAAAACGTATTATTTTTTTATTCCCCAGCCATTCTTTTAGTATTTATTTAATTACTCCGACTTTTACCTGCTGGTACGCCGTCCGGTGTGCCCTGTGAAATGAAAGGTGGCATTCTTTATTTATTTATTCATTTATTCATTCATTTTGTTATACACACAGTGCCGCCAAGTGGAATCAAAAATTTGTTTTTATTTTAATTTTCACGTACTGCACGGTGCCCTTTTGACGAATCCGACTGAAAATGAGTCAGAAAAGATTCAAGACAATGATCTTACTCTCTGCCGAATTTTGTGACGTTTTGGCAAAAGGCGTGGCTATTAAGGTGCTGAAAAGTCCGATTGTACTCTGTGGCAACAAAAGCTCCGGCAACATGACTCAGATGATCCTATCTTCTCGAAGTTGTACACATTTGAGGATACTTCAGCCCTGAAGACATCTACCAACTTATTTTACATCGTAGTAGTAGCGCCACCAACTGGTAAAAGCTAATACAAGTTATTTTCTTGGATGTTTTTCTCCGTGCAACTCAACAAGGTCGCCCTCATATATGCTCGGATGACTGTTTCGGCCATGAGGATGTCACAATACGAAATTCGTCCTTTTTCATGAAAAGTTGTGGGAGTGGCATTGCACTGTTCGGCAATAAAACAAAGCTGATTATGAGGTTCTAAATATGAACGACAACTCGTAAAACTTTACACACACATCAGGCCGAGCAAATTTATCAATATTTTATACGTTAGTTGTGCAGCTTTTTTGAAATGGCTCGCCATGGCCCTCGAGAAATGTTAAAAAAAGCAGCTCTGGTTGAGTGTTTCACCTCGCTTTTTGTAAATTTTATGGAGTACAGTGAACCCTCGGTTATCGCGGTTAACGGGGACCGAGACCACCCGCGAAAACTGAAAATCCGCGAAGTAGCGGCGCACCTTCAAAAATGCTTAAAAAAAATAAACAATATATATAATAAATATATATATATATATATATATATATATATATATATATATATACGGGGAGAGAGAGAGTGAAATTCATGTTATAACAAAAAAACCAAATTATTATTAAAACGTATTATTTTTTTATTCCCCAGCCATTCTTTTAGTATTTATTTAATTACTCCGACTTTTACCTGCTGGTACGCCGTCCGGTGTGCCCTGTGAAATGAAAGGTGGCATTCTTTATTTATTTATTCATTTATTCATTCATAACTGACAGCCTCGCGCTCCGCTCGTGCCCGGGCAGAAGAGGTGCTCCAATTTGGCTTAACTGTGACACACGCCCGCCCTCCTCCCCCGGAGCTTCCATTCGGTTAAACTTAGGGGCCGCTTGGCACCGCCCGTGCCCTGGGAAGGTGCTCCTCTTCGGCTTACTGTGACGCGAGCATGCCCTCCTCCTCCGGAGCTTCCATTCGGTTAAACTTAGGGGCCGTTTGGAACCGCCCGTGCCCGGGGAAGGTGCTCCTCTACGGCTTAACTGCCACGCACGCCGGCCGGAGCTCTGGTACGGTCCGAACCGCGCGAAACGTCGCCACCGATCGTGTCCGGGGGAACGTGCTCTTCTTCGTCCACTCTCCTCTTCGCCCACGCTCTTCTTCGGCGCACGCCGGCCGTCTAACCGCTCCAGCGCCCCGTCGTGCCGCTCGGCGAAACTACAATGCCCCCGAATATTTTTTAGACCCGCGAAGCACTGAACCCGCGAAAGGTGAACCGCGAAGTAGCGAGGGTTCACTGTATGTATAAGACCAAGACCTACAAAAAAGTCTCTTGGAGCAATGAGCTAGGTTTTACAGGAAGTCGGCCATTTTGAATTTACTTAAAAGGGGGCGGGTCACCACAATGGACTTTGTGTAGAAATTATTATTGGGGCCCGAGCAGCGACCGCGGCGAGGTCCCTATTGTTTTTGTAGAAAACATTATTACTTTTATTATTATTATTATTATTATTATTAGGGCCTGAGCAGCGACCGCTGCGAAGTCCCTATTGTTTTTGTAGAAATTATTATTATTATTATTTTTCCGATTGTTCGATCGCATTTTTGACCCCCGAAACATGCACAAAAACTCACCAAACTTGGCAGTCTCATCGGGCATGGCGAAAAATTTGATATTTTAACGTCTAATATGAACAGGAAGTGAGTTATGAATTTTTGAAAGTCCGACTTTTGCCCTTTTTTGCATGTTTACAGGGGTCATTCTTTTGCACCCTGATCCTAAAGGCTTCATCTGATTGCCTTAAAATTCTGTCTGTAGCATCTGAAGACCTGGGACAAACACTGGGGCTAAAATTTTTTGTTTCCGAAATACTATATGACGGGGGCGGGGCTTCAAAGTTTTCACTTAAGATTTCCTTCGCCGCAATGGACAAAATGCTTAATAACTCTCCTGCACATGCAGCTAAAAATCCAAAACTTCACATGTACATAAAGAGTCTGTACCTGAAGACATCTATATGTTTATATTCAGTTATACACCTTGCGCCAATCAATATCATTTTTTACATTTTGACGTACTGCATGGTGCCCTTTTAACGAATCCGATTGAAAATTGGCTAGAAAAGACTCAAGACATTGATCTTACTCTATCCCTATTTTTATGACTTTCCTTCAAAGGGCGTGGCTATTACGGTGCCGCAGAGTCTGATTATTCTCCGTGGCAACAAAAGTTCCTGCAAAATGATTCAGATGATCCATCTTCTGGAAATCTTTCACATTTGAGGATATTCAGGCCCTGAAGACGGCTGCCAACTTATTTTACATTGTAGTAGTAGCGCCACCAACTGGTAAAAGCTAATACAAGTTATTTTCTTGGATGTTTTTCTCCGTGCAACTCAACAAGGTCGCCCTCATATATGCTCGGATGACTGTTTCGGCCATGAGGATGTCACAATACGAAATTAGTCCTTTTTCGTGAAAAGTTGTGGGAGTGGCATTGCACTGTTCGGCAATAAAACAACGCTGATTATGAGGTTCTAAATATGAACGACAACTCGTGAAACTTTACACACACATCAGGCCGAGCAAATTTATCAATATTTTATACGTTAGTTGTGCAGCTTTTTTGAAATGGCTCGCCATGGCCCTCGAGAAATGTTAAAAAAAAGCAGCTCTGGTTGAGTGTTTCACCTCGCTTTTTGTAAATTTTATGGAGTACAGTGAACCCTCGGTTATCGCGGTTAATGGGGACCGAGACCACCCGCGAAAACTGAAAATCCGCGAAGTAGCGGCGCACCTTCAAAAATGCTTAAAAAAAATATACAATATATATAATAAATATATATATATATATATATATATATATATATATATATATATATATATATATATATATATATATATATATATATATATATATATATATATATATATATATATACGGGGAGAGAGAGAGTGAAATTCATGTTTTAACAAAAAAAACTAATTATTATTAAAACGTATTATTTTTTTATTCCCCAGCCATTCTTTTTGTATTTATTTAATTACTCCGACTTTTACCTGCTGGTACGCCGTCCGGTGTGCCCTGTGAAATGAAAGGTGGCATTCTTTATTTATTTATTCATTTATTCATTCATAACTGACAGCCTCGCGCTCCGCTCGTGCCCGGGCAGAAGAGGTCCTCCAATTTGGCTTAACTGTGACACACGCCCGTCCTCCTCCCCCGGAGATTCCATTCGGTTAAACTTAGGGGCCGCTTGGCACCGCCCGTGCCCGGGGAAGGTGCTCCTCTTCGGCTTACTGTGACGCGAGCATGCCCTCCTCCTCCGGAGCTTCCATTCGGTTAAACTTAGGGGCCGCTTGGAACCGCCCGTGCCCGGGGACGGTGCTCCTCTTCGGCTTACTGTGACGCGAGCATGCCCTCCTCCTCCGGAGCTTCCATTCGGTTAAACTTAGGGGCCGCTTGGCACCGCCCGTGCCCGGGGAAGGTGCTCCTCTACGGCTTAACTGCCACGCACGCTGGCCGGAGCTCTGGTACGGTCCGAACCGCGCGAAACGTCGCCACCGATCGTGTCCGGGGGAACGTGCTCTTCTTCGTCCACTCTCCTCTTCGCCCACGCTCTTCTTTGGCGCACGCCGGCCATCTAACCGCTCCAGCGCCCCATCGTGCCGCTCAGCGAAACTACAATGCCCCCGAATATTTTTTAGACCCGCGAAGCACTGAACCCGCGAAAGGTGAACCGCGAAGTAGCGAGGGTTCACTGTATGTATAAGACCAAGACCTACAAAAAAGTCTCTTGGAGCAATGAGCTAGGTTTTACAGGAAGTCGGCCATTTTGAATTTACTTAAAAGGGGGCGGGTCACCACAATGGACTTTGTGTAGAAATTATTATTGGGGCCCGAGCAGCGACCGCGGCGAGGTCCCTATTGTTTTTGTAGAAAATATTATTACTTTTATTATTATTATTATTATTATTATTAGGGCCTGAGCAGCGACCGCTGCGAAGTCCCTATTGTTTTTGTAGAAATTATTATTATTATTATTTTTCCGATTGTTCGATCGCATTTTTGACCCCCGAAACATGCACAAAAACTCACCAAACTTGGCAGTCTCATCGGGCATGGCGAAAAATTTGATATTTTAACGTCTAATATGAACAGGAAGTGAGTTATGAATTTTTGAAAGTCCGACTTTTGCCCTTTTTTGCATGTTTACAGGGGTCATTCTTTTGCACCCTGATCCTAAAGGCTTCATCTGATTGCCTTAAAATTCTGTCTGTAGCATCTGAAGACCTGGGACAAACACTGGGGCTAAAATTTTTTGTTTCCGAAATACTATATGACGGGGGCGGGGCATCAAAGTTTTCACTTAAGATTTCCTTCGCCGCAATGGACAAAATGCTTAATAACTCTCCTGCACATGCTGCTAAAAATCCAAAACTTCACATGTACATAAAGAGTCTGTACCTGAAGACATCTATATGTTTATATTCAGTTATACACCTTGCGCCAATCAATATCATTTTTTACATTTTGACGTACTGCACGTAGCCCTTTTAACGAATCTGATTGAAAATTGGCTAGAAAAGACTCAAGACATTGATCTTACTCTATCCCTATTTTTACGACTTTCCTTCAAAGGGCGTGGCTATTACGGTGCCGCAGAGTCTGATCATTCTCCGTGGCAACAAAAGTTCCTGCAAAATGATTCAGATGATCCATCTTCTGGAAATCTTTCACATTTGAGGATATTCAGGCCCTGAAGACGGCTGCCAACTTATTTTTGATCGCAGTGGTAGTGCCACCAACTGGTTAAAACAAATACAAATTATTTTCGTTGATGTTTTTCTCCGGGCAGGTGAACAAAATCTACCTTATATTTGCTCGGATGAGTGTTTAGGCCTTGAGCATGTCACAATACGAAAGTCTTTCGCCTTCTTCGGAGTGTCACATGATGCTGTCTTGTGACCCGTCTTTATCAGCTGATGTTCCATGAGGGCGTGACTTACCTGTCACAAGAATGAAGGCAAGTCACGCCCCCCGCTGTCCGTTCACTCCGCCAAGATGCTGCTCCAGGTGGTAGAGAGGATGAAGGCTCCCTTGTCTCTGTTCATGGTTTTTATGCCTCGCTTGCAGATCTCAATGGCCTCTCTGATCCAGCGCTGTTGTTTGTTCTCTTCTGTGCGGATGACCCTGCCCTTCTCCCGGTCCATGATGTGGTTTTCCCTTTTGCAGTGGTCAGTGATTGCTGATTTGTAATGTTCATGTTGTGCTTGTTCTTTTACTGCTCTGATTTTTTCATTTTTTTGACAGGTAAGTCACACCCTCATGGAACATCAGCTCAAGACACCATCATGCGACACTCTGAAGAAGGCAAAAGACTCGCCGAAACATGTCAGGTAAAAAATTAACCTAAAACATAATTGTCTGCTTTTAATGAATCAGTCAAATATCAATAATAAGAAGACAAAATGAACCTAATACAAATAAATGAATGCTTAATAACTCCCCTGCACATGCTCCTAAAAATCCAAACCTTCACCTGTAAATAAAACGTCCCGACCTGAAGACATCTTAATGTTATTATTTTGTTATACACACAGTGCCGCCAAGTGGAATCAAAAATTTGTTTTTATTTTAATTTTCACGTACTGCACGGTGCCATTTTGACGAATCCGACTGAAAATGAGTCAGAAAAGATTCAAGACAATGATCTTACTCTCTGCCGAATTTTGTGACGTTTTGGCAAAAGGCGTGGCTATTAAGGTGCTGAAAAGTCCGATTGTACTCTGTGGCAACAAAAGCTCCGGCAACATGACTCAGATGATCCTATCTTCTCGAAGTTGTACACATTTGAGGATACTTCAGCCCTGAAGACATCTACCAACTTATTTTACATCGTAGTAGTAGCGCCACCAACTGGTAAAAGCTAATACAAGTTATTTTCTTGGATGTTTTTCTCCGTGCAACTCAACAAGGTCGCCCTCATATATGCTCGGATGACTGTTTCGGCCATGAGGATGTCACAATACGAAATTCGTCCTTTTTCATGAAAAGTTGTGGGAGTGGCATTGCACTGTTCGGCAATAAAACAAAGCTGATTATGAGGTTCTAAATATGAACGACAACTCGTAAAACTTTACACACACATCAGGCCGAGCAAATTTATCAATATTTTATACGTTAGTTGTGCAGCTTTTTTGAAATGGCTCGCCATGGCCCTCGAGAAATGTTAAAAAAAGCAGCTCTGGTTGAGTGTTTCACCTCGCTTTTTGTAAATTTTATGGAGTACAGTGAACCCTCGGTTATCGCGGTTAACGGGGACCGAGACCACCCGCGAAAACTGAAAATCCGCGAAGTAGCGGCGCACCTTCAAAAATGCTTAAAAAAAATAAACAATATATATAATAAATATATATATATATATATATATATATATATATATATATATATATACGGGGAGAGAGAGAGTGAAATTCATGTTATAACAAAAAAACCAAATTATTATTAAAACGTATTATTTTTTTATTCCCCAGCCATTCTTTTAGTATTTATTTAATTACTCCGACTTTTACCTGCTGGTACGCCGTCCGGTGTGCCCTGTGAAATGAAAGGTGGCATTCTTTATTTATTTATTCATTTATTCATTCATAACTGACAGCCTCGCGCTCCGCTCGTGCCCGGGCAGAAGAGGTGCTCCAATTTGGCTTAACTGTGACACACGCCCGCCCTCCTCCCCCGGAGCTTCCATTCGGTTAAACTTAGGGGCCGCTTGGCACCGCCCGTGCCCGGGGAAGGTGCTCCTCTTCGGCTTACTGTGACGCGAGCATGCCCTCCTCCTCCGGAGCTTCCATTCGGTTAAACTTAGGGGCCGCTTGGAACCGCCCGTGCCCGGGGAAGGTGCTCCTCTACGGCTTAACTGCCACGCACGCCGGCCGGAGCTCTGGTACGGTCCGAACCGCGCGAAACGTCGCCACCGATCGTGTCCGGGGGAACGTGCTCTTCTTCGTCCACTCTCCTCTTCGCCCACGCTCTTCTTCGGCGCACGCCGGCCGTCTAACCGCTCCAGCGCCCCGTCGTGCCGCTCGGCGAAACTACAATGCCCCCGAATATTTTTTAGACCCGCGAAGCACTGAACCCGCGAAAGGTGAACCGCGAAGTAGCGAGGGTTCACTGTATGTATAAGACCAAGACCTACAAAAAAGTCTCTTGGAGCAATGAGCTAGGTTTTACAGGAAGTCGGCCATTTTGAATTTACTTAAAAGGGGGCGGGTCACCACAATGGACTTTGTGTAGAAATTATTATTGGGGCCCGAGCAGCGACCGCGGCGAGGTCCCTATTGTTTTTGTAGAAAACATTATTACTTTTATTATTATTATTATTATTATTATTAGGGCCTGAGCAGCGACCGCTGCGAAGTCCCTATTGTTTTTGTAGAAATTATTATTATTATTATTTTTCCGATTGTTCGATCGCATTTTTGACCCCCGAAACATGCACAAAAACTCACCAAACTTGGCAGTCTCATCGGGCATGGCGAAAAATTTGATATTTTAACGTCTAATATGAACAGGAAGTGAGTTATGAATTTTTGAAAGTCCGACTTTTGCCCTTTTTTGCATGTTTACAGGGGTCATTCTTTTGCACCCTGATCCTAAAGGCTTCATCTGATTGCCTTAAAATTCTGTCTGTAGCATCTGAAGACCTGGGACAAACACTGGGGCTAAAATTTTTTGTTTCCGAAATACTATATGACGGGGGCGGGGCTTCAAAGTTTTCACTTAAGATTTCCTTCGCCGCAATGGACAAAATGCTTAATAACTCTCCTGCACATGCTGCTAAAAATCCAAAACTTCACATGTACATAAAGAGTCTGTACCTGAAGACATCTATATGTTTATATTCAGTTATACACCTTGCGCCAATCAATATCATTTTTTACATTTTGACGTACTGCATGGTGCCCTTTTAACGAATCCGATTGAAAATTGGCTAGAAAAGACTCAAGACATTGATCTTACTCTATCCCTATTTTTATGACTTTCCTTCAAAGGGCGTGGCTATTACGGTGCCGCAGAGTCTGATTATTCTCCGTGGCAACAAAAGTTCCTGCAAAATGATTCAGATGATCCATCTTCTGGAAATCTTTCACATTTGAGGATATTCAGGCCCTGAAGACGGCTGCCAACTTATTTTTGATCGCAGTGGTAGCGCCACCAACTGGTTAAAACAAATACAAATTATTTTCGTTGATGTTTTTCTCCGGGCAGGTGAACAAAATCTACCTTATATTTGCTCGGATGAGTGTTTAGGCCTTGAGCATGTCACAATACAAAAGTCTTTCGCCTTCTTCAGAGTGTCACATGATGCTGTCTTGTGACCCGTCTTTATCAGCTGATGTTCCATGAGGGCGTGACTTACCTGTCACAAGAATGAAGGCAAGTCACGCCCCCCGCTGTCCGTTCACTCCGCCAAGATGCTGGTCCAGGTGGTAGAGAGGATGAAGGCTCCCTTGTCTCTGTTCATGGTTTTTATGCCTCGCTTGCAGATCTCAATGGCCTCTCTGATCCAGCGCTGTTGTTTGTTCTCTTCTGTGCGGATGACC
Organism: Idiotropiscis lumnitzeri; assembly: GCF_059441095.1. NCBI lineage: Eukaryota > Metazoa > Chordata > Actinopteri > Syngnathiformes > Syngnathidae > Idiotropiscis > Idiotropiscis lumnitzeri. The sequence continues at coordinate 935,427 of NW_028283600.1, read as the reverse complement.
CTGCCCTTCTCCCGGTCCATGATGTGGTTTTCCCTTTTGCAGTGGTCAGTGATTGCTGATTTGTAATGTTCATGTTGTGCTTGTTCTTTTACTGCTCTGATTTTTTAATTTTTTTGACAGGTAAGTCACACCCTCATGGAACATCAGCTGATAAAGACGGGTCTCAAGACACCATCATGCGACACTCTGAAGAAGGCGAAAGACTCGCCGAAACATGTCAGGTAAAAAATTAACCTAAAACATAATTGTCTGCTTTTAATGAATCAGTCAAATATCAATAATAAGAAGACAAAATGAACCTAATACAAATAAATGAATGCTTAATAACTCCCCTGCACATGCTCCTAAAAATCCAAACCTTCACCTGTAAATAAAACGTCCCGACCTGAAGACATCTTAATGTTATTATTTTGTTATACACACAGTGCCGCCAAGTGGAATCAAAAATTTGTTTTTATTTTAATTTTCACGTACTGCACGGTGCCCTTTTGACGAATCCGACTGAAAATTAGTCAGAAAAGACTCAAGACAATGATCTTACTCTCTGCCGAATTTTGTGACGTTTTGGCAAAAGGCGTGGCTATTAAGGTGCTGAAAAGTCCGATTGTACTCTGTGGCAACAAAAGCTCCGGCAACATGACTCAGATGATCCTATCTTCTCGAAGTTGTACACATTTGAGGATACTTCAGCCCAGAAGACATCTACCAACTTATTTTACATCGTAGTAGTAGCGCCACCAACTGGTAAAAGCTAATACAAGTTATTTTCTTGGATGTTTTTCTCCGTGCAACTCAACAAGGTCGCCCTCATATATGCTCGGATGACTGTTTCGGCCATGAGGATGTCACAATACGAAATTCGTGATTTTTCGTGAAAAGTTGTGGGAGTGGCATTGCACTGTTCGGCAATAAAACAACGCTGATTATGAGGTTCTAAATATGAACGACAACTCGTGAAACTTTACACACACATCAGGCCGAGCAAATTTATCAATATTTTATACGTTAGTTGTGCAGCTTTTTTGAAATGGCTCGCCATGGCCCTCGAGAAATGTTAAAAAAAAGCAGCTCTGGTTGAGTGTTTCACCTCGCTTTTTGTAAATTTTATGGAGTACAGTGAACCCTCGGTTATCGCGGTTAATGGGGACCGAGACCACCCGCGAAAACTGAAAATCCGCGAAGTAGCGGCGCACCTTCAAAAATGCTTAAAAAAAATATACAATATATATAATAAATATATATATATATATATATATATATATATATATATATATATATATATATATATATATATATACGGGGAGAGAGAGAGTGAAATTCATGTTTTAACAAAAAAAACTAATTATTATTAAAACGTATTATTTTTTTATTCCCCAGGCATTCTTTTTGTATTTATTTAATTACTCCGACTTTTACCTGCTGGTACGCCGTCCGGTGTGCCCTGTGAAATGAAAGGTGGCATTCTTTATTTATTTATTCATTTATTCATTCATAACTGACAGCCTCGCGCCGCTCCGCTCGTGCCCGGGCAGAAGAGGTGCTCCAATTTGGCTTAACTGTGACACACGCCCGTCCTCCTCCCCCGGAGATTCCATTCGGTTAAACTTAGGGGCCGCTTGGCACCGCCCGTGCCCGGGGAAGGTGCTCCTCTTCGGCTTACTGTGACGCGAGCATGCCCTCCTCCTCCGGAGCTTCCATTCGATTAAACTTAGGGGCCGCTTGGAACCGCCCGTGCCCGGGGACGGTGCTCCTCTTCGGCTTACTGTGACGCGAGCATGCCCTCCTCCTCCGGAGCTTCCATTCGGTTAAACTTAGGGGCCGCTTAGCACCGCCCGTGCCCGGGGAAGGTGCTCCTCTACGGCTTAACTGCCACGCACGCTGGCCGGAGCTCTGGTACGGTCCGAACCGCGCGAAACGTCGCCACCGATCGTGTCCGGGGGAACGTGCTCTTCTTCGTCCACTCTCCTCTTCGCCCACGCTCTTCTTCGGCGCACGCCGGCCATCTAACCGCTCCAGCGCCCCATCGTGCCGCTCAGCGAAACTACAATGCCCCCGAATATTTTTTAGACCCGCGAAGCACTGAACCCGCGAAAGGTGAACCGCGAAGTAGCGAGGGTTCACTGTATGTATAAGACCAAGACCTACAAAAAAGTCTCTTGGAGCAATGAGCTAGGTTTTACAGGAAGTCGGCCATTTTGAATTTACTTAAAAGGGGGCGGGTCACCACAATGGACTTTGTGTAGAAATTATTATTGGGGCCCGAGCAGCGACCGCGGCGAGGTCCCTATTGTTTTTGTAGAAAATATTATTACTTTTATTATTATTATTATTATTATTATTAGGGCCTGAGCAGCGACCGCTGCGAAGTCCCTATTGTTTTTGTAGAAATTATTATTATTATTATTTTTCCGATTGTTCGATCGCATTTTTGACCCCCGAAACATGCACAAAAACTCACCAAACTTGGCAGTCTCATCGGGCATGGCGAAAAATTTGATATTTTAACGTCTAATATGAACAGGAAGTGAGTTATGAATTTTTGAAAGTCCGACTTTTGCCCTTTTTTGCATGTTTACAGGGGTCATTCTTTTGCACCCTGATCCTAAAGGCTTCATCTGATTGCCTTAAAATTCTGTCTGTAGCATCTGAAGACCTGGGACAAACACTGGGGCTAAAATTTTTTGTTTCCGAAATACTATATGACGGGGGCGGGGCATCAAAGTTTTCACTTAAGATTTCCTTCGCCGCAATGGACAAAATGCTTAATAACTCTCCTGCACATGCTGCTAAAAATCCAAAACTTCACATGTACATAAAGAGTCTGTACCTGAAGACATCTATATGTTTATATTCAGTTATACACCTTGCGCCAATCAATATCATTTTTTACATTTTGACGTACTGCACGTAGCCCTTTTAACGAATCTGATTGAAAATTGGCTAGAAAAGACTCAAGACATTGATCTTACTCTATCCCTATTTTTACGACTTTCCTTCAAAGGGCGTGGCTATTACGGTGCCGCAGAGTCTGATTATTCTCCGTGGCAACAAAAGTTCCTGCAAAATGATTCAGATGATCCATCTTCTGGAAATCTTTCACATTTGAGGATATTCAGGCCCTGAAGACGGCTGCCAACTTATTTTTGATCGCAGTGGTAGTGCCACCAACTGGTTAAAACAAATACAAATTATTTTCGTTGATGTTTTTCTCCGGGCAGGTGAACAAAATCTACCTTATATTTGCTCGGATGAGTGTTTAGGCCTTGAGCATGTCACAATACGAAAGTCTTTCGCCTTCTTCAGAGTGTCACATGATGCTGTCTTGTGACCCGTCTTTATCAGCTGATGTTCCATGAGGGCGTGACTTACCTGTCACAAGAATGAAGGCAAGTCACGCCCCCCGCTGTCCGTTCACTCCGCCAAGATGCTGCTCCAGGTGGTAGAGAGGATGAAGGCTCCCTTGTCTCTGTTCATGGTTTTTATGCCTCGCTTGCAGATCTCAATGGCCTCTCTGATCCAGCGCTGTTGTTTGTTCTCTTCTGTGCGGATGACCCTGCCCTTCTCCCGGTCCATGATGTGGTTTTCCCTTTTGCAGTGGTCAGTGATTGCTGATTTGTAATGTTCATGTTGTGCTTGTTCTTTTACTGCTCTGATTTTTTCATTTTTTTGACAGGTAAGTCACACCCTCATGGAACATCAGCTGATAAAGACGGGTCTCAAGACACCATCATGCGACACTCTGAAGAAGGCGAAAGACTCGCCGAAACATGTCAGGTAAAAAATGAACCTAAAACATAATTGTCTGCTTTTAATGAATCAGTCAAATATCAATAATAAGAAGACAAAATGAACCTAATACAAATAAATGAATGCTTAATAACTCCCCTGCACATGCTCCTAAAAATCCAAACCTTCACCTGTAAATAAAACGTCCCGACCTGAAGACATCTTAATGTTATTATTTTGTTATACACGCAGTGCCGCCAAGTGGAATCAAAAATTTGTTTTTATTTTAATTTTCACGTACTGCACGGTGCCCTTTTGACGAATCCGACTGAAAATTAGTCAGAAAAGACTCAAGACAATGATCTTACTCTCTGCCGAATTTTGTGACGTTTTGGCAAAAGGCGTGGCTATTAAGGTGCTGAAAAGTCCGATTGTACTCTGTGGCAACAAAAGCTCCGGCAACATCACTCAGATTATCCTATCTTCTCGAAGTTGTACACATTTGAGGATACTTCAGCCCAGAAGACATCTACCAACTTATTTTACATCGTAGTAGTAGCGCCACCAACTGGTAAAAGCTAATACAAGTTATTTTCTTGGATGTTTTTCTCCGTGCAACTCAACAAGGTCGCCCTCATATATGCTCGGATGACTGTTTCGGCCATGAGGATGTCACAATACGAAATTCGTGATTTTTCGTGAAAAGTTGTGGGAGTGGCATTGCACTGTTCGGCAATAAAACAACGCTGATTATGAGGTTCTAAATATGAACGACAACTCGTGAAACTTTACACACACATCAGGCCGAGCAAATTTATCAATATTTTATACGTTAGTTGTGCAGCTTTTTTGAAATGGCTCGCCATGGCCCTCGAGAAATGTTAAAAAAAAGCAGCTCTGGTTGAGTGTTTCACCTCGCTTTTTGTAAATTTTATGGAGTACAGTGAACCCTCAGTTATCGCGGTTAATGGGGACCGAGACCATCCGCGAAAACTGAAAATCCGCGAAGTAGCGGCGCACCTTCAAAAATGCTTAAAAAAAATATACAATATATATAATAAATATATAAATATAAATATATATATATATATATATATATATATATATATATATACGGGGAGAGAGAGAGTGAAATTCATGTTATAACAAAAAAAACAAATTATTATTAAAACGTATTATTTTTTTATTCCCCAGCCATTCTTTTTGTATTTATTTAATTACTCCGACTTTTACCTGCTGGTACGCCGTCCGGTGTGCCCTGTGAAATGAAAGGTGGCATTCTTTATTTATTTATTCATTTATTCATTCATAACTGACAGCCTCGCGCTCCGCTCGTGCCCGGGCAGAAGAGGTGCTCCAATTTGGCTTAACTGTGACACACGCCCGTCCTCCTCCCCCGGAGCTTCCATTCGGTTAAACTTAGGGGCCGCTTGGCACCGCCCGTGCCCGGGGAAGGTGCTCCTCTTCGGCTTACTGTGACGCGAGCATGCCCTCCTCCTCCGGAGCTTCCATTCGGTTAAACTTAGGGGCCGCTTGGAACCGCCCGTGCCCGGGGAAGGTGCTCCTCTTCGGCTTACTGTGACGCGAGCATGCCCTCCTCCTCCGGAGCTTCCATTCGGTTAAACTTAGGGGCCGCTTGGCACCGCCCGTGCCCGGGGAAGGTGCTCCTCTACGGCTTAACTGCCACGCACGCTGGCCGGAGCTCTGGTACGGTCCGAACCGCGCGAAACGTCGCCACCGATCGTGTCCGGGGGAACGTGCTCTTCTTCGTCCACTCTCCTCTTCGCCCACGCTCTTCTTCGGCGCACGCCGGCCGTCTAACCGCTCCAGCGCCCCGTCGTGCCGCTCGGCGAAACTACAATGCCCCCGAATATTTTTTAGACCCGCGAAGCACTGAACCCGCGAAAGGTGAACCGCGAAGTAGCGAGGGTTCACTGTATGTATAAGACCAAGACCTACAAAAAAGTCTCTTGGAGCAATGAGCTAGGTTTTACAGGAAGTCGGCCATTTTGAATTTACTTAAAAGGGGGCGGGTCACCACAATGGACTTTGTGTAGAAATTATTATTGGGGCCCGAGCAGCGACCGCGGCGAGGTCCCTATTGTTTTTGTAGAAAATATTATTACTTTTATTATTATTATTATTATTATTATTAGGGCCTGAGCAGCGACCGCTGCGAAGTCCCTATTGTTTTTGTAGAAATTATTATTATTATTATTTTTCCGATTGTTCGATCGCATTTTTGACCCCCGAAACATGCACAAAAACTCACCAAACTTGGCAGTCTCATCGGGCATGGCGAAAAATTTGATATTTTAACGTCTAATATGAACAGGAAGTGAGTTATGAATTTTTGAAAGTCCGACTTTTGCCCTTTTTTGCATGTTTACAGGGGTCATTCTTTTGCACCCTGATCCTAAAGGCTTCATCTGATTGCCTTAAAATTCTGTCTGTAGCATCTGAAGACCTGGCACAAACACTGGGGCTAAAATTTTTTGTTTCCGAAATACTATATGACGGGGGCGGGGCATCAAAGTTTTCACTTAAGATTTCCTTCGCCGCAATGGACAAAATGCTTAATAACTCTCCTGCACATGCTGCTAAAAATCCAAAACTTCACATGTACATAAAGAGTCTGTACCTGAAGACATCTATATGTTTATATTCAGTTATACACCTTGCGCCAATCAATATAATTTTTTACATTTTGACGTACTGCACGGTGCCCTTTTAACGAATCTGATTGAAAATTGGCTAGAAAAGACTGAAGACATTGATCTTACTCTATCCCTATTTTTGTGACTTTCCTTCGAAGGGCGTGGCTATTACGGTGCCGCAGAGTCTGATTATTCTCCGTGGCAACAAAAGTTCCTGCAAAATGATTCAGATGATCCATCTTCTCGAAATGTTTCACATTTGAGGATATTCAGGCCCTGAAGACGGCTGCCAACTTATTTTTGATCGCAGTTGTAGCGCCACCAACTGGTTAAAACAAATACAAATCATTTTCATTGATTTTTTTCTCCGGGCAGGTTAACAAAATCTACCTTACATTTGCTCGGATGAGTGTTTAGGCCTTGAGGATGTCACAATACGAAAGTCTTTCGCCTTCTTCAGAGTGTCACATGATGGTGTCTTGTGGCCCGTCTTTATCAGCTGATGTTCCATGAGGGCGTGACTTGACTGTCACAAGAATGAAGGCAAGTCACGCCCCCCGCTGTCCGTTCACTCCGCCAAAATGCTGCTCCAGGTGGTAGAGAGGATGAAGGCTCCCTTGTCTCTGTTCATGGTTTTTATGCCTCGCTTGCAGATCTCAATGGCCTCTCTGATCCAGCGCTGTTGTTTGTTCTCTTCGGTGCGGATGACCCTGCCCTTCTCCCGGTCCATGATGTGGTTTTCCCTTTTGCAGTGGTCAGTGATTGCTGATTTGTAATGTTCATGTTGTGCTTGTTCTTTTACTGCTCTGATTTTTCATTTTTTTGACAGGTAAGTCACACCCTCATGGAACATCAGCTGATAAAGACGGGTCTCAAGACACCATCATGCGACACTCTGAAGAAGGCGAAAGACTCGCCGAAACATGTCAGGTAAAAAATTAACCTAAAACATAATTGTCTGCTTTTAATGGATCAGTCAAATATCAATAATAAGAAGACAAAATGAACCTAATACAAATAAATGAATGCTTAATAACTCCCCTGCACATGCTCCTAAAAATCCAAACCTTCACCTGTAAATAAAACGTCCCGACCTGAAGACATCTTAATGTTATTATTTTGTTATACACACAGTGCCGCCAAGTGGAATCAAAATTTTTTTTTTATTTTAATTTTCACGTACTGCACGGTGCCCTTTTGACGAATCCGACTGAAAATTAGTCAGAAAAGACTCAAGACAATGATCTTACTCTCTGCCGAATTTTGTGACGTTTTGGCAAAAGGCGTGGCTATTAAGGTGCTGAAAAGTCCGATTGTACTCTGTGGCAACAAAAGCTCCGGCAACATGACTCAGATGATCCTATCTTCTCGAAGTTGTACACATTTGAGGATACTTCAGCCCTGAAGACATCTACCAACTTATTTTACATTGTAGTAGTAGCGCCACCAACTGGTAAAAGCTAATACAAGTTATTTTCTTGGATGTTTTTCTCCGTGCAACTCAACAAGGTCGCCCTCATATATGCTCGGATGACTGTTTCGGCCATGAGGATGTCACAATACGAAATTAGTCCTTTTTCGTGAAAAGTTGTGGGAGTGGCATTGCACTGTTCGGCAATAAAACAACGCTGATTATGAGGTTCTAAATATGAACGACAACTCGTGAAACGTTACACACACATCAGGCCGAGCAAATTTATCAATATTTTATACGTTAGTTGTGCAGCTTTTTTGAAATGGCTCGCCATGGCCCTCGAGAAATGTTAAAAAAAAGCAGCTCTGGTTGAGTGTTTCACCTCGCTTTTTGTAAATTTTATGGAGTACAGTGAACCCTCGGTTATCGCGGTTAATGGGGACCGAGACCACCCGCGAAAACTGAAAATCCGCGAAGTAGCGGCGCACCTTCAAAAATGCTTAAAAAAAATATACAATATATATAATAAATATATATATATATATATATATATATATATATATATATATATACGGGGAGAGAGAGAGTGAAATTCATGTTATAACAAAAAAAACTAATTATTATTAAAACGTATTATTTTTTTATTCCCCAGCCATTCTTTTTGTATTTATTTAATTACTCCGACTTTTACCTGCTGCTACGCCGTCCGGTGTGCCCTGTGAAATGAAAGGTGGCATTCTTTATTTATTTATTCATTTATTCATTCATAACTGACAGCCTCGCGCTCCGCTCGTGCCCGGGCAGAAGAGGTGCTCCAATTTGGCTTAACTGTGACACACGCCCGTCCTCCTCCCCCGGAGATTCCATTCGGTTAAACTTAGGGGCCGCTTGGCACCGCCCGTGCCCGGGGAAGGTGCTCCTCTTCGGCTTACTGTGACGCGAGCATGCCCTCCTCCTCCGGAGCTTCCATTCGGTTAAACTTAGGGGCCGCTTGGAACCGCCCGTGCCCGGGGACGGTGCTCCTCTTCGGCTTACTGTGACGCGAGCATGCCCTCCTCCTCCGGAGCTTCCATTCGGTTAAACTTAGGGGCCGCTTGGCACCGCCCGTGCCCGGGGAAGGTGCTCCTCTACGGCTTAACTGCCACGCACGCTGGCCGGAGCTCTGGTACGGTCCGAACCGCGCGAAACGTCGCCACCGATCGTGTCCGGGGGAACGTGCTCTTCTTCGTCCACTCTCCTCTTCGCCCACGCTCTTCTTCGGCGCACGCCGGCCGTCTAACCGCTCCAGCGCCCCATCGTGCCGCTCGGCGAAACTACAATGCCCCCGAATATTTTTTAGACCCGCGAAGCACTGAACCCGCGAAAGGTGAACCGCGAAGTAGCGAGGGTTCACTGTATGTATAAGACCAAGACCTACAAAAAAGTCTCTTGGAGCAATGAGCTAGGTTTTACAGGAAGTCGGCCATTTTGAATTTACTTAAAAGGGGGCGGGTCACCACAATGGACTTTGTGTAGAAATTATTATTGGGGCCCGAGCAGCGACCGCGGCGAGGTCCCTATTGTTTTTGTAGAAAATATTATTACTTTTATTATTATTATTATTATTATTATTAGGGCCTGAGCAGCGACCGCTGCGAAGTCCCTATTGTTTTTGTAGAAATTATTATTATTATTATTTTTCCGATTGTTCGATCGCATTTTTGACCCCCGAAACATGCACAAAAACTCACCAAACTTGGCAGTCTCATCGGGCATGGCGAAAAATTTGATATTTTAACGTCTAATATGAACAGGAAGTGAGTTATGAATTTTTGAAAGTCCGACTTTTGCCCTTTTTTGCATGTTTACAGGGGTCATTCTTTTGCACCCTGATCCTAAAGGCTTCATCTGATTGCTTTAAAATTCTGTCTGTAGCATCTGAAGACCTGGGACAAACACTGGGGCTAAAATTTTTTGTTTCCGAAATACTATATGACGGGGGCGGGGCTTCAAAGTTTTCACTTAAGATTTCCTTCGCCGCAATGGACAAAATGCTTAATAACTCTCCTGCACATGCTGCTAAAAATCCAAAACTTCACATGTACATAAAGAGTCCGTACCTGAAGTCATCTATATGTTTATATTCAGTTATACACCTTGCGCCAATCAATATCATTTTTTACATTTTGACGTACTGCATGGTGCCCTTTTTACGAATCCGATTGAAAATTGGCTAGAAAAGACTCAAGACATTGATCTTACTCTATCCCTATTTTTATGACTTTCCTTCAAAGGGCGTGGCTATTACGGTGCCGCAGAGTCTGATTATTCTCCGTGGCAACAAAAGTTCCTGCAAAATGATTCAGATGATCCATCTTCTGGAAATCTTTCACATTTGAGGATATTCAGGCCCTGAAGACGGCTGCCAACTTATTTTTGATCGCAGTGGTAGCGCCACCAACTGGTTAAAACAAATACAAATTATTTTCGTTGATGTTTTTCTCCGGGCAGGTGAACAAAATCTACCTTATATTTGCTCGGATGAGTGTTTAGGCCTTGAGCATGTTTTCATTTTTTTGACAGGTAAGTCACACCCTCATGGAACATCAGCTGATAAAGACGGGTCTCAAGACACCATCATGCGACACTCTGAAGAAGGCGAAAGACTCGCCGAAACATGTCAGGTAAAAAATTAACCTAAAACATAATTGTCTGCTTTTAATGAATCAGTCAAATATCAATAATAAGAAGACAAAATGAACCTAATACAAATAAATGAATGCTTAATAACTCCCCTGCACATGCTCCTAAAAATCCAAACCTTCACCTGTAAATAAAACGTCCCGACCTGAAGACATCTTAATGTTATTATTTTGTTATACACACAGTGCCGCCAAGTGGAATCAAAAATTTGTTTTTATTTTAATTTTCACGTACTGCACGGTGCCCTTTTGACGAATCCGACTGAAAATGAGTCAGAAAAGATTCAAGACAATGGTCTTACTCTCTGCCGAATTTTGTGACGTTTTGGCAAAAGGCGTGGCTATTAAGGTGCTGAAAAGTCCGATTGTACTCTGTGGCAACAAAAGCTCCGGCAACATGACTCAGATGATCCTATCTTCTCGAAGTTGTACACATTTGAGGATACTTCAGCCCTGAAGACATCTACCAACTTATTTTACATCGTAGTAGTAGCGCCACCAACTGGTAAAAGCTAATACAAGTTATTTTCTTGGATGTTTTTCTCCATGCAACTCAACAAGGTCGCCCTCATATATGCTCGGATGACTGTTTCGGCCATGAGGATGTCACAATACGAAATTCGTCCTTTTTCATGAAAAGTTGTGGGAGTGGCATTGCACTGTTCGGCAATAAAACAAAGCTGATTATGAGGTTCTAAATATGAACGACAACTCGTAAAACTTTACACACACATCAGGCCGAGCAAATTTATCAATATTTTATACGTTAGTTGTGCAGCTTTTTTGAAATGGCTCGCCATGGCCCTCGAGAAATGTTAAAAAAAGCAGCTCTGGTTGAGTGTTTCACCTCGCTTTTTGTAAATTTTATGGAGTACAGTGAACCCTCGGTTATCGCGGTTAACGGGGACCGAGACCACCCGCGAAAACTGAAAATCCGCGAAGTAGCGGCGCACCTTCAAAAATGCTTAAAAAAAATAAACAATATATATAATAAATATATATATATATATATATATATATATATATATATATATACGGGGAGAGAGAGAGTGAAATTCATGTTATAACAAAAAAACCAAATTATTATTAAAACGTATTATTTTTTTATTCCCCAGCCATTCTTTTAGTATTTATTTAATTACTCCGACTTTTACCTGCTGGTACGCCGTCCGGTGTGCCCTGTGAAATGAAAGGTGGCATTCTTTATTTATTTATTCATTTATTCATTCATAACTGACAGCCTCGCGCTCCGCTCGTGCCCGGGCAGAAGAGGTGCTCCAATTTGGCTTAACTGTGACACACGCCCGCCCTCCTCCCCCGGAGCTTCCATTCGGTTAAACTTAGGGGCCGCTTGGCACCGCCCGTGCCCGGGGAAGGTGCTCCTCTTCGGCTTACTGTGACGCGAGCATGCCCTCCTCCTCCGGAGCTTCCATTCGGTTAAACTTAGGGGCCGCTTGGAACCGCCCGTGCCCGGGGAAGGTGCTCCTCTACGGCTTAACTGCCACGCACGCCGGCCGGAGCTCTGGTACGGTCCGAACCGCGCGAAACGTCGCCACCGATCGTGTCCGGGGGAACGTGCTCTTCTTCGTCCACTCTCCTCTTCGCCCACGCTCTTCTTCGGCGCACGCCGGCCGTCTAACCGCTCCAGCGCCCCGTCGTGCCGCTCGGCGAAACTACAATGCCCCCGAATATTTTTTAGACCCGCGAAGCACTGAACCCGCGAAAGGTGAACCGCGAAGTAGCGAGGGTTCACTGTATGTATAAGACCAAGACCTACAAAAAAGTCTCTTGGAGCAATGAGCTAGGTTTTACAGGAAGTCGGCCATTTTGAATTTACTTAAAAGGGGGCGGGTCACCACAATGGACTTTGTGTAGAAATTATTATTGGGGCCCGAGCAGCGACCGCGGCGAGGTCCCTATTGTTTTTGTAGAAAACATTATTACTTTTATTATTATTATTATTATTATTATTAGGGCCTGAGCAGCGACCGCTGCGAAGTCCCTATTGTTTTTGTAGAAATTATTATTATTATTATTTTTCCGATTGTTCGATCGCATTTTTGACCCCCGAAACATGCACAAAAACTCACCAAACTTGGCAGTCTCATCGGGCATGGCGAAAAATTTGATATTTTAACGTCTAATATGAACAGGAAGTGAGTTATGAATTTTTGAAAGTCCGACTTTTGCCCTTTTTTGCATGTTTACAGGGGTCATTCTTTTGCACCCTGATCCTAAAGGCTTCATCTGATTGCTTTAAAATTCTGTCTGTAGCATCTGAAGACCTGGGACAAACACTGGGGCTAAAATTTTTTGTTTCCGAAATACTATATGACGGGGGCGGGGCTTCAAAGTTTTCACTTAAGATTTCCTTCGCCGCAATGGACAAAATGCTTAATAACTCTCCTGCACATGCTGCTAAAAATCCAAAACTTCACATGTACATAAAGAGTCTGTACCTGAAGTCATCTATATGTTTATATTCAGTTATACACCTTGCGCCAATCAATATCATTTTTTACATTTTGACGTACTGCATGGTGCCCTTTTTACGAATCCGATTGAAAATTGGCTAGAAAAGACTCAAGACATTGATCTTACTCTATCCCTATTTTTATGACTTTCCTTCAAAGGGCGTGGCTATTACGGTGCCGCAGAGTCTGATTATTCTCCGTGGCAACAAAAGTTCCTGCAAAATGATTCAGATGATCCATCTTCTGGAAATCTTTCACATTTGAGGATATTCAGGCCCTGAAGACGGCTGCCAACTTATTTTTGATCGCAGTGGTAGCGCCACCAACTGGTTAAAACAAATACAAATTATTTTCGTTGATGTTTTTCTCCGGGCAGGTGAACGAAATCTACCTTATATTTGCTCGGATGAGTGTTTAGGCCTTGAGCATGTCACAATACAAAAGTCTTTCGCCTTCTTCAGAGTGTCACATGATGCTGTCTTGTGACCCGTCTTTATCAGCTGATGTTCCATGAGGGCGTGACTTACCTGTCACAAGAATGAAGGCAAGTCACGCCCCCCGCTGTCCGTTCACTCCGCCAAGATGCTGGTCCAGGTGGTAGAGAGGATGAAGGCTCCCTTGTCTCTGTTCATGGTTTTTATGCCTCGCTTGCAGATCTCAATGGCCTCTCTGATCCAGCGCTGTTGTTTGTTCTCTTCTGTGCGGATGACCCTGCCCTTCTCCCGGTCCATGATGTGGTTTTCCCTTTTGCAGTGGTCAGTGATTGCTGATTTGTAATGTTCATGTTGTGCTTGTTCTTTTACTGCTCTGATTTTTTCATTTTTTTGACAGGTAAGTCACACCCTCATGGAACATCAGCTGATAAAGACGGGTCTCAAGACACCATCATGCGACACTCTGAAGAAGGCGAAAGACTCGCCGAAACATGTCAGGTAAAAAATTAACCTAAAACATAATTGTCTGCTTTTAATGAATCAGTCAAATATCAATAATAAGAAGACAAAATGAACCTAATACAAATAAATGAATGCTTAATAACTCCCCTGCACATGCTCCTAAAAATCCAAACCTTCACCTGTAAATAAAACGTCCCGACCTGAAGACATCTTAATGTTATTATTTTGTTATACACACAGTGCCGCCAAGTGGAATCAAAAATTTGTTTTTATTTTAATTTTCACGTACTGCACGGTGCCCTTTTGACGAATCCGACTGAAAATTAGTCAGAAAAGACTCAAGACAATGATCTTACTCTCTGCCGAATTTTGTGACGTTTTGGCAAAAGGCGTGGCTATTAAGGTGCTGAAAAGTCCGATTGTACTCTGTGGCAACAAAAGCTCCGGCAACATGACTCAGATGATCCTATCTTCTCGAAGTTGTACACATTTGAGGATACTTCAGCCCTGAAGACATCTACCAACTTATTTTACATCGTAGTAGTAGCGCCACCAACTGGTAAAAGCTAATACAAGTTATTTTCTTGGATGTTTTTCTCCGTGCAACTCAACAAGGTCGCCCTCATATATGCTCGGATGACTGTTTCGGCCATGAGGATGTCACAATACGAAATTCGTCCTTTTTCATGAAAAGTTGTGGGAGTGGCATTGCACTGTTCGGCAATAAAACAAAGCTGATTATGAGGTTCTAAATATGAACGACAACTCGTAAAACTTTACACACACATCAGGCCGAGCAAATTTATCAATATTTTATTCGTTAGTTGTGCAGCTTTTTTGAAATGGCTCGCCATGGCCCTCGAGAAATGTTAAAAAAAGCAGCTCTGGTTGAGTGTTTCACCTCGCTTTTTGTAAATTTTATGGAGTACAGTGAACCCTCGGTTATCGCGGTTAACGGGGACCGAGACCACCCGCGAAAACTGAAAATCCGCGAAGTAGCGGCGCACCTTCAAAAATGCTTAAAAAAAATAAACAATATATATAATAAATATATATATATATATATATATATATATATATATATATATATATATATATACGGGGAGAGAGAGAGTGAAATTCATGTTATAACAAAAAAACCAAATTATTATTAAAACGTATTATTTTTTTATTCCCCAGCCATTCTTTTAGTATTTATTTAATTACTCCGACTTTTACCTGCTGGTACGCCGTCCGGTGTGCCCTGTGAAATGAAAGGTGGCATTCTTTATTTATTTATTCATTTATTCATTCATAACTGACAGCCTCGCGCTCCGCTCGTGCCCGGGCAGAAGAGGTGCTCCAATTTGGCTTAACTGTGACACACGCCCGCCCTCCTCCCCCGGAGCTTCCATTCGGTTAAACTTAGGGGCCGCTTGGCACCGCCCGTGCCCGGGGAAGGTGCTCCTCTTCGGCTTACTGTGACGCGAGCATGCCCTCCTCCTCCGGAGCTTCCATTCGGTTAAACTTAGGGGCCGCTTGGAACCGCCCGTGCCCGGGGAAGGTGCTCCTCTACGGCTTAACTGCCACGCACGCCGGCCGGAGCTCTGGTACGGTCCGAACCGCGCGAAACGTCGCCACCGATCGTGTCCGGGGGAACGTGCTCTTCTTCGTCCACTCTCCTCTTCGCCCACGCTCTTCTTCGGCGCACGCCGGCCGTCTAACCGCTCCAGCGCCCCGTCGTGCCGCTCGGCGAAACTACAATGCCCCCGAATATTTTTTAGACCCGCGAAGCACTGAACCCGCGAAAGGTGAACCGCGAAGTAGCGAGGGTTCACTGTATGTATAAGACCAAGACCTACAAAAAAGTCTCTTGGAGCAATGAGCTAGGTTTTACAGGAAGTCGGCCATTTTGAATTTACTTAAAAGGGGGCGGGTCACCACAATGGACTTTGTGTAGAAATTATTATTGGGGCCCGAGCAGCGACCGCGGCGAGGTCCCTATTGTTTTTGTAGAAAACATTATTACTTTTATTATTATTATTATTATTATTATTAGGGCCTGAGCAGCGACCGCTGCGAAGTCCCTATTGTTTTTGTAGAAATTATTATTATTATTATTTTTCCGATTGTTCGATCGCATTTTTGACCCCCGAAACATGCACAAAAACTCACCAAACTTGGCAGTCTCATCGGGCATGGCGAAAAATTTGATATTTTAACGTCTAATATGAACAGGAAGTGAGTTATGAATTTTTGAAAGTCCGACTTTTGCCCTTTTTTGCATGTTTACAGGGGTCATTCTTTTGCACCCTGATCCTAAAGGCTTCATCTGATTGCCTTAAAATTCTGTCTGTAGCATCTGAAGACCTGGGACAAACACTGGGGCTAAAATTTTTTGTTTCCGAAATACTATATGACGGGGGCGGGGCTTCAAAGTTTTCACTTAAGATTTCCTTCGCCGCAATGGACAAAATGCTTAATAACTCTCCTGCACATGCTGCTAAAAATCCAAAACTTCACATGTACATAAAGAGTCTGTACCTGAAGTCATCTATATGTTTATATTCAGTTATACACCTTGCGCCAATCAATATCATTTTTTACATTTTGACGTACTGCATGGTGCCCTTTTTACGAATCCGATTGAAAATTGGCTAGAAAAGACTCAAGACATTGATCTTACTCTATCCCTATTTTTATGACTTTCCTTCAAAGGGCGTGGCTATTACGGTGCCGCAGAGTCTGATTATTCTCCGTGGCAACAAAAGTTCCTGCAAAATGATTCAGATGATCCATCTTCTGGAAATCTTTCACATTTGAGGATATTCAGGCCCTGAAGACGGCTGCCAACTTATTTTTGATCGCAGTGGTAGCGCCACCAACTGGTTAAAACAAATACAAATTATTTTCGTTGATGTTTTTCTCCGGGCAGGTGAACAAAATCTACCTTATATTTGCTCGGATGAGTGTTTAGGCCTTGAGCATGTCACAATACAAAAGTCTTTCGCCTTCTTCAGAGTGTCACATGATGCTGTCTTGTGACCCGTCTTTATCAGCTGATGTTCCATGAGGGCGTGACTTACCTGTCACAAGAATGAAGGCAAGTCACGCCCCCCGCTGTCCGTTCACTCCGCCAAGATGCTGGTCCAGGTGGTAGAGAGGATGAAGGCTCCCTTGTCTCTGTTCATGGTTTTTATGCCTCGCTTGCAGATCTCAATGGCCTCTCTGATTCAGCGCTGTTGTTTGTTCTCTTCTGTGCGGATGACCCTGCCCTTCTCCCGGTCCATGATGTGGTTTTCCCTTTTGCAGTGGTCAGTGATTGCTGATTTGTAATGTTCATGTTGTGCTTGTTCTTTTACTGCTCTGATTTTTTCATTTTTTTGACAGGTAAGTCACACCCTCATGGAACATCAGCTGATAAAGACGGGTCTCAAGACACCATCATGCGACACTCTGAAGAAGGCGAAAGACTCGCCGAAACATGTCAGGTAAAAAATGAACTTAAAACATAATTGTCTGCTTTTAATGAATCAGTCAAATATCAATAATAAGAAGACAAAATGAACCTAATACAAATAAATGAATGCTTAATAACTCCCCTGCACATGCTCCTAAAAATCCAAACCTTCACCTGTAAATAAAACGTCCCGACCTGAAGACATCTTA